>NC_054388.1:19623656-19945180 GCF_017654675.1 Xenopus laevis | reverse complement strand
TCAGGCCTTTCATGAAACATCCGATTGGCTCTTTACTGGGTGTGAATAATGAGCAATAAAGGTAATGTAAAAAAGGCTAATCCTTTTCCCAGATCTTGAAATCCAATTTTGTATTCAAACATGTCACCTGCTGCTTGGTTGCTATGGGTTACAAGAGCAGCATCAATGCAATATCCCATAAATTAATGATGTACACAAGATACAATAACTGCTCAAACTACATGGGCATGTGTCTGTATTCTCAATAACTAGATTAACACGTAAGAGGTGTCCATCTGTATTCCCAATCAGACAAGCTGTGTTAGCCCTGACCTGAGCCATAATCAATCAATGGGATGGACAGACAGACATAGCAGTTGCTGTGGTACGTCAGCCCTTGTCCAGGCTTTTCCTGTTCTTTGGTGGCCTGCTTGTTAAAAGCAGTAAGTTTCAATTAGAAATGGGAGATCTTACAGCTGACAGGACTTTCAGCCAGCAGTGACTTTGACTGCTCATTTCCCCGAGAACAAACAGCTTGGGAGAAGAAACCATCATTATTGGGCATTATATTTAAAGAGTATAATCACTGCTATAGACCTATAAACGGATGGTTCAGTGAAATCAAATCATTTAATGAAACGGTGAGTAAAAAAAGGTCATCAGAAAGGGAAACATCAACATAAAAAAGCACTTTTTTGGTTGAAGCCACAGATGCAGTCAGGAAATGAGTAAATGAAGAAAGCCAATATCGATATGATTTGTCTGCGTCTGAGTATGTTTGTACATCTGGTCATTTAACTTGAGCATCGGTGACTCACAAATTACAACTGATTCTAGAGTTTGGATCCCCAATTACGCCTTAGTCAAATATTAACCTTCTACGTCAGTGTCTAAAAACTCTTATTTGAATCTTATTTATTATTTTATCAGATAAGTGGCCCCACTTAGGAACCAACCGAAACAATATTATGACTTTTGCCCCCACCCCCCATGCATTGCATTAGCATAAGTAGCTTTGCTTCATCATAAGGATGGGACAGGAAAAACAAGTTATTTCAGTGATTGTTTCAATTCGTTACCATAAACTGATCTGGAATTTCTGTAGGAGTGTGCAGCCTATAGCCCTTTAGTAATTGTTGGCCAATGTTGGTGGTTGTAATTCAACAATAGATTAATGGCTCTAAGAAGGAAAAAAAACTGATATAAAAGTCAATATTGCCCTGGCATATGCACTGGCAAAAAATAAATGAATAAATACAATCTACCTTATAACTATTCAGCCACACTTTCATTTGTGAATGAACAGTCATACTTTGCAACTCAGTGACCACACAATGTATGCCCTGCATTGACCTGTGCACAGGGAGCCATGGCAGCAGTGCGGATTAGGAGCTTTATGGCTGGAAGTGATACGACTGCTAAGCAAAGCTCTCTCAGGCGGTGGGCCAGGGACCCTGTGAGGGATACACACCCTAGCACTGCCACCCACACCTTCAATCCCCAAGACAAGTACAGAGATTACAGAGAAATCCCACAGTCAGTAGGATATTAACTCTTCCAATCCCACTGGGGAGATGGCCTTTTTTTTATTGCAGAAAGAAGTTGCAGCATATCTTTACATTAAATATAGATTATGCTTCATTCACACAATATTCACATATTTTTCCAGTGACATATTTGATGAAAATTTAAATCTACAAAATGGTCTGCTAGGCTTAAGCAAAGAATAACTAATTAACGAACACAGAGGTGTAAAAGCACATAGTTTCCCTTTATTGTGCTAACTCTATTTTAAGGCAATGGCACCCATAAGGTGTTTTGTTGTCTGCATGATTAATACCCACAGAAGCGGGTGAGAAAATGTCCAGAGTTGTTCCCTGTTTTGTGGAAAACTTTGCACTTCACATTTGCCAATCAAATCAATGGTGAGCTATTTTGTTGCTCGACTGCAGAGCAACAAAACACAACCGATTGCATACATCTTGAATTCACTGTTCAAATTGAAACCTGATCTCAACACATAATAATAATAATGATAATAATATTAATTAGATAAGATAGCATTATATATATATAGGGTGATTACCCTATTAAGTACTTTGTGCCGTTAATTAATGATTATAAATTACTTCTAAAATACTAAATTAAGTGATTAATTAAAGTGTTGGTGTCAATTTTATTCCAAATTCATAAATAACCAGAATAAAATAAAAGTGCCTGCACAGATAAGGGTAATAAATTAGGTAAAAACAGGATTACCAAAATTTAATTAAGAAAAGTTGACTAAATTCATAACAAACCAATTGCTGACAGTGGATTAATGTTAATAAAAAAGGAGGGGCCCCCACTAGAATGGTAAATTATAATTGGTTTACACACCTCAGCTGAAGCTGATGGGTGTTTGAAAGTGAATGAATTAAAAATGATTAATATCAATTTGTCCAATTCGAGACCAGCATTGAAGAAAAAGAGTGAAAATGAAAATGATAAAGTGGAGAAGTCCCAAGATCTAACTGCCTATAATTTTTCTAAATTCTGGGACCCCACTACAACTCTATATCATGAAACACTACACATTTGCCATATGTAGGCACACATTAATTCCATGACATCATCAAGCTGCTTATATTTTGGAACGGTAAAGCACCGTTAAGGACTAAAGTGAAGTACTCTTGCTTTCTTTGGCCATTGGGAGTGAGTGGTGAGCCAGATATTTTCTGGATTGTACCCAATGCCACAGCTATTGTGATATGTTCAGTGATGTTACTGAAAAGTGCAACAGGAAAGGCAAAGGCTTTATTTCAGTTACCAGTCTCTTTGGATATGAAAATTCCAAAGTTATTGACACAAATTTAGTTTCATATGTCAGTTGCTGTTCCTTTGAGTTGTTGTCTTGGCTCGACAATTCATTATGACATTTAAATTGCAACAAGTTGGTTCCACTCACTTACAGATGTAAAAAAAACAGGAATTCTTCATTCACATCTGAACATTTCAAATATACTGAGCCTGCCAAACTTGTATAACACTGGGCACTAGTGAGAATTAATGAAAATAACTTTAAGAGAAGCTTAATACATACTTATAATGAAGGTAGATTTTATTTCCCTCTCAATCAGATGAGTGCAGTTACAATACACAGGGGTCACTGAAACCAGAGAATTGTCTTTTGCCATATCCAAAAAAGTTTAGGGGAACCACACAAGCATGGATACAGTTCCTGGGGTTGCCAAGTAAAGGCTGTGATTTGGTAGCTCAATGTGGACTACCAGGGGGGATGTTGCTGGTGTTAGACTTTATGTCTGCAGAACTTAACTTCAAGTCAGGAATGCAGAAATTAGTACCTCCTATGAGGACATTAGGAGCAACATCAAAGGGGCTGATGACCCACTGAGGGATCACTGTTGTAGACTTTGGCAGCATTTAATATATATATATATACTGTAAGTGAGGTAAAGTATCCATGTTTGACATTAAAATGACCTGAAACTTAAAAACCCAAATGACTGTTCCAAGTAACATGGACTGGATTTCATCCTTATAGGATCAGTCTTTGGAACCTTGGCCACAGAGGCCTACAAATCAAGCATTTAAAGGGATCCTGTCATCGGAAAACATGTTTTTTCAAAACACATCAGTTAGTAGTGCTACTCCAGCAGAATTCTGCAATGAAATCCATTTCTCAAAAGAGCAAACAGATTTTTTTATATTTAATTTTGAAATCTGACTTGGGGCTTGATATTTTGTCAATTTCCCAGCTGTCCCCAGTCATGTGACTTGAGTCTGCACTTTAGGAGAGAAATGCTTTCTGGCAGGCTGCTGTTTTTTCTTCTCAATGTAACTGAATGTGTCTCAGTGGGACATGGGTTTTTACTATTGAGTGCTGTTCTTAGATCTACCAGGCAGCTGTTATCTTGTGTTAGGGAGGTGTTATCTGGTTACCTTCCCATTGTTCTTTTGTTTGGCTGCTGAGGGGGGGGAAGGGAGGGGGTGATATCACTCCAACTTGCTGTACAGCAGTAAAGAGTGATTGAAGTTTATCAGAGCACAAGTCACATGACTTGGGGCAGCTGGGAAATTGACAATATGTCTAGCCCCATGTCAGATTTCAAAATTGAATATAAAAATTCAGTGCAGAATTCTGCTGGAGCAGCACTATTAACTGATTCACAGATTTTTTCCCATGAAAGTATCCCTTTAAATATAATCTCTAAAGGGCAAGGGCCTAGCATGCCTGAATAATACTATGCACTGTACATTTTTATAAGGTTAGAAACATATAATATCTTGGGTATAGTTAAATATTCAGGGCCCCACTGGAATATCTGTTTAGATTCCAACATCCATATCTTAAACAATATAATGCTCTTTGAACATAAATCTGGAAATTATGGATCAATCATCTCATTAGGCCACATATACTTTTGGATCTCCTGCAACGTGAGGGTTTGCTGGCTCTATGGCAATAACACACTAGATCAGGGGTCTCTGAACCTTTTTACTCGTGATTAGTAATGGGTAAATAAATTGGCAGGCAGGAATTTGTGGCGAATTTCCGCATTTCACCGTCAGTGAATAAATTTGCTTAACTGCGGTCGAAAATTTGTAAAATCCTCCACGACGAATTCTGCAAACATAAAATTGTTGCCCATCAAAATTATTCGGACGCCTGTTGACTTTAATGCATTTGGACAAAATAGTCATGAGTATAAAAAGTGTCACTTATTTTGATGCCCATTAACACAATACAAGCATCCAAAATGTTCCTGTAAGAAAACTTACTGAGTAGGATCCTCGGCGCGTCTCCGTCCAGCAGGTCTGACGTCACGGGCGTCCGCAATGAAGAGTGCGTCCTGATTGATGCCGTCACTCGTCCATGTTACGGCGCTGAACGTCATGATGCTGGCGTCTTGACGCAGACGTTTCCGATGCTGAAGATTTTCAATCTGTGCCAGGTTATAGTGTTTTTTCCTGAGCCTAGCTATACAAACTCTATATTGCTGATTCCTGTGTATGAGCCTTGCTTGTTCCCAAATTCCGAATCTTCGCTGCCTGTCCAGACTTCTGCTTGCCTATCGTTCCTGCTGATTTGCTGCCTGCCCTTGAACTCAGATCTGGTTGATTATTCTTCGTTCGCTACTCCCTGGTACCTCGCTTCGGTTTAGCCTCACTGGCTTTTCTCCACTCACAGCTCCCCCTGTATCATCCCCGGGTGGGTACTGTGTTGTGTGAGTTGCTTGTGGGTCCTTGTCATCCAGAAGAGATCCATCACCTCTCTATCCGGTAAGCCTGACAGTTCCTGGGGTAAGCAACCAAAACTTGCCTCCAAGCCAAGAATTCAAAAATAAGCACCTGCTTTGAGGCCACTGGTTGGGGATCACTGCACTAGACAATTTGATCATCACCATATTCTCAGAGAAATCCATGGTGCCCTTTAGGCAGCCAACTTATCGGCAAAATGTATCTTTACCCATAGCAATAATACAGATTGAAAAAACCTTGTAATAATACAAAATATATTTATCAACATTTTGTAAAGCTTCCAATCACCCAAGGGAGAATAATATTTTTCTTACAAACATGATAGGTCTCTAAATGGACCTGCTGAACTCCTTGGCCCCACATCATCCACTAGGTCTGCTGCCTTCTTGTAATGCTCCTGTCTAAAGCTGCCATATAAACACAGGTGGAATCAGGTTTTCATGATTTCCATGGTCATAGTTTACCCAAATATGTGTAACTTGTCATTACTGCTTATCTAGGGCTTGTCAGTCACTTTGGGAACATTCTCACCTACAATGAAAACAAGACCTTTACTAGTCTATTTCCAGCCTGAAATGATACAGTGAACAGCATTGCTAACATTTTCCATACTTCATGTTTGATTTGCCTTATCTTGCATCTCTGCCATAAATAAACTGATCTTTTTGGTTAGTTGAAGATGAATGGACAAAAGTAAATTTTTTTGTATAAAAGTTATGTAAACACATCATTCCAGTTTGCTTGAGTAGACACATTTCAGTGTGATTCTTGTCTTTTATAAATGAAGCAAAAGCATGTAACTAGCCTTGGGCATTAAGGCCCCAGGCAACATGGTGACACCAGAAAGACAGGTGGACTCTTAAGACGGTTGCACAGTACATCTGTGTTTTCTACTTGCTGAAAAGGTATTGAAGAGAAAAGTAGGGCAGCTTCTGAAACAAAACTTATATTATTGTTCGCATCTCTGCTTGCTCTTCTCTGAGGACCCCAATAAAATAAGTTCTATACTTTCAGACCTTGGGGCATATTTACTAAAGGTTGAAGTGGCCGTCGCTAGCAAAAAAATTGCCAGAAATCCAATCCGCAGGGACATAGCCAATAGAGGACAATTCGCTAGCGAAAGAGTACATCGCTAATGAAGTTTTGCGCCCTTTCGCCAGGCGAAGTTTTACTCCTCAAATTCACTAAAGTGTAAATTTTCCATAGCGTTACCGCTATCGCCAGAGTTTCCTTCGCCAGCTTAGACCTGGTGAACTGATCAATGAAGCTACATCCTCCTCAATCTTATGTCAGTTACATCATATCCTGTATGCCGAAAAGTTATAAAAATAATAAAAAACGCTGACATTTTTTCATATTTTAAAGTGGGATTATGTTTAAGATTTTTAACTTTTGTTTTAACATTTTTTTTAACCATTTGAGGGGCATGCCACATTTGTTTAAGGGTGGGCTCCTGTCTAGGACAATATAGATTTTGCTTCCTTGGACATTTTTAATAATAAGTGACCACTTCAAGCAATTTCCCCAACATCACTAATAAAGACATATACAGTATATGATCTATATGTATCCACCTGTTTCAAATTGACCTAAGCGTAAGTGTACTAACGAAGTTTCGCTAGGCAAAAAAGAAAGTTTGTGAAAGATCGATATGAAATGCTCACACTGACGAATTTACGATAATGAAACTTCGCCAGCTTTCGGCTGCATTCGCATTTTAGTGAATTAGCGTAGTGGTAGCAAGATAATGGCTGGCGAGGTGGCTCGAAGTATGGCAATGCCTTCTAAGGCGAAAATTCGCCGCGTTAGTGAATTTGCCCCTTTATCTCTACTGATGTTTGTCCAAGCCAGCAATTTTAATAGGAGCAGTTATATTCTACTAATATATCATTCACACCAGTCCTGATCCTTTTGAAGCTTACAATTTAAAGTCCTAACACATTTACGCATACTTGGATTAATGTACTTTATTATTATTGGAAACAAAACCAGCCTATTGGGTTTATTTAATGTTTACATGATTTTTTAGTAGATTTAAGGTATGAAGATCCCAATCTGGAAAACCCCAGGTCCCGAGCATTCTGGATAACAGGTCCCATACCTGTACATTACATTTTTTGTTTACAGAGTTTCACTTAATTAATTATTCCCATTGTATGTCAATTTTCTCTAGTATTCATTCCATGCTGCCTCAATCTGCCTATATAGCCAGTCACAGACTTTGTTGCAAACTGTCTGTTATTGTGAACACATGGCAGTTTTAAGGCCAAAGATTCACATTTATAATTTGCTCCATGTGCACAGTGACAGATGGTTTCCACTACTACCTGTACTGTCAAAGGTTGACTATAAAACTAGTACTATTGGTGTTTGCTGTGCCATCTTAGAAATTGTGTGAGATTAGCATGGCTTGACTAGGGTGGCTAATATTATTTAGAAAGTATTTTACTTCAGTATGATGACACTTACATAAAATTTTCATTTTCGCGATCGTTCCCCTTTAATATGGGTATACCAGGAGGGTTTATATGAGGATTGCGAGTTATCACAATGTTTAGGTGCATGGGAGTAATGTTCCAGTTTGTTAGTACCCTCAGTAACCTTTGATGCTTTCCTCATACCTAGGACTGGTGCTCCACTTCTTTAAAAATAGCAAGTGCCTGGAGTAGTTTTCAGCAGGGATAGTCCTTAAGCTATTTTGAGGTAATATAATTTATTCAGAGAAATGGAAAGGTAACTCTTTTGGCAGGGCATACCTAATTTCTCTGAAAAGTTTCTCCACAGTGGCAGACTTATTGTGGATAAAGGGATACTGTCATGGGAAAACATGTTTTTTTTTCAACAAAAAAAAAGAGCAAAGAGATTTTTTTATATTCAATTCTGAAATCTGACATGGGGCTAGACATATTGTCAGTTTCCCAGCTGCCCCCCAGTCATGTGACTTGTGCTCTGATAAACTTCAGTCACTCTTTACTGCTGTACTGCAAGTTGGAATGATATCACCCCTCCCTTTCGCCCCAGCAGCCTAACAACCGAACAATGGGAAGGTAAATGGGAAGATAGCAGCTCCTTAACACAAGATAACAGTTCCCTGGAAGTTCTAAAACCAACACTCAATAGTAAAAGCCAAGTCCCACTGAGACTGATTCAATTACATTAAGTAGGAGAAATAACAGCCTGACAGAAAGTAGTTCCATCCTAAACTGCAGGCACAAGTCACATGACTGGGGGCAGCTGGGAAACTGACAGTTTGTCTAGCCCCATGTCAGATTTCAAAATAGAATATATAAAAAAATCTGTTTGCTCTTTTGAGAATTGGATTTCAGTGAAGAATATTGCTCATTATGCAAATCAAAATATTACCAAGCAATCTTTAAACTTTGGCAGTAAAGGATTTAGGCAGTACTAGTTTCCCTGCAACATCAAACTAACGGGCCCCTGGGAGCCGACTAGCAGCACAGGGACAACAGCCCTTGAAAACTGTCTGTTACCTATTAATCTATTTTCACCTATATTAAACTGGGTTTTGAAAATTGGAGATGAGTAGAAAATCACTATTAACCCCCATTCAATGTTGATGGCATAGATACCCCCCCCCATTTTTGGGTCCTGAGCTGGGCCATGGAGCATTATTTGCACTTATCTGAGGGCATATCTCATACATAGTTATGGAATACAAGAGTAGAATTTTCAGGTACAGCTAGAAGTTTTCTCATAAGGTAACTACTATGCTAGTATACATATACCCCTGTAGTGGAAATATGTAAAGTGGCTCTGAAAAGAAAGCTTGTGTAGTATGTTCCTGCATTATAGGTCAGTTTGGTAACGAATTACATGTATAATTTATATTTCTTTTTCTTTGCAGAAGTGTTCTTGTGGCCTTGTGAACAATAACATTGTAAGACAGAAAGAAATAAACTGGCCATTTGTCAGTTCTTCACAATGCCTTAAATTGTGAATTTACTCCTACAGTAAAAATATGCTAGATTGCAGATAAACATGTCCGCATTTTGGCAGGCAAGATCAGACAGCTACAGAAAACATATATTTGAATTTGCTCTTTTTTTATTTTACAATGGCATAGTTAAAATTGAACTGCTCTGGTAATCTTGGGGTCCCCTGCCAAATTTAATCAGGATAGTGTCTATTTCATAGCAAGCGCCAAAGCAAGCATTTCGATCCAGTTTCAGGAAGCCAAAGACCCCAGTGAGCAGGGTCTTCTTGGGGACTGATAGATGACAGAGACAGCAGGCCACTGACCAATGCAGATCCGGCTTGAGCTGTGGAATTAATCATTTTGACAGGCAGGCAAGCAGAGTGTTGGGCTGCTGTTTGTGAGGTCGTGGGTTCAGTTCCCCAGAGGGCATATACACGTGCACAGTGGCATAATGAGAGTGGCAGGTTCATAAAATGAAAATGGAACCTGTGTAACAAGCTCCCACAAGAGACTTTCTGGATTTAGAAGAACTTTTCTCTCTTTTAAAAGATTTTATTGACAAGATCTGCAAATTACCAGAACCAGTGGGAGATAAAGCAATCTGTGATGTGACATATTATTATTAATTTGTATTTATGAAGTGTCAACATATCCCGCAGTCGTGTATAATAAAAGGGTATATACATTGAACATACAGGTTTCATACAACAACCACCAATAACTGATACAAGAGGGCCCTGCCCAAAAGAGTTTACAATCTGATTGCATTTTTGTGACTGGCAATCATCTATTGCTTTCCTGGATCAGATAGGTTTTTGCCCATTTACATGACCATTTGTTTTTCAAGTTTAAGGCTTGTTTTAGATAAGAGCAGAGACAACATGTGTTCTGGACCCCAAACTCTTTCCCAGAAAATGTGGTTAAAGGAGAAAAAGGTCCAGAGATATTTGAGGAATGCAAAGACATAGGGGTTTGAGTACCAAAGCAAAAATCATTTCAGGTTCTCTGTTGGCCCCATATCCTGTGCATGTCATACATTAAACAAAAGCTAATGTAAAATCTGTTTCGGCATCTTTTCACCGCAGTTCCTATTCCAATTGCATCTTTTACTGACCTAACCTAAGCCAGAAGTAATACGACCCACTGGTTTGGGGTTTCAAATGAAACATGAATAATTGTAGTGGGTGAATCAGATCAAATACAGCAATAACAGAGCTGTATCTAACCACCCAGGATTCCAGTTTGTCTTAATCTACCACAGTGGTATGCATGCATTATTATTTAAATTCTCTGATATGCCTGGAACTATAGAAGGTTGTGATATTACAAAAATGCCATATATTTATATAGTTAACTAAGGGTGTGGTTCAATGAAATGATGGACCTCAGTAGGGGCTTGAAACACAAACCAGATGATGGACCTCAGGGTTGGGGCTTTAACCACAAACTGCTTTAGACCTGGGATACCTGTGAATCTGTTGACCGACTGTTGACCTGGACGATGTATGTTACCTTTAAAAAAAGACCAGAAGGGTTTGGTCACGACAACAGGCAAAAAGCTAATATAAAATAAAGTCTCACCAACTAAACTATAATATGCTTTCCTTGAATCAGAATCAGAATTGTCTACTGCTCAAAGAAAATTCTTAAAGATAGAAGGAATGTATGCCTCTGTAGGTATTGGTGATTTACCGTTTTATTTACAAGGATCATTTCAGAGTTTGCCTGTGGACCTGTTAAGGATTGTATGTTGCCAAAATTGAAAACATTTATCCAGTTGATTAATGTATATCCATGCAGGTGGATATCTTCCACCTGACACCACCTTGAGGCACAAAAAGCTTCAGCACTAAGATATTTATTATTTATTATTTATTATTATAAACATTGTTCTGAGAAAGGAGATCAGTTTACTTGTCTCTGGAAAAGTGACTAGGACCCCTTAGCTCACAAGAAGATTAAAGGTGTGTAAATAGTACTGTATCAACATTCTGTCATAATTTAAAAAAAATATTTATGACAGCAAATAGGTATTCTCCCTCAAATCTCAAAGTTGGGCTTTCGTGAGTATCTAGCCAATCTTCTGAAATTTCTCCTAACTGGTTTTTAGTCTGCCCCTCACCCCATTTAAAGTGGTCCCCCTAGGTGGGCTTAACCCACAAGCAATTTACTAAGGAGGTAGTCAAAATCAGATGAGCCAGATTCAATTCAGTGAGAGAAAAGTTTATCACGTGAAAACTCATGGACGAGAATCAATTTGAAATGCAGTTCAATTAAGAAAAATGCATCTCACTGTTTATCCTGTGAATTATCTATTTAATTATCTATTGAAGTCTATGGGGAAAAAACTGGAACTAAATTTGGAGAAATGTTTTTCTCCTCCAATTGAATCTCATCCATGAGTTTTCACGAGATAAACCAAGAGATATATTTTCTCACTGAATTGAATTGGGCCCAATATGTTAAAACTTGAAGTGGTTGTTCACCTTTAACCTTTTAGTATGTATACTAATAATAGAATTCAGTTGGTCTTTATTTTTTTAAATTTTTTCCCTCTCTCATTCCTTCTTTCTAGCTTTCTGGCTAACTAGTGTCACTGATCCCTGTGGCCAAAAAAAACATTACTCTGTGAAGCTACAATTTTATTGTTTTTTTTTTTTATTACTTATCTTTCCATTCAGGCCCTCATCCCTCTCATCTTCCAAATTAGTGTTCAATTCTAGTTGCTTGGGTCAATGTAATACTGGCAACCAATAGCTGCTTGAAATCCCCAGCTGAAGGAAAAAATTATTTAAAATATAATTTAAAAAATGTTGATCAATTCCAGATTGTCTCAGAATATCACTGTCTACATCATACTAAGAGATAATTTAAAAAAAAAAAAACGAACTACCTTTTTAAGGTTTTGTAAACAACAAATGGAATGGTCAGGCAAACAGTATTGGACTGGGATGCCAGGGGCCCACCAGAAAACTTTAGGCTGAGGGCCCACATTCCAAAATATTATACCTCCTCACTCAGCCTCTTTATTCTCCTAGTCTCTTTTCTCTACATACTATACTATATTCTATTCTTCCATTATTAAGCCTCTTTGTTTCCATAAAGAAACAGGGAATGACCATGAAATAGGCCAAATGGTTAGAAGCAAGAGGCCCACTAACACCTGGGCCCACCGGGATTTTTCCTGGTATCCCAGTGGGCCAGTCCAACACTGCAGGCAAATTTAACTTTACAGCACTGTAAAGTAACCCCAGTAGTTGCTCCTCTGTTAGCCATACCCACACATCCCAAAAGCCTCCTGTTAGCAATGTGATCTGATCTCACTGATAGAATCAGTGCTTGAACATGACAAAAGGTTAATACAGGAACCCAAAATAAAGCTATGTCTACCATACATTAATTATTGTCCTGTACTAATCACAATTAAACATACATATTTTAAAGTTTTAATTCCCTTCGAAAATGGGAGGCAAATATCCCAAATTTAACAGTAGTCTTATGTAATCCCAAAACACACAGAAAATGTGAGACTGACTAGATACTAAAAAGGCAAAAGTTAGCAGACACATTAGTAACTGTCTGCCTCTGCATTATTTAATACCAAGTTTAGCATCACTTAAAATGCCACAGGGACAAAACCCAGTAACCATGATAAGCCGCCAAGAGAAGTTATTTAGTCACAATTTCCTCCCAAACAATTAGAGGATAAAGGGAGATGATACTAGTGTTATAGTGACAGAGGATCCAGCTGGGGACTTGTCATAAAGAAGCCATTGAAAAGTTCTGTATGTAGGAAAAAGGATCCATTCAGCTGATTTGGAAAGAGTAGCGTGAGTTCAAGGCTCTCTGCCTTGCAGCTGGGTATCTTTCATTGGCAGAAATGTCTGTGACTGGCGCCTCTGTTTGAATGCTAACACTGATTATTCAGCTACCTCTGTGCTACAGATCCCACATGATATGCCACACAAACAACCCTGAGGAATTCCTTGTCGTTTAAACACATTAGAAGATTTGGATCAGTTGCTTTCACAGTTCGAGTGTAAGCAACAGTGCTATTGTACCACTGGGTCAATTATATCTCAGGGCTACAGAAAGGAAAACACAGTCTTAAAATGAGGAGGAACAAAACACAAACACACACACTCTCTCTCTGGCCATGTTTTTATGGACACTGGGCACTAACAGAGGGTACTTTTTGGGGGAAAAAAATAACTGCATCATATATAGAAGAACACAGCATGCATTGTTTTGTATCTGATGAGATATGCCGTTTTTGTTCTTCCGGCAGTGCCTTGGTAATTTATTTGCTACTGTACGTGTGCCAATAGGGCAGAAAAACACGATAGGCTACTGAAGCCATATATTCATGTAAACTAGGATACGTTATGCAGGACTTAATTTATTTCTTTTCATTGATACAGTGTGTTCCATATGATGTTGTTACTCAGTGATCTTGCCAATATTTTGTTTATTTGTCACACCATTATTACTTCATGCCTCAGGGCAGCGGATCTGTACAACAGAGCCAACACAACAGATGGAGGAGTACACCACAGATGCCTCTGGTTTCCACACCCTAAAACACCCATAAAAGTGTGAGTTGCTGAGGAAATCCAATTGTTTTGGTATATATGAACAAGGGGATAAAGGACCAAATGAGCATTTGTAGCAGGAAATAGATTTGCTCTGATGAAGTGCAAGCTCCGCAGAGCAGAAGCTAATCATTTGTACCTCATTTGCACAATGAGGTTCATTTTTGACAAGGTATAGATATACAGGTATAGGATCCCTTATCCGGAAACCCGATATCCAGAAAGCTCCGAATTACGGAATGGCTGTCTCCCATAGACTCCATTTTATCCGAATAATCCAAATTTTCAAAAATGATTTCCTTTTTCTCTGTAATAATAAAACAGTAGTTTGTACATGATCCAAACTAAGATATAATTAATCCTTATTGGAAGCAAATCCAGCCTATTGGGTTTATTTAATGTTTAAATGAATTTCTAGTAGACTTAAGGCATGAAGACCCAAATTACGGAAAGATCCGTTATCCGGAAAACCCCAGGTCCCGAGCATTCTGGATAACAGGTCCCATACCTGTACTGCATATTTGTGCATTGTTGTATCAGTTGTCCTGCTATAACTCCAAGAATATATATAGGACAGTAAATAAGTATTTACCCAGAAAAATCTAAAGCTCCCCATAGACGCAAAGATTTCTCTTGCCAAACGACCGATTTTAGTGAAGTCCGACCAATCCTTCGAAATTATCGTGCGGTTAGTGGGATTCTAACGATCGAACATCGTACGATTTTTCGACCAACATCAGGAAATTGATCGGCCAGGTTAAAAAATCTTTGTCGGTCCCAGTGCAATCTATCTATGTTTGCAGGGCCAAGCAGGCAGCTCCAGGCAAATTGGTCTTTTTAGTTGATGGACAATTCGTACGAATGTTCTGAGATAATTGTGGTCTCAGATCTTTTAAAAATCTCAACATCTATGGCCAGCTTTAGAGAGCACATCTCAGACCTGCCGCGGTTGTGAAGTCCCGAAGGTATACTGATCTGCAGTGGGTTTCCTGCAATAATCCAAAGATTTCATGGTTTTCAGACAAAAACAAATCGTTTTTCATGCACTGGATTTTTTCGGGAAAATGTATTGATAAATAATGGGAAATAACCTGCGTGGATTTGGTCGGATTATATTTTCAGAAAATAATAGAGAGATATTTTAAAGTTAGATACTACATTTGGTGCTCTTTTAAGGGGTAACATAACAGGCAGTGGGACACATAGCAGCCTTAGTTTAGCTATAATAAGCTGTAATATATTTCCCTTTTTTGATTTTATGGCTGTTTGAAAGCAGCAGCTTTCCCAGTTATCCTCCCTTGTCCCTTTTAAAGGTAAAAAGATCTATTTATGCTGCCACCCCCTGCGCTACCCCTATACAATAAAGCTGTCCCTTGTTATTACATTCCCTTTTCACATGTCCTTTATGTTCCCAACATAGCTATTATTTAGAGAATGCAATTAAAAAACATGCTTTCTATCTTGCTTTCCTTCTATTACTCCCTTCTAGATGGTAAGTCCATTGTAGCATGTATGCTTCCTGTACACAGAAATATCAGGTTTAAACCTGAACAGAAACAATCTGTTTTTCCATGCTCACCAATTATCTGTTTGCTGACTCAGTGGGGTGTTTTCTTATTGAGATCAAGGCTCTGGTTCAAGAGAAGGACAACTATCAATACAAAAATTATATGATAATGGGATGCCAATTTATAAGTGTAAGGTGAACAAAAAAGAAATCCACTTTAATCTTTTTCACCTTCTAAAGCAGCTCTTGGAGTGGGGGTCACTGACTCTTATATTCTCAACTAAGGGTCAGGGCACACAGGCAGATTCAGGGAGATTAGTCGCCCGGACTTTGGCTATTTTCGTGGCTTCAGGTCTTTTCACCACTTCGGGACTTCGGAACTTTCCGCACTTCCGCATTTCGGCTGTCGGGACTTCGGAAGGAGACGGCACGGCTTCAGCGCTGTCAAGGGGGCTCTTTCGAAACGTTCAGTACTGCCGGGCCCCCCTTCAGGCCCGAGCCTGGTACACTTGTACCCCCTGTGCTCCCCTGATGGAGGCCCTGTATCCAGGTATGCAGTTTTCCTCTCAAGGCAGGTTTATTGACTCCTAATAAAAATGTGTTTGTGTTGTGTGATGTGATAGAGAACTCAGATTGCAAACTCCCCTTGGACAGGGACTATTGTTAATGATGAACTCTCTCGCTCTACAAAGCTCTGGGTGAATGCCAGCACAATATAACAAAGCAAAATATAGATATAATTGTTCTTAAGCTGGCCATAGACGAAAAGATCCAATCATACGAATCCTTAATTCGTACGATTTTCGGACCGTGTGTGGAGTGTCCCGACATTTATCCTGCCATGACGATCGAACGGAAAGGTTAGAAGATTTCTGATGGCTACTGATAATATCTCTGCATGTGTTTGGGAGACTATCATCAGCTTTGTTGGACATAAACTTTCGTACGATTGTTGTCAGGGGCAGAACATCGGCTGATCTGTTCTTTTACTATATTTGATCTGAAAGGTTAGTGGCAGGTCAGGAGATTGGGATGTCCGATAATTCGTCCGATATAGCAGGTAAATCTGCACATCTATGGCCAGCTTAAGCCATGGAGGACTGACAACTGACCTCCTTGTTCCCCCCCCTCCGCACAGGTGTTAATACCTGTAAATGCCCCTAAGTCTTTAATTACCCTTCGATGCAGAGTCAGTGCAGCGGAGCTCATGCCACCATCTTCACTGTTTTGGGAATCTTCGGGTCCCTTCAGCAATTTCGCAATTTGGCACATGTGCAGTTGTTCGGGACCTGAAAATCTCTACAACGGCGCATGTGCCGATACACTGCTTAAGTACTGAAGACTCCCGAAGCGGTGAAGATGGCGCCTGTGAGCTCTGCTGCACTGACTCTGCATCGAAGGTTAATTAAAGACCTAGGGGCATATACAGGTATTAACACCTGTGCAGGGGGGGGCAGCAAAGGGGGGACTATCAAGGGTAGAGGGTAGGGTTTTTTATTAGTTTGGGGGTTTAGTTCTCCTTTAAGGAAAACAAAGAAAGTTTGAGCCCAAAAAGTCAAGAAAATGATCTGATATGAATCTTAATTTCAGGTGTGTACCTCTACAGAAGATTGTATCCAATGAGGGTGAGGGTGTAGCTATGAAAGAATTGGACAACAGCCAATGAGCCTGGCAAATAAAATGTTGAAATGTTTTAGGCTGAAGGCACATGGGGCATTGGCTGCACTTCTCTAAGCATGCTTTTTTTTTTTCAGGCTGAGAGAAGCAGATCCGCTCCCTTACGCGCCTTAGTAAAATTGCACTCACAAGTACAGTTTCTGCCTCCACTTGGCTACACTAAGCGAAGCCAAGCAGATATTGTCCCAAAAACATGAAAGCAAGCAGTTTTGTGCCGATACCCCCGCTTGACTCTGCTTCATGACAAACATATAGGTTGTCAGAAACAAGGATAGTCACTAGCGTAACTTCCATAGGGGCAGGGCGAGAGCCTTGATTGGGCCCAGCCTCCCATGGGGTCACATTGGTGATTTTCAGGTAACAAACTTTAGGAAGTTCAGAGGATCGCAACCCCTGTGGGAAGTGGCCTGGTACAAATTATTTACTCTGGCCTATTGGTCTTTAGTTGGGGATAGTAAAAGACTTCATTATGTATGCCCCCTACCCCAGTACATTATATAAGTACTTAATAGTGATGACCGAATTTTTTTGCCAGGCATGGATTAGCATTTTGCTACCTGCGATTTTTTTTTGTGGAAAACTACAGCAAAAATCCTCAACAACAAATTTTTGCCACGGTAAGAAAGTCACCACTTTTTCTACTAAAAAATATGATATAAGTAACAGAAGATTGAGGAAGATCTATGCACTCCGCCTGGTCTGAGCTGGCGAAGGCAAGTCTGGCGAAGGAGGTAACTTTCAGTAAAATCCGCATTTCATCGAATTTTTCGGAGTAACGTCCATTCGCCGGAGTGTGAATGACAGATAGCGTCTATCTCTTTCGCTAGCAAAGTGATGCCTGCACCCATTATTAAATTGGCTATATCCCTGCCGGCCGTAACGATAGCAAATTGACGCACTCCAGAGCCACTTCCCCATTGAGTAAATCTGCCTCTTAGTGTATTCTGGGATACCTCTCCCTCTAAAGTCAGAGAAGCAATGAACTTGCTTATGCACTAATTATCCCTCTTGATTTCACTACTTAAAGGGGTTGTTTACCTTTAAATTACCTTTTAGTATGTTATAGGATGGCTACCTTTAAGCAAATTTTCACTTTAATGTGTGTAGTTTTTGAATTATGTATCTTCTTCTTCTGACGCTTTCCAGATTTCAAATGGGGGTCACTAACCCCATCTAAAAAGCAAATGCTCTGCAAGGCTACAAATGTAATGTTATTGCTATATTGCTATTTTTTTTTATGAATCATCTTTCTATTCAGGCCTCTCCTATTTATATTCCAGTCTCTCATTCAAATCATGCATGGTTGCTAGGGTAATTTGTACCCTAGCAACCACATTGCAGAAATTGCAAACTGGAGATCTGCTGAATAAAAAGCTAAATAACTTTTAAAACTTAGCAGCAGGGCTGCGCGGGAAAAATTTCCGGGTTTGTGATGTCATTGGAAGTTATATAATGCACATACGCAAAACCTCTCCTGAAGCCGTTGAAACCGCACTCTCCACTGACGCCACTGAAATGTTCTAAACATGGGCACACCAAATTTGTGCCTGCAAATCATTTAAAATCATCAGAGATCGCCAGAAATTGGGGTGAATGCATCAGAGTAACGGGAGACTGGGGGACAGAGCCGAAAATCTGGTAATTGCTGATAAAATCAGGGGGATTGACAGCTCTGTATACTCTAGTCTAGTGGCTGATTAATGCTTTATGATCGCTATTTACTCCTGGTTTACAGATTACATTTAAAATCTAAGCGAGGGCAGCCATGTAGAACTAAAAGGGCTCTTGAAGGGGAGGTAAACCTTTAAGTTAACTTTTATGGGGTTATTTATCAAAATAAAAAAATTGTAAATAAAAAAGTCAGACCAAACTAGAATCCACTATTTGCCCTTATTTATCAATAAATCAACTTGAAAAATTGGGAAAAGACAAAACTTTTTCGAATTGTTGCGAGAAACCACAAACAATTGGAGTTTCTGCAGAAAAACCAGTGTCAAATGCTGAAAACTCAAATGGTTAAGCAGACATCTGCCATTGACTTTTACACAAGTTCAGCAGGTTTTAGAGGGAGTATTTTCGGATTCGGCAGCTTTGGGGCGTAATAAATCAAGAAAAAATGGTGTCTTTTTCTTTACAGAGACTTTTTTGGGTTTTTGGTGTCAAAATGAACGCCGGGAAAAAATGGCCTTAATAAATAACCCTATTAGTATATTATAGTTTTATAGAATGGCCAGTTCTTAGCCAATTCTTACGTCTATCTAAATGACAATTTTCCTTTAAAACTAATTTGCAAAAAATGTTTTTGAAGTTAGACTGGTAAGCAATCAGGTATATAAATCAGGTATATTATGATGTAACCCCTCTGGAAATGAGATATAATAATTCATTAGAAAGGACACAGTGTGGGTTGATTTGCTCTGTTACCGTGGATATTGTAAACTATGTAGTGGAGGGAAGCATTTAAGTAATATATGAGCAAGCTGATTGGTCCAATTTTGAAATACAACATTCTTATTCGTTGTGAGCCATAAGCAATAGAAAGCAGAGGGAGGGGAGGTTAATGATGGATTGACATGTAGGCTTACCAATCAGAATTAAAGGGAAATGATGTCAGGGGCTGGAGTAAGAGGAACATGCTGTGTGAGTTAACGGCTATGGAATTCCAAACACATTTTAAAAACTGAAATGGCAGGACTCGTAAACCATTTGTCCTTTGAGAAAACGTGCTGTTATTAGCATTGTCTTCACTCAATCGCATCTATAATCTTATTATTATCAAGCGCTGTGGTAGACAGCAGAGGTATTGCAGGCGCTTGTGTTTCATTCTAAGAAGTTTTTATGGGGGTGAATCTCTCCAAACTTGTGCATTCACTTTTCACCTTTTCTATCTTCCATTCCAAGGTGCCTTGGGTTTGTGGTTTTATAGGTTAAATAGCTCTCTCTCCTGAGTACTAGGGAAGGTAACTAACGAGACCACAGCCCTCGGTGTCCTGCCGTTCTCTCTCTTTGTGGTATCCCCAGATAGTAAAAACAAAAGATAGCAACCTCTTGGGATATCTCCACCTTCTGCAATTTCATTTTCCAACTTTACCTTTAACGTGAGTCTGGCTAGGTATTGTTTAATTTAAATACTGAGATATACTTGAAATTTCACAAGACAATAGCGTGGTGAGATTTTAAACTTTAAGTCGCTTAAAGTTAACCTTTAAATTAACTTTTAGTATGTAATAGAATGACAATTCTAAGTTACTTCAATGAGTCTTCATTGTTTATTTTAAATATTTTCTTTTGACTCTTTGCAGCTTTCAAACGGGTCCCTGACCCCATCTTAAAACAAATGCTCTGTAAGGCTACATTTATTTATTATTGCTACTTTTTTTTCTATTCAGGCCCTCTCCTGTTCATGTTCCAGGCACTTATTCAAATCAGTGAAAAGTTGCTAGGGTAATTTGGACCTAGCAACCAGATTGCCGTAATTGCAAACTGGAGAGCTGCTGAATAAAAATCTAAACTTAAAAAACACAAATGATGATCAATGAAAACCAACTTCAAATGGTCTGAGAATATTACCCTCTGTTTCACATTAAAAGTTATTCTAAAGGTAAACAACCCATTTAAGTTGGTGTTTGCATATATTATGTGAATCCCCTTTTGTGAGCGGTGTAATTTGAATAAATTGTAATTGAAGTGTTTTAACATTGTTGGGGAAAAATTTGTAAGGGGTAATGTTTGGTTGTTTTAAACTTTATTTTTAAATTAAAGATACAAGTCACTTTCGTGGAGTTTTTTGTTAGCCACATTGTAGTATTCTTTTGTGAGAATCATTATTGCAAAAGCCTCCTTTCATCTGGATTTTAATTGAAATAAATTATATAAAAGGTGGATGTTGACACTAGTTTAACAACCACAGGGGTAAAGATCTGTATAGTAATTGAGAGATTTTAAAAGTAAACTGAATATCAAAAGCATATATTTAAATAGAAACAGGTTAAAAGGGGTTTCTTTCACTATATCTTGTATACAAACTGTCGTCTATTTTTTTTTTTTTCACTATGTATACTTTTGAAATTATTTTCCATCTTCTGACTCTTTCCAGTTTGGGCCAAAATTGGGGTCACTGACCCTGGCACCCAAAAAATTAATTTACAATTTTATTGTAAAGTTGTTACTTTTTATTATCTTTCTGTTCAAACCCTCTCCTTTTCACAATCCAGTCTCTTGCTCAAACCATTGGCTGGTTAATGGGGAAAATGAAGGCAATTTGCAAAGCGTTTCAAAATATTGCTCTCTTCATAACTTTAAGGTGAACCCCATTAAAAGTGAAAAGGCCACAGTATTGGAGCACTATTTTCATTTTCTGGATTAGGTATATGTAACCAGTTGCTAGTAAACCTTAAAAAGTTAAATAAAGGCATCTATAGGTTACCAAAAAATGGTTATTTCCAACATTTAATGTATCGCTAAGCTCAAAACATCATTAAAGCACAGGTAATAAGCATGCCACAGTGGAGATTTTATAACATTTGCATTTCCGTCCTAATTGAAAGTTTTGACAGTGCACTCTCAGAATACATGGCTTTTTAAAAACAAGTAATGTGTGATAAATAGCTTTTAAACAAAGTACAAATAGACTTGCAATGACTTTAGCAATTTGTTCCATTATCTTGCCTTACTTCTCTTATAGTGTTCTGTAAAGGTGGCCATACACGGGCCGATAAAAGCTGCCGACAGACGGGCTTCACCGATCGAGATCTCGATCGGATGGGACGAAAAATCCCGTTGGATCGCGGCCGCATGTATTCAGTGATGCAGTCCCGCGATCCAACCGCCCATTACTATTCATTAGGATCCGATCATTGGGCCCACGATCGGATCAGCCCGATATTGCCCACCTCAAGGTGGGCATATCAGGGAGAGATCTGCTTGTTTGACGAGCGGATCTCTCCGTGTATGGCCACCTTTACTTATGTAATACATTGCTTATCATTATTGTCACCTCAGTGTTTCTACTTGAAAAATACAATGCAAAAGTAAAAGACACGAGGTCTTATTCACCAATTTGTTAATTGCCAGCATTAGTAATCCTGGGTTTGTATGATTTATGTAAGATTTATGGTTATTGGCAGGCTGTACAGAGGTTTTACTATTATATTGTTCTGTCAAATAACTGCCCTCATAAACTCAGATGTTGGCTTGGATTAGATTTATTTCTGATGCCAAGAAGCCTCCTAGCAGCCACAGATTATCTACATGTATCGGGTAAAGCAGTGATCCACAACCAGTTGCTCACCAACCCCTTGAATGTTGCTCACAGTGGCCTCAATGCAGGTGCTTTTTTTTTTTTTTTTAAATTCAAAGCTTGGAGGCAAGTTTTGGTTGCATAAAAAACAGGTGTACTGCTAAACAGTCTCTCGTAGGCTGCCAGTCCATATAGGGGTTACAAATAAGTAAACAAAAAAGTACAGCCCATAATTGGCATCCCCAAGAACTTTTTGCATATTTGTGTTGCTCTCATTTTAGGCATGTTGGTTTGTGGATGATTTCCTTGTGGTAAACATCTATATAAGAGCTGCACAAATTCCATTTGCAACATTTGTCTTTGTGTCTGTGGTACCATCATGATGGTAGGCAATAAACCTGTATAAAAAGAGAATTCTGGTGTGTCTTCAAAAGCATAAGTCCGCTTGACAGAAGACTCTCGGGATGATACTGAACCACATAACATTGAAATCATGTTGGTTTTTTTTCTTTTTGCTACCTGTGTGTTGTCAGGCTGAGATGCTTGTGCAGGTGGGGTGACAGTGCCGGTAGAAGTGCCAGGTGGGGTGACAGTGCTGGTAGTTGATGGGCTGCCTGTTGAAGCAGTTTCTGTCTCTATTTCTTCATCCTGCACAGTATCAAGATTGCTAGAAGTTCAAATGGCAAACATTAAAGATACCATTAAAACAATGAATTGTTTCCATGCAAATAATACATACATTTTGTATACCCTGGGGGTCACTGACCCCATCTGAAGATCAAATACTCAAAGGCTACAAAGTTATCACAATAACTACTTTCTATTTATCATCTTTCTATGTAGGTAGGTTCAGTTGAACATTACTATGATATATGTAGGCATTAATCATACCCTCCAACCCCCAAAAAAATGGAGGATTATTCACACTTACTGTCTCTCAGCAAAAGCAGGTAGTAAAAATTTTCAATTGGTCAGCATAGATATATTTCTTTTTGATGGGGATGCACCACTGGGTGTATCTATCTTCTGGGCAGATACTTCCCTACGAAAGCAATCTCTTATGTGCTTACATCTGCTTTGAATTTCTTTGGCTGCAGGGGGGATGGAGAATAAATAAATATTGTTACAATGAGTACTAAATTTCAGAAGAGCCACATAGTATGACAGTACTAAACCACATAGTAGGGAATACAGGGTTATGGGAGATAGCTCATAGTACAAGTTGATCCAGGGACTAGTCCGATTGCCATTTTGGGAAGGAAGGAATTTTTCCCCGTCTGGGGCAAATTGGAGAGACTTCAGATGGGTTTTTTGCCTTCCTCTGGATCAACTGGCAGGCAGATAAAAAAATAAATAAAAAAATAACTGAAAGGTTGAACTTGATGGACGTGTGTCTTTTTTCAACCTTACTTACTATGTTACTATGTTGCTAAAGTAACGTTTTGAACCAGCCATACTTGTAATGATTGCCACCTACCCAGTAACAAAACCCACCACCCCCACAGCCCTACATATGCTTGCAACACATATGATATGCCCCACATATATGATCGTAAAAATTTCAAATTGTGGCAAGCACTTACCTTTCATATTTTTTTCAGCATCGGAAAGAGCTTCCCAGCCTGTAATAAGTAGAACTGCCACCTCATCCCACAGTTGTTTCCTTAGCTTTATTATGATATGATGGTTACTCTGTCATATACAGAGCTGGTCGAGCTTCCACCAAATCAATCAAGCCTATCTGTATCAAAATGCTGCTTTACCAAAGTCATTTTTCTGGAAATTGTTGTCGCAGGAGTATTGTCGCGTGGCGTCCTCCTTGAAACAAAGCGTCTGAATGACGATGCAGCGTGTGGTCGCTCGACCAAACAATTTCAAATTCGCGCCCTTGTAACTACGTGCTCACGACTTGACGCCGCAGAATCTGCATTCGCATTTCCGCTGATGTCATGCTGCTTTACATATTATCGCTGCTATTTGTCTCCTCGTCTGTTTGGTACAGGCGTTTTTGTATACTTCACTATGTCTATGCTATTTTTCAATGATTGCTCCGAAAAGGTGCGTTTTCAGGCTACTGATGCTTTTAAGTATCGTTGTGTGTATGGTACCTGGCGATTTCTTTTACTTTCTATCTAAATACAAAACTTGTGACTAGTCGCCGCTACTCGCTTTTTAAAAACGCAGGCGACAAATCGTCCTGTGTGAATCAAGCCTAAATGTGGCTCACTGGTAAAAAAGGGTTGGGTATTATTGGGATAATACATACATTAAGAAAGCCAGATTGCAATATATGTGTTCCCCTCCCACTACAGCTCTATGCAGACAGTGTTACAAATGGCAGTATTGATGTCTTTACAAAAACATTTCCCTGCATCATCACTTGTTCATGCCCAAATGGCAAACAGGCCTCCAATGCTCCCATTCAAGTCTCTAGCTCAATTCAACAATAAATTGGGTAATAAACCTGGTACAGGTTATAGTCAATGTAACATCTCCATTTATAGCTCTTGGAAAGAATGAATCTCCTCTGCCGCTTTTCCTCCTGAGTAAAACCCGGGAACTCCCATGTCTGAGAAAAGTTTATTTAGTAGACTGTAGCATGTGTTCCACCAGTTGTTTTGCTCTTCCTTTATTTATCCTAGCTTATATGAAGGTGTCACTGACTAACCTTGCAGGTTTTTGTCTTGTTTCCATTATTCTCACACTGTCTGACCATATCTCCCCTAATCCTCCTGTAGTGTTATAATCTGAGTCCAAAGTATGATGTTTGAAGGGTGCTCTCAGGCTGCACTATGATTAATTATAATAAATTGTATAATATTATAATTAAATATTATAATAATTATATTTTCAAACAAAATTTGCCCATTGAGCAGTAAAACTGCACTAGCTTTGAAAAGGGTTGCTATCTTACTATTTAATACAAAGCTGCACAGAAATCAGTGTAAACTGCAGCATGATTCTAAATTAATTGCTAATTAATGTGGCATGATGTGTCTTAATGGCTGATGTGTCTTGGATTGAAGTGGTGAAGTCACAGCCTTAATGTAGACGCTCCCCTTATGTCCTAGACCACTCTTTGTTGCCCTTCGGGCATTATGTCTGGGTGATGTGTATGTAAGGGAGTCTAGACATTGCAGCTGGTCGAAAAATAACCTTTCTATGATGTTAAAATATTTTCAGAAAGGTATACACTAAATAAATATACATTTATGACTCTCTATAAGGGTCTGTGCATGTGCTCCAAGAGCTGACCTCAGTAATTTGCCTATGATCTGTCAAACATCAAGTTTCTTAGTAAAAGCTTTAGGTCTTTCAGTTGGATAGGGATGTTATAGGCATCTATGTTCTCAAGCTGTAATCCAATACACTCAGCAGTGGCTGCTTGCACTGACACATGAACAGCTAAACCTGTGATTGTAAGCATGGAGACCCCACCCAGCACTTCGACTCTGCGCTGGGAAAAAAAAAAAAAAGTTACAAAAGGTAAAAGTGAGTAATCGGATATCTTACGAACTTGCCTAATCCTGTTTCCCAATTGAGTTGAGACTGAAATACCTGGGAACAAACCAACAATCAAAATAAGGGGTGGTGGTGGCGGGAAGCAAGTAATAATGAACTTGCCTTTATGGCAATACTCGAAAACGTGTCAACACAAAGCAGGGTGACAAGGTCACAAACACCTTTGTGATTTCAGATAAGTCAATTCAATGTTCTCTATAGGAAATACAAAATGTCATGTTTAACCCTTACAACCCCATTAGAATACAAAACTGCATCTGCTTTCACTTGATGCAACACTTCATATTCCAGTTGAAATACTTGTACATAAGTAAATGATGCTTTTTTTTTTATTCAAGAGGTGTTAAAGAACCCCATGAAATGATCTGCTCCAAGCATTTCTATTACAATTATTGGATCATTTATCCGGAAACCCATAATCCAGAAAGCACCGAATTATTGAAAAGTTGTCTCCCATTATAACTCCATTATAATTAAATAATCATTTTTAAAATTGATTTCCTTTATCAATGTAGTAATAAAACAATACCTTGTACTTGATCTGAACTAAGATACAATTGAATCCTTATGGGAAGCAAAACCAGTCTTTTGGGTTTATTTAATGTTTACATGATTTTCTAGTAGACTTAAGGTATAAAGATCCAAATTATGGAAAAATCCATTATCCAGAACGCCCTAGGTCCCGTGCATCCTGGATAATGGGTCCCATACCTGTATTACTAAATTTATTTTTAGTGTTTCCATATTTTCCCTAAAGCTTTTACTTTAGACACCGATCTTTGGGTGCCTATATGGTAACTATGACCCTGCACTTTCCAGGAGACAGAAAAGGGGACTGCACTATTTTATGTACACTCTTGTAACATGCATCTAACATTGCAAAATTACCAATGCAGTATAGGGGTTGTACATGTGTTAATTTCTATTTGGACGAGGTGGCATCTTGATTGGTACTTCAGGCTAGGTTTACCACTTTTATCAGTGAGATAATAGATTCTGAGAAGGGACTGTGGCTTTGACATAGCCAGTATAGCATGAAAAGATAGAAGCAGTGGGACTGTGCATGTGGAAATTGAAAGTATTGTAGGTTATAGCGGTTATACAAGTGATGCCAAAAAAAGCCTGGAAACTTTCTTCTAAGTTTAACTGTGCTGTGCCATATGCTGCATTCTCCAATACACCTATAATTATTACTTCAGATTTTTTCGCACTAAAGAAACATTGATATTTCACCAATGGGGACAATAAGAAAATTTAAAATAAGAGAAATGACATTGATTTGACATTTTTCGGTTCAAATATTAATTTTTGCCATTGCAGTGAAGGTGAAAGATATATTGGCTGGATTGTACAAGTTTCAAATTTTCTATTTGGAGTCAATTGGTGGACTTTGAAAAATCGTTTTTTTGGGAAAAACATAGAATCAAACTCGATCGAATGCGCTATTCCTTCAATTCGTACGATTCGAATTCGGCCTAATACGGACCTATTCGATCAAAAACGGACCTATTTGTCCAAAAAAAAAAACTTTGACTTAATTTTGGTTGGTCTTTTTGTATTTGAATTTCGAAGTTTTTTCAATTCGAAGTTCAACCTTTGGTAAATATGCCGCTGAGTAAAATGTTAATAAAAAGAGAATGGGATCATTTGCATTCAAGCCCTTTATTTTATCGCAAATATTAGGAAGACAAGGGGCAATCCTGGGGCTGCTGCCACATCGCTAGTGCAATGATCGCAATAGTACTCTCTGTACTAAGGTAGCCGAATTTCCAGGTTAAAACCCAGAAATTCAGGTCTTAAAGTTACAAGGGGCAGCTTTTTGTCACCCCTTGTAATTGTTCTCATGGCAGGAGCTTCCCAAAGCAGGACAACATATCAGATATTGAAAACAAGCAATCTATTATTTTCTGAAAAATATATGCTCATTTTGAATTTGATGCTAGGAACATATTTCCAAAAAGTTGGGACAGGCACAACTGAAAAAGACTGCAAAAATTGGGTAAATGCATTCCAGAGAGGCTGAGTCTCCCGAAAATAAAGATGGAGAAGGGGAACCCACTTTATGAAACACAGCTCAGAGGGCAAATATTGCAGCAATTTAAAAACAAGGATCCTCAATGTAAAATTCTAAAAAATGTGGGGATTAAGTCATCTAGAGGATGTACCATTAAAAGATATTTGATGTTGATGGCTGTGATCTTTGGGCAGACAACACTGCTTTAAAAAATACATAATTCTGGAGTGGAAATTACTGCATGGGCTTAGGAGTACTTTTAAAAACATAGTCTGTGAACACAGTTTTTGCTACCAATGCAAAGAAGAAACCTTATATAAACATGATCCAGAAACACCGCCACTTTCACTGGGCCTATTTAAGATAAACTGATGCAAAGTGAAAAACTGTCCTGTGGTCTGTCAAATCAAAATGTGAAATTCTTGTTGAAAGGACCATCCTGCTTGATATCAATGCACAGTTTAAAAGCCAGAATCCTTGATAGTATGAGGGTGCATTAGCCCACATAGCACTGGTAGCTTGCTTGGGACGGCACCATAAATGCTGAACGATGTATATACAGGTTTTGGAGCAACATATGCTGCAATCCAGATGGCATCTTTCAGGGAAGGCTTTGCTTATTTCAGTAAGACAATGCCAAGCCACATTCTGCATGGCTCTGTAGTAGAGCCTGGGCGCTAAATTTGCCTGTCTGTAGTCCAGACCTGTTGCAAATTGAAAACATTTGCTTCATTATGAAAAGAAATTCAAAAGGAGACCCCAAACTTTTGAGCAGCTGAAATCCTATTTCAGGCTAAAATGGGCCAGCATTTTACTTTCAAAACTACAGCAATTGTTTCCAAGAGTGGAAAGAGTTTCCAAATTGTTACAGAGTGTTAAAACAAGTGGTGGTGCAGAAAAGTGAAAAGCATGCTCCTGTCTCAAGATAGGATAAGGATCTGCCAGCCCAGTCTGTAGCAGCCATTTTTTTTACAGCTGGTGGTGAGGCCTAGATTCAGACATCATAAAAGACAGGCCAGAAATTCAGAAAAACCTAGCAATTATAACCCATTAATTGTTATTATTAATTTACAAATGACATTTTACAGTCGAGCCATCAGAGCATAGACCAGAGCAAAAGCGTTCTCTATCCTGTGTTTTCCTGAGTTTAACAGGGGTAGTCTCATGCCTGGGGAGTTCATTTTTTCCTTCTAATATGACCACTGGAGGGCACTTTCCATTAAATTCAGTGGATGTAGTTACCTCATTAGAGTAATCACGGTTCCCCCTATGGTATGAAGAACCTAAATATTTGATTAATAAGGTTGCCTGTGTAAAATAATCCATAACTCAAAAATGTTGACTTTAGCCTCCACCTTTGTGAGTTCAAGGGGTGTCCAAGACAATAAAAAATTTAGATATAAAATTAAATTCAGTTGGCCTTCAGGCTGTCCCACTTCCACTGCTTCAGGCCCCATAGGGGAGCAATATGAGAGATGTGAGTCTTGTTTCAGGGGGTTACATAGATGATGACCCTATTACTGCATTTTGAACTTTACATTTGAGGCAATCGGTGGAATTGAAAGAATTGCTGGCTGGGGATGTTGGAAGTTGCAGTTTAGCAAAAACCAGAGAGATTTGTCCATCTTCATATACAGTGCGTGTATCAGTTGGAACTTTCATAGAGATTCACAACCTTAATGAAATGCATCGGATGTAACTAAACTTGTTTACTGGGTGCAGGGTTACTTATAGAGTGAATTACCACAGGGCATGGTGACATTGGCGTCAAATCTAATTCTCTCAGGAGAAAGCCAGTAAAAATTAGTTCCTGAGTAATTGACAAGCAGATGCTGGAGGCAAGGAAGGAACAAACTTAGAAGAACAAGTCTTTACCAGCCACTTAATAAGGAGCTTGACAGCTGAAGTTTGACTGAATGCCGAACTGCCATGTGCAGGATTCACTCAGAGGAACCTGTCTGTCTTACTTAGGGTGTATAGAGCTTAAGGGAAGTAAGAGCAGGTTGGTGCAGAAGGGGTGAGCTGTGAAATTCTTCACCTGCAAATAACCTCTCTCTATATTGGTGTCATCCCAGATATTTTAGCTCATTCACTTGACATCCATACAGCCTGGCTCACTGCAAGACAGACTGACTCTGTGGGGTGCAGACTGGAAGAAGAGATATGGATACATTGAGTATTGAGAACTATTATTTCAAACAAATGCAGCACATACACAGCTGACATGAAGGGCAAAAGGGCAAGCATGGGAAGAAGAGGCAACTGTTCATCAGCAAACTGACCTTGTTCCATAAGGGTTAAGTGAAGGCCAGGGTAATAAATATTTTTCTAAAATTCCTTAAACTATATAGTGAATTGGGTGCCCATGAAATTCACTGCTGATATATTGATAAAAAAATAATCAGATTTTTAACCAAATGAAAGTTTCCTTATCTGCGCCTGAGGCATTGCATTATTGCAGCTTATAAAAATAATATTCTGGTTGATGTATTATTTGACAATAGCAAACTCAGAAAATCTCCCAAAATTCAACATAAATAAATAAGAATTATACTCATAGATGGAAAAATATCCACTATGCCTGTAACCCACAGCAGCCAACAAAAGGTCTGCTTTTAATCAGAGACAAACTGGTACATATCAGCATATATATATATATTTCGATGGACTGGCTCACATTGATCCATATCATATAGGGTTTCAACAATATACCTATATTTTTAGAATTTGGCTATCCCTGTACAAATGAAGTCTGCAGAATATTTGTCCAGTGGTCCAAGTGTGTGTGTGGCCAGCTTTAAGATTTTCTCATGTTTATACACATCAGGAAACAATTATTAGTCTACAAATCCAAGTAGCTAGAGTTTCCAATGCAAGGGTATAAGTGACTATAGACGCTTAGACATTGGTTGTTGACTCAGACACTCCTGAAGCCTATGATCCAGAGTCTGCATAATGTTTGATTTGAGGCAGATCCAGTTGACTCAGGACCACGCTAAACATTTGATTTGGTCCCCAGGCTTCTGTTCTGGTCCAGTCTTAATCTGCCCAGTTTAGAAACTTTTACCTTTGGTCCTACCAATATATAATGCATTTTCCCAATTTTACATTTTGCTGGATTTTACACCAGATTTTTCAGGTCCCCCCAATAAATGAGGGTTCCACTGTATATTGTATTAGTCTTGTGAATCCCTGATTACTTGCTATAGGTTACTGCTTGTGTATTTATATGCCTCCTTTGAGGCATCCTTCATTGAGGGGTGGTTCACCTTTAAGTTTATTTTTAGTACAGGTATGTTATTGAATGGCTAATTATGAGCTACTTTTCAATTTGATCTTTTTTCTTTTTTATAGTTCTGAATTAATTTCCTTTTTTTCTACTGGTTCTTTCCAGCTTTCAAATGGGGGTCACTGACCACCTTCTTAAAAAACAAATGCTTTGCAAGGCTACATATTTAGGGGGTTATTTTATCAAGGCACATTTTTTCATAGTGGCATCCGTTTTGAGGCAAAACCATTTTTTTGGAGATTTATAATGCCACAATGCTGTTTGAATCCAAAAATACTCCGTCTAAAACCTGCCGAATTCATGTAAAAGTCAATGGCACATGTCCCTTTAACCATTTGAAGATGTTTTAACCCTCATGAAATGTTTAGAGTTTAGAGTTGTTGGGGTTTGATACAAATTTTTCATGGTTTTCGGGCGTCAAGCAAGAAAAATTTGAGTAATAATAATAATATCATTATATTTAATTAAAAGCTTGAAAATGTTACTAAATCAGAAATGATTGCTCTGATTATACTAAGGTTTTGTTGGGGTACCACCTGAAATCATTGCAGTCCCCTTTTGGCAAGGTCAGAGGAACAACATATTTGTCCAGTTGCATGGTGGCTAATGGATTTTTCTTGTTGGTTAGGGAGGTCAAAGCTTTGCCCAATGCACAATCTAATAAGCTGCTGACTTGGTCAGCAGTGGGCAGGTTGACAGACAGTATAGGACCTGTTGTAATATTGGTGTGTAGGCAGCCATCTCAGGCCATTTTGCCTGGTCATGTGCTTTCAGAAAGAGCCAGTACTACACTATGGAACTGCTTTCTGAGAGGCTATTGTTTCTTCTACTTAATGTAACTGAAGGAGGTGCAGTGGGACATTCATTTTTACTATTGAGTTTGGATCTTATATCTACCAGGGAGCTGTCATCTGGTTACCTTCTCATTGTTCTGCTGAGTTTATCAGCGCACAAGTCACATGACTGGGGCTCCTGGGAAACTGCCAATATGTCTAGCCCCATGTCAGATTTCAAAACTAAATAAAAAAAAACAAAACAGTTTGCTCTTTTGAAAAACAGATTTCAGTGCAGAAGTCTTTTGGAGCAGCACTATTAACTGATACATTTTGAAAAAAACATGTCCCATGACAGTATCCATTTAATATTTCTCAGCATTACACTCACTGGCAGAATACATACTGTAATTAGCAGGTTGGATCTCCGTACTCCGCACCTTGTGTCAGTTATTCGGGAAACATAGTGGCACTCTGGCAGATGATATCTTTGCTATAGAAAAAAATTAAAAGCTTTTTACCCAAACCCAGCATTGCAAGACCACCTTGGTGCTAGCCGCAGTAAAGAGCAGGGATGGGTTAAATTCCAGACGTTAGAGTGTGCTACTATCCTGGCATTAAAAACAGTCTATTTAGATGTCTTTGGCCCATTCTGACCTCATCCCCTTAATGCCAACCCTTTCTTTACTTTTCATAGTTGGCGGTTATAAGAGGAAGGGATCTTGAGTTTTGTGCTTGGGGCAGGAAAAAGTCCAGCAGTATTATTATGAGTCTGAGCTGATAGACATGTCTCTGGTCACGGTTAGACCGTCCCTGGACACAAATCTGCAGCTGGCTCTGAAAGAATAAAAAATAAAAAATCCTAGCAACCTCTAACCTGCCAGATCCAAACAATTTCAGCTTTCATCTAAGTGAGCAACAGGGATCCTCTGTGTGTGCTGTTAAATATAGTTTATCCTCATGCATTATTGAAATATCCCTGCGTCTCACAAGAGGAAATCCAAGATGAAAAGTTGAAGAGTATTGAATTCTTGAGAAGATGGTCTTAGACTTTCTTTCTCGATAACATCACAGTGTGAAGCCCTTGCATTTTAATAAAAGTCTTGCCTAGAACATGTAAGGCCTGGGGAGGGATGTTTGCTTCTGTTCTGCTTTTATTAGAAAAACTCAATATTGTTTTGGACCCTGTCTCAAAACTGTTCAGCCACTCAGGGGCAGGATGTCCTACTTCATTCTCCATGTCCCTAAGTAAGATTTTATAGTTTCTATTGAGTAATTGTGAATGATAAACCTATGGAGGAATCGAAGATAGTACTTACTTACTGGGAGGCCACCATGGCCCGCTCATTATCCTGGCAGGAGGGCAAGGCAGTGTCAAAAGGTAAATTAATTTGAAATCCTGATGAGATGTTGTGAGCTTGTCAAACCACCTCAAGCAGGCGCCAGCCTACTGTGAGGGAGCAATATCCATCACCTTCCTGTTTAAATGTGTTTCACATAGAAGCTTGTTGTCCATTTTCTCTCACTTAACATTTATTAGGATTCTGTGTGAAAAGTATGTGCGCATTTATTAGATCACAGCTATTTATTTACCTTATTGGGTATATTAGGGCAGCAAATTTCTACTAGTCCATTTGCAGAGTTTCACCAGAATCTTCACCTGAAAAAAGAAAAAGTTCATATTTCTGTTAAACCTGGCTTAGACTAAAATATGGTCACCTCCTGTGCTGCAGTTTTTAGAGCGGAGCTGCTGTCTTGTTCCTCTCAGATACTTACTATACACAAAAGAATACATTTCTGAGTTAAATCCAAAATAAAACCCCTACTATATTATTGAAAGTTCTTTATTCTCAGCAGCAAAAAGTGAAAAGATCAAATACTTTTTAAAAAGTATTATTTTAGTGTATTTATCTGTTGCTACTAATTTCACCAGTCTTTTTTTGACCCCATTTAACCCTATTACCGCAGTATCACCCTGTTCTATTTTTTCAGCTTTATACTGTATTCCCAAAATTATTGGTTAGGGAGGCCACAGCATAGCCTCTTAATGATTTGGCTCCGGATGTTCTTCATTTATAAAATGTTTCTGTAACAAGGTTCTCATTATTTTTGAATGTTAAATGTTTAATAAAAAAAAGTACGACCAAACTAGAAACCACGATTGGACCTTATTTAATATTAAAAAAGCACGATTTATTGGGATCAGGGAGAAACATGAAAAAATCCAGCGGAAATCCGAATTGTGCAATTTTTTTAAGAGTTTTTCCGCGAATTACTCAATTTTTTAACGGATTTTTGCCTGAAAAGTCTTAAATGGTCGGATTTTTGGGCTAATTCCGATGGAGACTTATATATATAAATATGATTGGGACCTCGTCCATTGACTTATATACAACCTCGGTAGGTCTGAGATGCTGTATTTTCATATTCTGACTTTTTCCATTCTCTGGCTGTAATAAATCTAAAAAAATTCGTTTTTTCCCACTAAAAATTCAGATTTTATAGTAAGAAAAACTTGAATTTTTCGAATTTTTGCCATTCAAACTTTAATAAATAACCCACACAAAGTAGAATTGTCTTAATAAAGACCATAGAGCCACACAGAGTTTAAAAATGGTGCCTGGTCCCGTTATATGTCTACAATGCAAACCATGGACATTCTTTCTGCTGTAGATATTATAGAATTATGGGAAACAAACATGGATAAATAAATGAAAGACCAGAAATGAGAGGAAATTAGCACAACAGGCTATTGATAATAGTTTACAGAAAGAAAGTCCTCCATGCCCAGTATTCTGGCTAATGAGCCAATTCTTGTGCAGAAAATCAGATCCAAAAATGACTTGGGACAAGCTAAATTTTCTACTTGGACAGTTGCTCTGTTATTTGCAAACCCTGCGGTACAGACCCAAGAAGTGTAAATATTATTTGAATGTTGGGATGTTGGTTTGGTGGGGAAAAGTAAGAACGAGGTGGCTTCCTTCTGGCATGGGGCCTTGTTGTCTCTAGTTCATCCGTGGAGATAACATATTGTCTGTAGCAGTGATTTCAGTATGATTAATGTTAGTAAGTACATTCATACTGTTTTCAGTTGCTTGATCCTCAAATAATTGAATCATTAATTATCCATGCTTGTATGACTCATTTTACATCTCTGCTTTGCATTTTGCTAAACTTCTACTCATTTGGGAGCTAAACTGCAAGAAAATGAAATCTAAATGGGCATAAAGCTGTGTCACTGGTAATGGAAAAGTCTTGAAACGTTCTAGGCCCTAGTTATGTATCAGGAGAAAGGCCATTTAAGTCACAAGGCTACTGCCTGCAGATATCTAAGTATTGGCGAGTTGTATCTTCTTCATTCTTGGCCAGTCTGGGACTAATGCTAATGGTATAATTAAACATAATCATTTACTAAATCAGGTTACTTTGTTTTTTTGTTTCAAAATGTGTCATTTTCCAGAGCTGCAATTCATTGGTGACTAAATAGAAGCTTCTATATCCAAATCCCCTGCCTGTTTTTCTCTATGTAATAGAACTTACTTTTTCTAAAATGCAATACATGGCTCATTTATAACACGGGGAGGGGGGTTGTAATCCCTACATTTTGTTATACATCAAGTTACAATTAATACTCTTTCCATACATATCTGCTTTTAGACATTAGTGTAGGAGTTACCATACTGCATGTGGCAGGAGGAGCACTCGCCATAGAAAAAGCCATCAATATGCTTCATAAACACAAAAGTCTAAATCATTTTAAAGACACAAGTAATTATTTAATTATAAATTATAAAATATTTAACTACATAATGTAGATGTATATAATATAATATTTATTTATGTGACAACAATAACATCTCATCCAAAGACTGATAGAACATTGTTCCCAGTAGGGATGCACCGAATCCAGGATTCGGTTTGGGATACAGCATTCGGCCGAATCCTTCTACCTGCAGAACCATATCCGAATCCTGATTGGGGGCGGGGAGGGAAATTGCGTGACTTTTTGTCACAAAACAAGGTAAAAAAGTAAAAAATGTTTTCCCCTTCCCACCCCTAATTTGCATATTCAAATAAAGATTCGGGGTTCGGTATTCAGGTCTAATCTTTTGCAAAGGATTTGGGGGTTCGGTGCATCCCTAGTTCCAGGGCTAAATAATCATGAGTATGTGACAGAATGCATTACATTTCCAACTAGTCACACATAATAAATTTTAAAATCAGTTGAAAATTAACTATTTTAATTTGCATGTCCGCTCTTTCTAACAAGTTCTCTGTACTAATGTTGGAGCAGAAGTCCTGGCTTCTACTTCTACTGTGTTTGTGTCTGCTTAGATGTCTAGATATCTTTAATCTGTTACATAAACAAGCCTCATACAATTATATAAAACCAACAAATTTTTTTTTACAAACTAGGTTTAATATTATTAGAAGCCAATTAACCAGCCTGTATGTTTCCGGAGTGTGGGAGGAACCCAGTTTCCAAGAGGAAACCCAGGCAGAACATCAACTCCTTGCAGATTGTGCCCAGGCTGGAATCAAATTCAGAACCCCACCAATTTGCCAGGTCAGCCTGGTTTGTTGAGTTTTGTGCAAGCTGAAAAATACATGGCCCTCAACCACAAAGGGACCCTGGAGTTAACTCTGATTAGGGTTGCCACCTTTTCTGGAAAAAAATACCGGCCTTCCTATGTTTTTGCTATTTTTTCCTATTAATAACAACTGGTATCAAGTTGTAAAATACCGACCAGGTAGCAACCCTAATTATAATATAGAAAGTGATATTCTGAGATGATTTTCAACTGGTTTTCATTTTTTATTATTTGAGGTTTTTGAGTTTTCACCTTTAATTCAGCAGCTGTCCATTTGGTCATTTCAGCAATCTGGTTGCTAGGGTTTAAATTACCCTAGCAACCATGCACTGATTTGAATAAGAGACTGGAATATGAATAGGAGAGGCCTGAATAGAAAGATGAACAATAAAAAGACACATGTCCATCGAGTTCAACCTTTTTTTTTTTTTTTTTTATTAACTACCTATCTGCCAGTTGATCCAGAGGAAGGCAAAAAAACCCATCTGAAGCCTCTCCAATTTGCCTTAGAGGGGGGAAAATTCCTTCCTGACTCCAAAATGGCAATCGGACTAGTCCCTGGATCAACTTGTACTATGAACTATTTCCCATAACCCTGTATTCCCTTACTTGCTAAAAAGCCATCCAACCCCTTCTTAAAGCTATCTAATGTATAAGCCTGTACCACTGATTCAGGGAGAGAATTCCACATCTTCACAGCTCTCACTGTAAAAAACCCCTTCCGAATATTTAGGCGGAACCTCTTTTCTTCTAATCGGAATGGGTGACCTCGTGTCAGCTGGAAAGACCTACTGGTAAATAAAGCATTAGAGAGATTATTATATGATCCCCTTATATATTTATACATAGTCATCATATCACCCCTTAAACGCCTCTTCCCCAGTGTGAACATCCCTAATTTGGCCTGTCTTTCCACATAGCTAAGATTTTCCATACCTTTTACCAGCTTAGTTGCCCTTCTCTGTACCCTCTCTAATACAATAATGTCCTGTTTGAGTGATGGAGACCAAAACTGTACGACATATTCTAGATGGGGCCTTACAAGTGCTCTGTACAGTGGAAGAATGACCCCCTCCTCCCTTGACTCTATGCCCCTTTTAATACAGCTCAAGACCTTATTTGCCCTTGATGCTGCGGACTGGCTTTGCTTGCTACAGCCAAGTTTATCATCTACAAGGACTCCAAGGTCCTTTTCCATAATGGATTTGCCAAGTGCAGTCCCATTAAGGGTATAAGTGGCTTGGATATTTTTACATCCCAGGTGCATGACTTTACATTTATCAACATTGAATCTCATCTGTCACTTAGCTGCCCAGATTGCCAGTTTGTCAAGATCATGTTGCAAGGATGCCACATCCTGGATGGAATTAATTGGGCTGGATAATTTTGTGTCATCTGCAAACACTGATACATTACTTACAACACCCTCCCCTAAGTCATTAATGAACAAGTTAAATAAAAGTGGACCCAATACTGAGCCCTGGGGGACCCCACTAAGAACCTTACTCCAAGTAGAGAATGTCCCATTAACAACCACCCTCTGTACCCGATCCTGTAGCCAGTTTCCTATCCACGTGCAAACGACTTCATTAAGCCCAACAGACCTTAGTTTTGAAAGCAGTCGTTTGTGGGGCACAGTATCAAACGCTTTGGCAAAATCTAAATAGATCACATCTACTGCCCCCCCACTATCCAGAATCTTACTTACCACATCATAAAATGCAATCAAATTCGTCTGACATGACCTATCCTTCATAAAGCCATGCTGATTGTTGCTCATAATGCCATTCATTAGGACATGATGATCGTTCGATCGCACTATCTGCGCTAAATCCTTTGACTTCGATATTTGAAGTCAAAGGATTTTAATTCCTAGTCGAATATCGAGGGTTAATTAACCCTCGATATTCGACCCTTAGTGAATCGGCCCCCAAGAGTGATATTATGAGGCAATTCGTCTTTTTTTTTTTTTTAATATTTGTGGTTTTTCAGTTATTTAGCTTTTTATTCAGCAGCTCTCCAGTTTGCAATTTGTGCAATGTGGTTGCTAGGGTCCTAATTACCATAGCAACCATGCACTGATATGAACGAGAGACTGGGATATAAATAGGAATATGAGTAATAAAAAAGTATAACCATACATATGTAGCCTTAAAGAGCATTTGTTTTTAGATAGGGTCAGTGACCCCCATTTGAAAACTGCAAAGAGTCAGAAGAAGAAGGCAAATAATTAAAAAACTACACATAATAAAGAGTGAAGACCAATTGAAAAATTGCTTAAAGTTAGACATTTTATAACATACTAAAAGGTAATTTTAAAGGTGAACAACCCCTGTAATATATTCTGCTCGAATCAAATGGAGAGTGTAAGAAAGACATCAAGTTGTTGTGCTGAATCTAGCATAAATGTAGAAGGGCTGTAGGCACATGGTCACCACAATCCAGGTGTAGACTCAGAAATACAAATACAACGTAGCCTACTCTTATGAGCAGGGAAGCAGTTAATGTTCCCTGGAATGGAATTCCATTGAGGACAGTGCAGTGACACTCTCTCCATGTTATGTTGATCTGCATCACAATAGTGAAGTCCGTGTTACCATTAGCCAACCTTCTGCTATTATTACCTAATGAAAATGTAACCATATTTAACCCCCCCAGGGACGCAGATTAGTGAGAAAGGAGCCTAAGTGGATCCTAAACCATTGTGTGACAAGCAGAGGACTCTATGACAATTGTCCCTTCCCCCCCCTCCACCCGCATCTCCTCTACAGAACGAGCCTCCGAACGGCAGAACTCAATCCTCTCAGCTGTCCCCAAACTACACAATGGTCCAGCATATCTTTTGTGGCTTCAACGGTTCTAAAGAGGGGAAGAGGAGGGGGGAGCGGCTGAAGAGTAGGAGAACAATGTGTGAGAAGCAGAGGCTGTGCTTTTCCCACACAACCCAATCTGCACCCCCCTAAAGCATCCCCTCTGAGAGAGGAGCAGCCCCCGAATACAGCTGATCTGCCACTGCTTGGATTTTTTTTATCCCTGCATAGCCCCCACTCTCTTGCGCGCTTTTTGTGCTTTCAAGAGGTGAAAATCCTTTTGTGGCATGAAAAAGGAGGTGTAACTTCCCTAGTTATGCCAGGCCTCCGCCACAGCAACACTTGGGCATAGTTATGTGTTGGCCAGATATAAAGCGTTGGCCTAGACTTTGGAAAGGAGAGGCGATAATTGGCAAACATGTTTTGCTACATCATACCTTTCATCTGCAAATAAATATCATCAAGTACAGATCACAAAGAAGTGGTTATCTGCAATGTAGGCAATATAACGTCAATTTGTTTATTCCACTGTTGCGGTTGATTTTCTAGCACATTCTTCTTTCTACAAACAATCCTTTACAATTAAGCTGCTTCCCCTCTATACACTGAATAACCACATACATATATATATATATATATATATATATATATATATATATATATATGCGCTATGCAATGCCTTTGGCGTCCGCACACGCTATACTTCAGTGTTCCACTTCCGGGTGCTGTGTCAATGTTGTATCAAAGAAGAAAAGCTGTGGCGGCACGCACTCCGGTTCAATACAATTTAACTTTTATTTATCTTAAATGATACATATTAAAAGCATCAACGTTTCGGTCCATGGTCTGGGACCTTTATCAAGATGCATTAACTCATTAAAAGACAGACAATGAAAGTAACAGTTATAAAGGTTTAAAAAGTCCCACCTTGTTGCTGACATCACACGCAATTATGTTAATGGATGCTTATTAGACAGAAACAGAAAAGGCAAAGCTAAGCTGAGCACAGCTAATGGAAAAAGTATTATCAATACAATCCAAAATGTATAGTAAATATAAATAATTAAAAACATATTATCTTTTAGCCAAAAAACAGCTATATGTTCAATACTCATTCAGACCTTTGGGAGAGAGGGTATCAAGTGTTTTTATCGAAAAGGTTTCATGTTGAAGGAGAAGTCGAGATCTGTCTCCACCCCTTCTAGGCATAGGTACAGATGAAGCCACTTGGATTTGTGAGTTAAATGCGTCATGACTCAGAGTTAATTGAAGAAACTGTGTTATCTAAATTTATCTTAACTCATTTAATGCATTTAACCTTTTCATTAGCATACCAAAGCACCATTGTTCACAATGGTGAATGCTTTAATTAGATGGGATGTTGTGACACAGTTTTCTGTGTTAAATCAGATAAATGGGATATCTGTGTTTAGTTATTTTGTGTCAAACAGACAAACCAAAGTGGCTGCATCTGTATGTGGTCAATAGCAATAAATTTAAGAGTCGGGACATGATGGCCCACCTCTAAGAAATGCTTAGCCACCGGTTTAGTCGTTTTTTGATCTTTGAAGGCAGTGTTAATTGCTGATCTATGGGCGTCAATACGAAGTCGCAACTTTAAATCTGTTTTGCCCACATATGAAAGCCCGCAGGGGCATGTGATGAGATAAATCACGTGTTGTAGTGCATGTTATGTGATGGCGGATCTTATATCTATGGCCAGTTAAAGGGGGTACAAAACTAGTGCCTGGTGTCATAGATCTGCATGACAAACATGATGGCCACTTTTTTTCTTATATATATATGCTTACATTTATTTGTGTTGATGCTGCCAAAAGTCATACCTTGGTAAAAGTATGAACATTTTCTAGAAAACATAACATCACCCCTAGTGGTCATAAATTGGTGTGGCCTAAGAATTTTATAGATTTTCACTGATGCAATAAATATATAATTTCAAAAAATAAACGTTATGCTTAAAAATTACTTGTACTTTAACAAAAAAATACATTTATAAGATTAACAGTCTGGTCCCCAGGGATCACAGGAATCAGCCCAAGATACATATAGTCAAATGGGCAGATTCACTAAAGGACAAAGTGGCTAACACTAGCGCCAATTTGACAGCGTTGCCACCCGCAGGGACATCACCAATTAACTAACAGGTGCTGTCGCCAATTCGCTAGCAAAAGAGACCGCGCCAGCGTTCGTTCACACTCTATCGCCAGGCGACTTTTCGCTCTGTGCGTATTTTACTGAACGTTACCTCTTTCGCCAGAGTTCACCTCAGACCAGGTGAAGTGCTAAAAAGAAGCTAAATCTTCCTCTGTCTTCTGTCACCTACATCATATCCTGTGTGCTGAAAATGCATTAAAATTACAAAAACGCTGGCAACTTTTCGTTTTTTGAAGCGGGATTGCGTGCAAAAGTCCTAACAAACTTTTTTGGGGGAACCGGTTTTCTCCAGAGATTTCCTAATATATGGAACATTCATTTTACAATGGACTCGTGTAGGGCATTATATAAATTCTCTTGTCTTAAGTTTCCGTGTTTTTTAATAAAAAGGGTTATCTTCAAGCATTTGCACCAACATTTATAATAAAGACCTCCATATAACTTTAAATTACCCGCCGTATGCAAATTGCACTAAGCGCAAGATCACAGAGAAAAAACATTGTTTTTTAAAATAAATCGGAATACATGAATTAAACACAATAGAGTAAGGATTAATTATATCTGTGTTGGGATCAAGAACAAGGTACCATTTTATTATTACAAAGGAAAAGGAAATCATTTTTTAAAAATTTGAATTAAAGGTATGGGATCCCAAGGTTCCGAGCATTCTGGATAACTGGTTCCATACCTGTATTTGCTTATGAGGAAGTCTATGGGAGATGGCCTTTTCATAATTTGAAGCTTTCTGGATAATGGGTTTCCTGAAAATTGGTCCTATACTGTACTGTACTGTACTGTGTTTTTTTTTTACCCATTGCTTACCTCTCCAGGCTGCAGAGTTGCAAAGCAATAATACTTAGCCATTATTATTACATGTATTTGTAAAGTGCCAACATATACTGCAGCACTTTCCTTAGGAGTACATAATAATTGACAATACATAGATAGATGATGATCACCCTGCCCACAATGACTTGCAGTCTATGGGGTGGGACACAAGTTAAAAAAATATGTAGCTTTGGGGGAAGAGTTTTTTGAAGAAATAGCATCAATGCTCTGCCTATAGGCAGCAGATACTGTACGGGGTGAGCAGAACGTGAGGTGTGCAAGTTGATGTGTAATTATAACATTTATCTAGGACCGCTCCTCCTCTGCCTCGCCATTCTGTCAATCCCTGCACTGGCTTCCGTTACCTTTTAGAATCAAATTCAAATTAATGACTCTGACTTTCAAAGCACTTCACAACTCTGCTCCACCCTACATCTCTGAACTCATCTCTATATACTCACCCACTCGCTTACTACGCTCCTCTACTGACCTGCTACTCAACTCTTCTCTCATTACCTCCTCACATGCTCGCATTCAAGACTTTGCAAGGGCTGCACCCCTCCTCTGGAACTCTCTCCCACGGTCTGTCCGACTTTCTCCCAACCTTTCTGCTTTCAAAAAATCTCTGAAAACGCACTTCTTTCGAGAAGCCTACCCTCACTCTGCTTAACTACCAAACGCAAGACCACATACAATACCACATTTCTCACCCACTTACTTCGATCTTGCCCACTCCCACACCTTGTGTATTACTCCCTTCCCTTTAGACTGTATGCCTATGCATAGGGCTTTCACCTTTTTGTACCTGTATTGATTGTGATGTTTGTTACTCCATATATTCTATATATGTAATTCATGTGATGTAGTTGTATAATCACATTTACTTTACAGTGCTACGCAATATGTTGGCACTATATAAATACATGTTAATAATAATAATAATAATAATAATTATATTAAGGATACATAATGTTTATTGGTAAAATAATGAATAATTGTAACTTTCTCCTATTTAAACACACACACACAATCACACACACAGTCACACACACACACACAATCTGTTATCTGGAAACCCGCTAGAAAGCTCTGAATTACGGAATGGCTCCCATAGGGGCAAATTCACTAAGTGCCGAAAATGCGCTAGTGACGGCTTCGCTGCGCGGCGTGCAGTTAAAGTACAATGGACGTATATGCTGCAGCAACTACATTACACTACACAAGGTCAGGGAAACTTAATAAGATTAAATAGAAGTCTTATATTGCCCTACACATGTGCTCACTGTAAAGTTTAGGTGCCAAATGTTTGGGGGAAGGAGGGTACCTCAAAAAACATTTTCGATCTTTTCCAGCATATCACCCAGTAAAAAGTACAAAACGCCAGCATTTTTTGCAGTAGCGTCACTTGAGGGGGGCGGGCCTTGGTGCGTGACACGCAGCCGGGCCCCGCCCCCCTCCGTTCAGCCGCATTTGGCCGTATTTGTCAGTGGAGCGTGAGCTGCCAGGGGGCCATGAGGGGGTGCGGGCCCTGGCCCGCTCGCTCCCCCGGTATTTCCGCCACTGATTTTTTGGGACATAGAAAAAATTTCAACTATTTTTGAAGATCCTCCTATCTTCCCTATTGCACTTCGCCTGGTCTGAGCTGGCAAAATCAAGTCTGGCACAAGAGTTAACGTTCAGTTAAATCTGCAAGTTAGGGAATAAGCGTAGTTACATCCCTTCACCAGAGCGCAACTTCGCCTGGCGTTAGGGTGCGAAGTAGCGCTAGAGTATGTCTACTTCGATAGCGAATTTATGCCGAAATGACGTCACGCTGGCGAATTTTCGCTAGCGTTAGCCACTGTGCCCTTTAGTGAATTTCCCCCTAAGACTCCATTTAATCAAAATAATCCAAATTTTTAAAAAATACTTCCTTTTTCTCTGTAATAATAAAGCATTCTGGATAACTGGTTCCCATACCTGTATGGGTATTCTTGCTACACCTGTGGATTAAAAAGATGTTGGTACAGGAAAAGCATCCAGCACCCCCTCCTTTCCTCCCTTTCCCCTGACATATCCTGATCTCTTTACTCTGCGCCTGGCTGGTGTCGCCGTGGCAACACTGACATAGGATGCTCTGCCATCCATTTGTCACCAATTGTCCCCGTTTTGTTCTTCCTTGTGTGTGTGCGCTCGGTTGTATCAAAGAGAGGCGAGTTGAGCAATAGGGGTCGGCCTAATAGCCTGAGGATCCCCACTGGGGGGAACTGGGAACTGTCTAGGGGGAGATTCTACAGCTTTAGCTAGTGACTTAATTTGTCAGACTCCCGAGGGCTGCTAGGAGTGGGCAGAAGAAATAACATAGGCCTGTACTAAGAGAGGGTTGAGAATTATCATTTATATAACTAAAATAGTTGGGCAGTTGGTGGAGCAAGTATTGACCTGTAAGAAATTAGTCTGTTATCCCCATGTTTTTAAGGGTTTCCTCTGGGTACTACAAAAACATACAGACAAGTAAATTGGCTCCTGATAATGAACTTGATAGGGATCATAGTTTCTAAGCTTCACGAGAGCAGGGTGCAATATGAATGATGCATGAACTGGTGAATATGTCGGCCCTATATAAATGAAGAATAATACTCTAATTGGTGTACATTGCCTGCTGTTTTTGAGTTAGTAAAATATAAGACAATAGTTTAAAATATTTTTTACCATGGTAGAAATAATAGTAATTGGGTTGTTCTAGAGCAAGGAGCAAATGGTGTAGATGGGGATCCACTGTGCATTGTGGGTCGCCTGGTTTACTATAAACACTAGAACACAATCTAGAATAGAAACTTAAATAGAAATTAACGAATTTACGTTTTTGAAGTGTGTATTTTATCGAGACTTTAGAACAGGAAATTGGTGGGTGCAATAATTAGCTTTTTCATTCCAGGACCTAAACAAACACTTATAATAGGCACCAGCAAAATAATGATCTGTATGAGATAATGACATCTGTCCTTTTGGAACAATATTTTATTTGCCCGCTTCATATGCGTGGCACCACATGGCCAGCAGTGAAGCTGATGGACAGATGGCACCAGGGTGTGTGGGAATTTCTCCTAGTAACGGAAATTCATCACAACGTAATCCCAATGGGACATCTGCTGCTCTCCACAACTCTCAGACTCATGCCTGCTTTATCATTCATATTCCCTCAGGGACAATCTAAGGGACTCGTGTATGATATCCTCTACAAGCCACCGTCTCATAACGACCATCTTGTTGATACCCCCTGTCTCTAATTAAGAACATACTGTAGGGAAATAAACTGAACATATATTGCATAATGTTATTAGCTACTGTAAGTATCCCAAAGTTCCATATAAAACTTAGCATTATTCATTCCTTAACTAATTGCTGGCTTTCTCTGCATTCCTCATCTCAGCATGCCTATCTTGGTAAAAGCCACAAAATGGTGTTGTTTAATCTGTATGGCCCAATTTCAATTATAGCCAGACTCTTATATTAAATTAAACAATAAAAAGCAGTAACTTTTTTCTATAGCTTAAAAACAAAACAGTAATGACATAATTGGGTCCCTGTTATTCCAAATACAGAGCATGTTTACTGTATTGTCTGCTCACAATTCTCTGCTTTCAAGTCGTCCCCCACTTTCCATCACAGTGCCAAAATAGTATTTGACTACAACAATAAATCTGACATTTTGCCAAATTAAGATTGACGTTTCAGGGCAATGCTGTATTTGGAGAATGGCATTGTAATTTGTGTTCTGGCATTTTCCTTTTACACTACAGGCGGTTGCACGGCCTGCACCCGGGCCTGACCCTCCTTAGTTACGTTACTGGGAGCCAATTACTTTGAAACAAACATATATGATTTATAGGAACACTCGCATGGCTTAGTATCAATTCTGATATTAGAGAGAGAATATTTGCAGTATATGGAAATATGCAAGCAGACAAATACAATAAGTCCTCTGCACTCAACCAATTAACAATATATTTAAGACATTGAGACATTTTGTGGCTTAAGCTACCAAAAAATGCCTTCCCTTTAAACAAAACAGGAATTGTTTGTCGAAATATTGCAATATATTTAAGCTGGCCAGCTACGTCAAAGTCATCCTCTTCTTGCCTATGCTGCCTCCACTTTAGTGCTTGGTGGAGGAATCAATGCTTCGTAGTCACATATGGCAGTACTGTTACTCTTTATTTGTGATTTTTAAGCCACCAGATGATATTTGGCTCAGCTGTCTCACCCCATCTCTTCATTTTAATAGATTATCACACCTTTTTAACACTGAATATGTTGTGATATGTTGTGGTATGCCATGTGCTGACAAAACAAAGCTTTTTTCATCTAAACCTGTCAGAGCCCAGTACATCCATAATAAAAATGCACACATCCACTTTATTTATCCAGCCCTCTTTTCCAAATCTGGTGGCAAGTCACTGGGGCAGCCACAATGCCCACAGTCTCCAGAAAACAGACAAGTTTAAGAATAGCCGCAGGCAATATTGACTGAAATCAGTTAGGGTTGGAGTTGGTCTTTAGTTAGTCGGCATGCAGTAGTTTTGGGGATGTTTTTGCAGTGAAATGTCTCATTAACCCTGAAGATGGACACCACTGTAAAATGATATCTTTTGAATAAATACAGTATATTTAATTTTCATTTTAAAACCTTAGGGGAACAAGTCCATTTTAATTTTCACCTCATGGCAGTCTGAGAGCTTTGTAGTGTGCCATAGCCACAATATGTTGTAGTTTGTTGGCCTTGATGCCTTTCTCCTAACTTTTGTAAATTAGAAGCTGCCACAAGGTGGAGGTTCTCAGCCTCAAAAGTATAAATAGTTCAGTGGTAGGAAAGCTATTTAAAGAGGTATTAATAGATAAGATACTGGACTTCATTACAGATTATAATACTATTAATTTGTGCCAGCATACTTTTATGCTTAACTGATCATGCCAGACTAATTTCATTGCCTTTTATGAGGAGGTGAGCAGGAACTTCAACTCTCTAATGGCAGTGGATGTGATCTACTTGGACTTTGCCAAAGTTTTTGATACAGTACCACACAGAAGGTTAATGGTAAAATTAAGGAATGTTGGCCTGGAACATAGTATTTGTATCTGAATAGAGAACTGGTTGAAGGATAGATTAAAAAGAGTGGTGGTAAATGGAACATTTTTTAATTGGACCATTGATTGTTGTTAGTGGAGTACTGCAGAGCTCTGTACTCGGTCCCTTGCTTTTTAACTTGTTTATTAATAATCTGGAGATGGGCATTGAAAATAGAGTTTCTAGTTTTGCTGATGATACTAAATTGTTCTGAACTATAAGTTCCATGCAGCATGCTGGCACTTGGCAGAGTGATTTGACTAAATTGGAAAACTGGGCAGAAAACTAGTGATGGGCGAATAAATTCTTCAGGCATGGATTTGTGGCGAATTTCCATGTCCACGAAGCTGCATCGAAAATTCACAGATGGAAAATCTGCTGCGACAAAATTGTCGAATTGTCAAATTATTTTGATACCCATTGACTTCAATGTGTTTCGGCTGAATACACTTTGAAGTCAATGGGTATCACTACAGCAAACTGGAAATTGAGGTTCTAAGTTGACACTTTTGGAGTGAGTTTGAAGAAACAGTATACTAAAGGAGCACTTGAAGAGTACAGAGACTGTGTTATCGAAATACATTAAAGGAGAACTAAACCCTAAAAATGAATAGGGCTAAAAACACCATGTTTTATATAGTGAACTTATTGCACCAGCCTAAAGTTTCAGCTTCTCACTTGCAGCAATGATCCAGGATTTCAAATTTGTTACAGGGGGGTCACCATCTTGGAAACACTCTCATGCTCAGTGGGCTCTGAGCAGCTGTTGAGAAGCTAAGCTTAGGGGTTGTTGCAAATTATCAAGCAGAAAATGATGTTGGCCTGTAATATAAGATGATGCTACAGGGCTGATTATTAAATTCTGATGCTAATTGCACTGGTTTCTGATCTGCTATGTAGTAATTATCTATATTTATTACTAATCAGCATTATACTGTGACATTTGTATTCTATGTGTTCTGTATAAGTCCCTAAGATCAGTAACTGACAGCAGCACAGAGTATGTGCAGTGAAAAGAAGATGGAGAGCTACTTGAGCATCTTTGAAGGCACAGATCTTCTCTGCTAAAGGGCTGTGGTTGCCTTGGGCTGGTACAGAAGCTCAAAACATCATGTACAACATTTCTAGCCTACTTCTTTAGTTTAACTTTCCTTGTACTTTAAAGGCCTTCTTTAGTTAGGCATATAGTTAGCACAATCAAGTTAGATAGTGAAGCCCCTATTTGCACCTGGTTAGTGCTATTTGTACTAGTTGGCCAGTTAATTCAGATAAACAGTTATTCAGTTAACTAAATACTGTGTGTGTTTTATTACTGTGTTCCTAGTGGGGCCACCCATAGGTGCAGTCCTGGATCCCACTAGGTGGAGGCACTGGGCTAGTAAGTACCAGTCTCTCCCGACACCACTGCGGAATGGCTCAGGTTTGTCCCATGCCATCAGGTAAACGCCACACCTGGAGTGTAATCACCACCACTTCACCCTGAAATTGTGGAAAAATGCTATATTGTGGGCAAAAAAAGTCAACTTGCACCTAAAATTGCACACTACACTAGTGCTTGTAAATGAACCCTCTAGGGTCCAAAGAAAAATAAAACCCACAAAGCTATGGGGAAAATATAGAATTTTGTTTAAACGTTTGCATTGTCTTTCACTGTTTAGTGATCCCCAGCAGGTCTACAGTAAAATATCATATATTGCGTTATTTATCCACATCAGTGCAAGAAGCTGTGATTTTTATGTATCCCTGTAAAACAGAATGACATAACACTATCAGCACTGGATAAGCAAAAAAACTTGACCTGGCTCTGAAAAAAGAAAGACTTTTAAATAAATAACCAATGGTTATGTGGAAATACTGTTTGCAGCACAAAAAGATTACACCATTGCTGTTAGACCAGGGCATATTCTGATATGTGATTACATTGATTGGCAAAGCCGGAAATAACAATATAAATCCCCCTTGATATCCTGTGCTCTTGTTTTCAATTGTGTACTCCCCCTCCTATTCCCTCCTTTATAAGATGGTAAAAAATGCTAAACTAGCTCGGCCCGTCCCCAGAGAGCCATATCCCATCCTGAGATTATATTAATCTTGCATTCTTTCACAAATCCGCCAGGAAAAGGATTTCTCGGAATGCTGCTGTCCCGGTGTGGCATGTACTCATATAACACCTTCTGTGCCAGAACCAAGCAAGCTTCACCTCTTGACTGAGGGAAAAGGGTTAACCTCCCTAAAAGCCCCTTGGGAATACTTAGGCAAAACAGTCAACTGGGGTGTCCAGGGGTTGTACAGGAATGGTGATCAGGGAAAATATGATCCTTTTTATCCTTGAGCTTTAGTTTAAATAATTAAGACAAACTTATTCTGTTCACAGAACAACTATTTGAGTAAAAGCAGCCATGTTGCTTATATTGCTTGTTAGTTTTTCCATAACAAAATACTGAACATCTCCACTAGTGGTCATAAGTACACCACACTACTGTATGATTCCTGTGCCCCTTTATTAGATGTCTTCCATTCAGTTCATCCCTGATGATTTCAGTAGGGGGGCAAGGAACATAGCAATACTATATGTCGAAGGGACCAAGAAGAACCATTCGGAGCATAAAATATATTGTCCTCATACATAGTGTGTACACAATGTGATTATACCTTAGGCACAATCATATGTATTAAAGAGCAAATAGATCTGTCACTCACATAGTGAACTACATTTTAAGCCTCCTCCTCGCTAATTACTGATGATGTGTACAGCATTAGTTCTCTGTCCATGCTAGTAGCAGAGGTTAGCAGATCATGACCTTTGCTGTTTGGTTATTTTTCAAAACAGGGAAGCAAAGATGAATATTTTGTTTATGCATGCATTTATACCGTACATAACTTGTGTCAACTTGTGTCAACTGGGGCAATGTATAATGATCAGCAACACCTACAAAATGTTAAAGCAAAATGTTTAAAACTCTTTTATCTTCTGCATAAAGAAAGCCCCACGTGGTTTATTCTATTCATAGGAACTTTAGACGATACATAGCCAAGGCCAGGCCACCTAATACAATAAAAAAAAATGTATTCAAATGCAAATTATTTATTTATTAAAGGTTGAATTTGATGGACGTGTGTCTTTTTTCAACCTAACTTACTATGTTACTATTTATCATATTTACTGTATAGAGCACCAAGTTTACGCCGACTCATTAAAAATCAGTCACTGTTCCAGTGGAGGTTAAAATATGCTTCATATAGAACAGGAGTCCCCAACATTTCTTACTCGTGAGCCAAAGTCAAATGTAAAAATAGAGCAACAGAACCATGATAAGAGTTCCTGGGGGTGCCAAATAAGGGCTTTGGTTTGCTGTTTGGTAGCCTCTGATTATCAGCCTATAGGTGGCTTTTTTGGAAGTGCATCTTGTTTTTATCCAATCAAAATTTTCTACAAAACCTGGAATCAAAAAAGAACCGATTGCTTAGTGGACACTAGGAGCAACATCCAAGGGGTTGGTGAGCAACATTTTACTCACAAGCTACTGGTTGGGGATCAACCACCAGACACCTCTTTTAAAGGCATTATAGAGTTTCATGCCGAGAACCCTTTTACTAACCTTGTCACAATGAAGTTAATGGGAACCAGCAATTCTTTGAGAGCTGAACTGGTACCTTATGTAGCATTGTAATGAGCAACATACACATAATTCAATGCTAAACCCAAGGTGGATTAACTGCTGTTTGCCCCATTGCAAACTTTGGTCCAAACCCCACTCCTTGATACCACAAATACTAATACTCCAAGTCATAACGAGATTAATCCCAGCATGTATTACTGTATATTGTCCCTTTTTATACTGCAAACAAATTGAAAAATCTAATTCTTTATACCTTGAGGTCCCCCTGAGATTCCTTGGCCTACTTAAATGACTTAATATTTCATCAGTATCTCCTGCTACCTTAATATCTGGTTAATAGCTCATCCCTTGACTAATATTCTCCAACTTTTTTTCTCTTGGTTTCAGTTGTTCCTATCTCATATTTAGGGGTGCTGCTGCCATAAGATGAGTTGAGAAACTCGCATTGGGCGGCAGCAGCCTGCAGGTTACCAGGGGCGGCAAAAAGATGCTGGTAACTTAAAAAGACAAAATTCAGTTTTTAAATAATTTCTAAAAAGTAATTTCTATGGGTGATAAAGTACATGTACATGGGTGAGAAAGCACATGTTAAGTTTCTCCACTAGTGGAGCACATGCTGTATATGATGTATCTTGTCTGCTTTCCAGACATGGAAACATGTGTATATACATTTGTAACTACTGCAACATGCTCATTTATAGTAGTAAATGATTTTTTAATTACTGTTCCTGAGAAACTGCCTCTAGCCTCCTCTTAGCATGGAAATGCTTCCAGCATTGTGTTCACAGCAGGGTATGGATTACTCATTGACAGCATGCAGCAGTGGGATTGATGGACTAAATGATGCCCAGAGCCGAATCAAACAGTTTGCCTCAGGACTAGTGTAAATGAGAAAATATTTAACCACGTAATAGCAATGTCTGTGGTTAGATGTAGCCTTGGGGGCAACCAAAAAGCTGGGAATAATTGATTACCCCATAGTCACTGCAAAGTGAGCCTAAGTGGTTTTGTAATAGTGAATCATAGGAGTTTCTGTTTGTGCTGCAACCACAGCATCCCCTAATGAAAACCCATTTTACCAGTAGCCATCAGCAGGAAGCAGTATGGGATCGGTTATGGCAGTAATTAGCATTTTAGGACAAAGACAAGAACTGCATCTTGTTATTATTAAAAGCACGTTTATAAAGCACCAATATGTTCCGTAGCACTGTACAATATGTTTGGGTATGCATCACACATACAAATTACATACAAACAATGAGATGCAGCTGGTACAGTGGGAGCTTCTCAATAGAACTTACTGTCTATAAAGTTCATAAATAGTCCCAATATCTTCTCACTCCATCCCTGAACTTCCCTCAAGGAAAGCAAAGGAAAAATAAATCATGGGAAACCATTGTCGGGGGTTTCCCAAACATTTTCCCCCAAATATTGATTATCAACTTAGTTCATACATGATAGTGGCAAAACGCTTCACACAACAACATGTTTAAAATCTCAGTGAGTGAAATCTGCCACATTTACAAGAAAAGACGGTACATCTGACCCTAAGGATTCAATAGACCTAGGGACATTTAATCAGCCAGCAAGTAGGAATGAGTCTGCATGTAGGCTGCATGTGCTGCCATTAATCCTGTCTGATTGGAGGTAATTTGCAGTTAGCCTGACTGGACCCTTCAGCAGCTGTGGTATTAGGTCTGTAGGGGGCTGGAAGGTTTAATTAGAACCCTGTGTCTGACTTCTAATGTCTTCAATCATCAGCGTAAGGGGATCTGCAGAGCAAGCACTTATGAGGAATGCCAAGATCTTACTGTGTTCCTACAGATTAACTGTGCAGTTACAAAGCTGAGACTTTCCCCAGCTACATGTCAAAAAAGAGAGATGCCATTTGCAGTCTATTGTCCTAATAATATATCTATATACAGTATGTCCTAATAAATATCATAATTATTTTCCTGACTGTTGGCATCTTACATCTTTATACTGCTATACATTGGAAATCTACAGCTCCTCCATCTCTCCCCTTTTGGCAAAACGTAATTAACAACTTCCTGTCTAACCAGATATTGATGTATCTCGCCAGAGGATGTCCACAGAAGTTTAAAGCTGTATGCGGTCCATGGGTGTTCTTCTTACAATGCTTCTGCAAATCCAACAGTACGTGTGTAATGGTATAAGGCCTTATACACAGCTGTGTATTCCTCTCTCCTCTCCAACCCTTCTCTGTCCTTCTTCCTTCTTTTCTATCTTTTTACCACTGCTGTTAAAAAATTTAGAATGAAAAATTAAATATAGCAAGTGGGGATGTACCTGCTGTATGCTCCATAAAGAGACATTTTAATAAGCTCTGTGGTAGGTATTTAAGTGATCATGTGGGACAGGATTGTTTAGAACCTTGTGAGCAAAAGGGGCTACAAGATCTTTGAATTAAGCTGCCCAAAAATGTGGTCGTATAGTAGGCTAATCTAGTTATTCAGAGTTAATCAGAGTTGACTGGCTATTATTAAATGAATAGGGGGGGGGGGAACTGAAACAAAGTTGACAAAATTCTGATAAATAAATAATTGATAAAAATTATTTAACGCTTTAAACACCTTAAAATACCAAGTCATCATTTAAAAAAATTCTGATAAATAAATAATTGATAAAAATGATTTAACGCTTTAAAAACCTTATAGCGTTACCAAGTCATCATTAAAATACTGGAGACATGTCCAAAGCAACAGTACAATACATATAGGGCTTGATGACTTGTGTGAAAGGGTGTTTGCTAGTATAGTATACCGGCTGTGAAAAAAGCTGCACCCTAGGACTTGCTATAGGGTTCCAGTACAGGTATAACATGAAGAACATCGCAGTATTATTGACCTACAAGGATTCCATTACAAGAAAATAGAAGAATTCTTTGTTAATAAAGTTAATGTATGCAATCACCTCATTTTCCTGAATTATAAATAAATCTTCGTTCACACACCACTCCCAAATCTCTTTAGCTATGGCTACCTCAGTAGTGATAATAGGCTCAGGGATAGGGCAAAGACCTGATAGGCCTGAGATATTGTATATATCAGTGCTCCTACCAACAGTTTCTTTGTGGCCCCCTAAAGCCTAGCCATGATTTAAGACATGACAGACTTTGGCACATGTGTGTAAGTAATGGGGAGGGAGGCTGTAGCCTTAAAAAAAATTATAGTAGGAAGGTTTTTAGATTGATGCCATCACAAAAGTTTAAAACGAGACCCATGTCCTGTTAGCTGGGTTGTTGGAACCAGATTATCAGGTATCTCATAATCTAAAGGGCCTAGAAATAACTGAACAGACTTTGCAATAAAAAAAACAAAAAAAAAAAACAACAATAACAAAACTGTGGATTTACATGAAAGTGTGTTTAAAGGGCACACGGCAAAGAAAAATAAAAAACTTAGCCTTTCCATGTGGGATTGAGTTTGCAGGTCACAGTAAATCCTCAGTGTCAACTGTTACAACTGAGACTTTCACCCTGAATCAATTATCAGCAAAAATGTCGAAAATGTATGGTGCCTGTAGCATGTGATTAAAATGTATATGCTCCTTCACACCGAGTGTGGCAAGAACAGATAATCTGAAATCCGTCTTCAGTAACATTTTTGCTGACTTTAGGTTTATAGGAGTTATGGTGACTTTGTTATGATGAGCAGAACTGTGCTAAAACAGCCACATTGCAAAATGGACCACCTAGGTTTGCACAAAGGACACTTTTTTAAAAATCCATTTTAAAACTACTGTACAAAACAATGTTTTTATTTACAAAATGTATTCTGTGTTGACATAATGATTTTGTGATCATGAAATGTATTTAATGCTTCCAAAATGTAATTTTGTGTTAAGGAACTGTATTTTACATTTTGTAAAAAGAAGAATGCTTTTGCGATCATGAAATTTAATTGCTGCTTACAAGATTACATTGTGTTTATGAACTGTTTTTGCATTCTGTAGCAAGAATAATGATTTGTGATCTTGAAATTTATATGATGCTTACATTATGGGGCACATTTACTAAGGGTGGAATATCATGCGTAAATTAACCCTCGATATCGACCATCGAAGTAAAATCCTTCGAATCGAACGATTAAATCCTTCGAATCGAACGATTCGAAGGATTTTAATCCATCGATCGAAGGATTTTAATCCATCGATCGAAGGATTTTCCTTCGATCAGAAAAACCTTAGAAACATTATGGGGAAGGTCCCCATAGGCTAACATTGGTGCTCGGTAGGTTTTAGGTTTTTTTTAAGTAGGTAGTCAAAGTTTTTTTTAAAAGAGACATTACTTCGACTATTGAATGGTCGAAAAGTAGACAGATTTTTAGTTCGAATCGTTCGATTCGAAGTCGAATGTCGAAGTAGCCTATTCGATGGTCGAAGAACCCCAAAAAAACCTTCGACATTCGAATTTTTTTTACTTCGAATCCTCCACTCGAGTTTAGTAAATGTGCCCCTATGTGTTGATGAAATGTAATTTGCATTCTGTAGCAGGAATTCATTTTGTATTTTCCATGAAGAAATGTCTCCAAAACTCAAGATTAAATATTGTGTTTATGCAGTGTATTTTGCCTTACATTTTGTTACAAGGAATATATTTCATAATTAAAATGAATATTTACATAATTATGTGTTAATAGAACGAATTTTGTCCACGTGAATTTTTTTGTTAAAAAAGTGTTGTATGCTTATAAAATTCATTTGGTGATTTAAAAAGAAAAAGTCTATACATTTTCTTGATCAAATGCATTTCTTATTACTAAATGTATAAAGTATGCGTTTTCTTTTTCTTTTTTGAATCGGCTTTTTTCTTAGTACAAAATTATTTTTTGAAGGAAACATTTTTGCCGTTTAAAATGAATTTTATGAAGACAGAAATAATGTTGTATTCCATTAATACTGAGTAGGAAAAATTCTTTAATCAGTACAATATTATTTGGGTGTTCACAAAATAATTTATTGGTGGCAATATTTGTTTTGAGACCATGACATATTTTGTGATTAAAAGGCAAATTTTGACATAACAACCGTCTCTTTTCTCGATTTACTTGCAAAAATTGACTGTTCATATGTCTGTGTTGGTATATAGTCACCTTAACAATCACTGGAATCCATAAAATAATAGTTTATTACTTCTATTTAACAGTTCTTAGAAACCCACTTCACATGGGACATTAAAGTGGAAGGGAAAGGGTTGATTGGGTAAGGGAGCTCACTCTATTAAGGGAACTCACTCTTTTTTTCACTTTTTTTTTTATTAGCAATCCAGCAAATGGCTCCATACCACTTGCATCATTAGGCTGCTTACAGAAAACTGTATTTTCATTAAGAAGACAAAACTAACTTGTTAATTTCGGGGGTGTGTTAATTTTAGCTATTAACAAGAGCAATTCTCAATAACTGAATCTTCTGGAGTTATGTAGCCTTATAGGACTCATTCACAAAAGATTTTGACCTGGGTAAGTAGATGTCTGGATCCCGTACAAACTGGGGGATAAAATTCCTGATGCAATGGAAACAGATATAACTGCATTCAGGTTGGAATCTCAGTCAGTTCTGAATATAGCCAATGATAATGTATATCTTTCTTACAACAAACGCCTGCTTTTCTTCAGTTTTATGGGTATATTTAAAGCTATATTAAGCCTGATGAATCTAAGGCTACTGCCACACAGGGCGCTTTCTCAGTCTGAGAATAAATGCAGGCAAAGCAACAGCAGCTCTACACCCATTCACGTCTCCCTGTTTCCCTATTTACAGACAAGGCATCAGCCTGCATGAGCTTAATGTCAGCCTAAGCAAGGTCAGAAAAAAAGGAATTAACTAGACATTTTATCTTATTATTTCTATGTGTAACATATAATATGCTGGAGGCTAAGGGCCTCATTTTTTTTTATTACAAATGATTGGGCCCTGCAATGTCCTTAATGTCCTTGCTCCATGACCAAAAGGGTTGACACAGTATCACCCAGCCAATTTATCGAAAATAACTAAAGCCTAAACAATAATATAGATATAAACAGGTCCAAAATATGTGTTGGCATTTCTAACCTATCATTTTAAACTTTGTATATCTTATGTTCTCCTTTAAATGACCTTCCCAAATGAGTCAGATTTTTCAATGTATAGCTAGCTTTAGACAGTAAAATCTACTCTTTGTAAAGTGCTATGTCAGAGTTACATAAATAAGCGATAACAACAATATGGACAATTTCGAAGTACTGAAACTGCAAACACATAAGGTTCACCAATACATTGGACTATATATCAGTATACTGTAATAAGGAAAATAAACACCTTCAGCTCCATAATTCATCTCTGTTTTTTTCTCCTTACAGCCCTGCACATTATTTGAATTCCTTCAAATTGCATGAAAACAAGGTCTAATCGCTCCATTTTCGCTAATAGCTCCCAAAGGCATCAAGCATTTCCAGTATTCCCTGCATCCATTAACAAGCCATACCATTGCCTTGCAACCCATCCAATATTATTGTTCTTTTTTGTAAAATTAATTCCACTATGCAATGAAGTGAGAACACATCTTAATGTTACAGTATTTCAATATCAATAACATCCATTGATGCCTAGAGCATAGTTTACAGTAGGATGTACAAATTGTACCAGTGATGAAACAAAGCTAGCCTCTAGCTTTGAGTACATAATGTTGTGTTTTTTTTTTTTTACAAGATTGGATCCTTAGCTTTGTACAGTAGCCTATAGGCAATGACTTTGCTTATTGTTATTAGAAACCTTGTTAAACTCAGTACCTGTAACTTGTACAGCTTGATTTTCCCCTTGAATTCATCTTAAGCATCTCTGAGGGGTTATTAAACTCTGAGCCCAAACATCAGACATAAAATAAATAAATACACTTTCCATGTCCAAGACCTCAGACCCTAATGGTACTGTAGTTTGCCCCAGTCTCATTGTGATTGTTTTATTTCTTTTTCTCAGTGTAGCAAAGTAATAGCCGTGGCTATCAAAAAGTCACATAACTTTATTCTGAGAGTAATGCTGCTTTGTGCAGCCGTAGCCCATTTTTCCATTCCTGCTCAGGGAAATGGTGCATGGCAATGCCTTCCATATTCATGAGCTTGCTTCATTCATGTGGAGCACGGCCTGGGAAGTTACCCAAACACAGTCCCATTAGCAGCTTGTTCCCAGCCCTGTTTTATGGGCTACTCATCAACTTCACTTGTTTAACAATGACATAACCTCACAAGGAAAAGAATAAGAAAGGACCAGGGGCAGAATTATAACCACTGGTTCCATTGCATTTAGGACAAGGTCATCAAAAAAGTCCCATACAGAAATGTTACGTGGATTCCACATAAGAACAATGAAACAGGAGTAAAGATTTGAGCTACTTATAGAATGATACTACATTTGGAACTAAAAGAGGGACCCCCTAGCTGCATCCTAAAAGGTGTCCCACTTCTCCCCTACCTGTGTGCCACAACACTGCATCAAGGCATATATGTCACATCCAATTTGAAAGTTGCTATGGCAGTGATCATCAACCACCATCATCTGCTTAAAGCTTGGAAAGGGGAAGGTGGATAAAAACTTGTGGGCAGATTGTACCTTTTTAAACTAGGGTCCTGTTTACCCTAGCAATGAATCATTGAGGACATTAGGAATCCATCTTCATGACCCTGCACCCCCCCACTATAATTTTATTTTAGGGCCCTTTGCATTTTATGTTTACTATTCACCATGATTCCCCAGCCTCTCGTCCTTACTACCCCCATTAGTTGTGGGTTCTGCTCATCCTATAGTTATACCACTGGAGGGCACAAACTGAAATATATATAGATAGATATATATATATATATATATATATATATATATATATATATATATATATATATATATATATATATACCAAAAAATAACAAATGTCTTGGAATATGAGAATATCAGTGTCTGCATAATAAATTGTGACAAGATTACATTTCAGTAGTTATACAGTATGTAGAACTAGGTAACTGTGTCAGTGACTAAGGAGCTGTGGAGTACAGAAGATGAGAATATGAGAATAAATATGCATACCCTGGGACAGACAGGAATTTTAAGATAATCCGGCACCCCCCCTCCCAGAAACAAAAACCTTTTATATTGGTGCAAACATCAGATATTCTGTTTTCCAACTATTAAACACATGCAATAAAAACCCTTTTCATGTACATCCAGTTGCACACACACACAGCTGGGGACCATTGCATGATGCAGGCGAGACATCTAATGCTTTGGCAGATTTTTTTTTATTTCAAGACAAACTGTTCTTGCTAGTTCTCCATGCAAATAGCTGGGGCTCAGTAAATCCACATCTACTGAACACTGACAGATCCTGCTGTTATAGTACAGTACCACCACCCTGGAGACCTTGGAATAAAGCCTTTTGAAAATCCTTTATATGAAGGGTCATCGCTGGTTTAAGGGTAAGATCGCATTCTCTGGTGGATACGTGGGGACTGATGGAAATTATTCTTTTTACAAAGATTTGGCTCACCAGGAAACAGTCCAATGACCCTTTTGCTCTAAGTCAGGGCTCGTGCTATGAAAGGGTTATATTTCCTTTGGAAGCCCTGGAAGGTGGTGGTGTATTAGTGTCTGTGTGTGGTGGGGGTAACGAGGGAGCTGAGGGGGTGAATGTGTTTGACATACGTTCAAGCCCAGATTTTTAGATGTCTGGAGCAGCAGGATACAATTAATGACTATGAGAAGATGATTGTTGCAAGATGGTGCTATCCCTTCCTCACATTATTCTGGGCAGGATCCAGCCCTGGGACAAAAAAAAAAGAAAACAAAATAATGTCTGCGACAGAGAGAGAGAACGATCTGGCAAAGAACCCTTCTTCTATTTTATTAATGGTACTTAAAAGTGGCAGGGACATCCAGATACTACAGCACCCATGGTATAAACAGGGACTAATAAAAAAGGGAAATGTTCCATTGTGTAATAAATTTCCATACTGACATGATAAGTCAAGGCTGTTAACAGCTTGTAAATTCAAAACACTTGGAAGGCTGAAACTTGCCCATTGCTGTATTAATTATACTTTTTTGCTCACAGCTTCATAATAAAAGGCTGGATTTAAGGTTCCATACAAAGGGTAGCCATCTCTATATGATAATGTAATTTGGGTAGATCAACAGACTATAATATGTGTGTGCACATTTTAAACTATACAAAAGCCCTATGCCTCACTACTACTTGTCTGGACCTTAGATAACCTTTAAATAGATGCTTCGGCCTCAAAAATTGTACCATTTCATTAAGCTTTTGAAATCCCTGCTGGAATGTAAGCTCCTCATGACACCACCTTCTCGCCTTTCTAGCATCTAGGCATGTGCCAGCAATCGACACCCTTGTCTGTACTATACAACTAATTTCATACTGGCTGACTTTTTCAAAAGTGATTAATGCCGGGGGAATGCACATGGCTATTTGTCCCTAATGGTTGGCAAGCCATACAATTAGCAAGCCAGAAAATATCCACCGTTTGAAATACGGTGTTCAGCCCAGACAAGGTTAGCAGTCACAAAGTGTAAGAATAAGAGCCGAGTAAGGAACCCTACTGTTAGCTCATAGTAGTTTTAGATAAGCAGTCTAAAACTCCCAGAATTCCTCAGCTAGTTTTCCATTATGGGGACAAGACTCTTTTGGCATTATGCTACCCAATATTAAAATCGAAATCTGCAGTTGTCTACTAACAATAAAGGAACTATCTTCTGACACCCAAGATTTATAATTGTAATCCACTAATCCAGTGCTTCTCATCTAAGGTGGTTCTAAACCAATCCAAAAACATCACGGTCAAGCACAGCTACCTACTTACATAGTGCTTACTATGTAACAGTGCCTATATCAAAGCTGTCCAGATGGAGGCCAGTGGATTGAATGTGCCCCCCCAAGAACTCCAATGACCTTTTTGGACATCATCATGATATCTTTATAATTTGCCAAAAACATACAGCATAGAGAATAATTGACCCACTCTATAGAAACGGTTACGCAGCCCTCCCCTATATGATGCCTTCCCTCGAATTTCAAAGCCAATGTAACTTTGGCTTTTTGGCAATTACCTGCACTTGAATTGTCAAAATGGTTTTATAAATGTCATTTGAAAAACAACCTTTCACTCATACCTAATAGCACGGTTTCCATCACTCTGTCAGTAAGGTAGAGGCCTGCAAGGAATCCAGGGTCATGGGTAACCTGAATACCATGGAGGATATGTAGCTTAAGTAACCTATGAAAAGGCTACTACCTTCCCCCACTGGGAAAAAATACTATGTACTTGTGCTTAAAGACATCTATTTTCATATCCTAAAACATGTAGGGGCACATTTACTGTGGGTCTAATATCGAGGGTTAATTAACCCTCGATATTCGACCATCGAAGTAAAATCCTTCGACTTGGAATATCGAAGGATTTACCGCACTTACTTCGATCGAACGATTAATCCATCGATCAAACGATTTTCCTTCGATCAAAAATTACTTAGAAAGCCTATGGGGAAGGTCCCCATAGGCTAACATTGGTGTTCGGTAGGTTTTAGCTAGTCGAAGTTTTTTTTAAAGAGACAGTACTTCGACTATTGAATGGTCGAATAGTTGAACGATTTTTAGTTTGAATCAGTCGATTCGAAGTCGTAGTCGATGGTCGAAGTAGCCAAAAAAATACTTCGAAATTCAAAGTATTTTTCATTCTAATCCTTCACTCAAGCTAAGTAAATGTGCCCCCTAATGTGATTTTAGGTTTGCACAATGCCATTGATTTTTACATTTACCTCCTTTATTTAAATTCACTGAAGGAGGTTTAATCATATTGTATATAAGGGATAATTTAGAAATACACATGCTGCTTTAGCATCACACGAAGGATCGTAGGGGCCACCAGAGAACGTGTCACGTCTGGGTAGTGTTGCCATCCAGATGGTATTTAAGTTGTCTAGCTGGTAAAATGGCCAGTAGTATTACAAACTCGATGGTCGAAGTAGCCAAAAAAATACTTCGAAATTCAAAGTATTTTTGATTCTAATCCTTCACTCAAGCTAAGTAAATGTGCCCCCTAATGTGATTTTAGGTTTGCACAATGCCATTGATTTTTACATTTACCTCCTTTATTTAAATTCACTGAAGGAGGTTTAATCATATTGTATATAAGGGATAATTTAGAAATACACATGCTGCTTTAGCATCACACGAAGGATCATAGGGGCCACCAGAGAACGTGTCACCTCTGGGTAGGGTTGCCATCCAGATGGTATTTAAGTTGTCTATCTGGTAAAATGGCCAGTAGTATTACAAACTTATCGGAAAAATACTTGCAGATCAATTTGTAATACCCTATTTGTTGTGACCCTGGACACCCAATTAGGCCTCAATTCACCCCAGTATTTACCCACTTCTCTCTCCCCCCCCAAATAAAAATCTAAGGGCCACCTACAATCCAATAATTATGCCATTACTCTGCCCATCGCGGCATTGCCCTGTCCCTTTGCATCACCACACCACCCCCTTGTGTCACCACCTGCAACCCCTGCTGGCCCACTCTCACTGCAATTAGATATAGTAGGTGACAGATGTTAGAGCTTTTTAAAGTATGAACTTATAGAGCTGTCCTATGCTTGGTCCCACAAGTGGACGTACCCACTGGTAGATCCTCTGGTAGGACAATATGACCCTGTGCAGCTTTGCATCATTATAAAAGCTTATATATATTTGCTTTCCAATTGCAGGCCATGATAAACATCACATGACAGTCTCAATAGGGATCCAACAATGTTCTCCATAGCTGCAGCCAGATGGTCATTAGAGGCAATTGTTAAGTGCTACAGGTGACATTTGATAATCAAAAAAACTGACACCCATAGGTACATATCATTAGGTTGCCAATGAGTCACAGCTTGGATGAGACTTTTATCACTTGGAGACCTTTTGCTGTTCCTAGGACCATAGCTTTAATATATATTTTCACTGGATGGTAGGTAGGCATGGGTTCTTCCTTTCAAATTGGAAAAGAGTCTCTCATGCAAAGATAGGTGCTGATGAAAGACCCAAAATATATTCTACTAATATGCACAGTGGAAGAGACTTGTCCAGCCTTTTGAAATGTAGACCTTGTCCACCCACCATTAGCAAACCATAAACCAGCAGAAAGTAGGCAGAAAAAAATGATTTAATTATGCTTGTGGCCCATGGATCATGGCATGCAGGATATATTCTCCACCAGATGAAAACTCCATTCTCTAAGCCATTATCCCAAAATGTTAATTTATGCCAATGAAAGGAACAATCATTCACAGTTATTGGTTTTAGTTAATTAATGATACTAAAGGTTAACAAACACATAATACATGCAGGAAGTTTTTCTCTTTATTTCCACTCTATAGAAGATACAAAGCCCATTGGGGAAAAATTGTCTAAAGTAAACAAACTTTTTCATGTTCACTTGGTATAAATAGAAAGGAATCAGGCATACGGGAGCCTTCGTGCCATTCATACAATCCAGATTTTACTTCAAGCCTTCCTTTCAAAAATAAATCACAATTATCTAATTAGAACATCCCTTGGGAGCGCTGCTTTATATGACCACTGTAATTGAAAGATGTTTCCTAATTCTGAACCTGATTATACGAAGGAACCCAGGGACAGACATCATTAACTTTTTGGCAGCTAAGAATTCCCCTTCAAAGTGTTTTATTGTGTGTTAACATGGACTATGAGGGCAGATAAAAATGAGTTTGTTACCACAAATGACTTGCTCTCTGTGGTCTCTTACATAGTGTTGCATTAAGATTACATTATGGCTAGGGCAAATAAGATTGTTACCAAGATATAATTGTAACTAATTAGCTTACAGGGCTTTCAGTAGAATCAACATTATCAATGAACCTTTTCTTGGAATGCCTGCCAGCCAACACATATAACCTATCTGTCATGCCACTGACCATCAGTCAAATCAGGTGGGAAAGTAAGAGAAGGCAACTGTTTCCTAGGACCCCATCGAGACCACCACTAACCTGAGACAATAAGGACATAAGAAACTGGAAGGGCAGATGGGAACACTTTACATGACCAGCTTGCTGATTAGAATTCTACATCTGGGTGAGAACTCTCCCTTCCCTTAACCTCCCTTTTAGGCTCCCCACACCTTATTCTACCCACACATTCCTACATTTTACCACTCCCTTTGAACTAACTAACCCATTTACTGGCTCCTCCAAACTCACCTAGTCAAGGATCCTTTAATACAGTTTGCCGGAGCTCCATTACAAATAGTTTTGATCTGCTACAATGGCCCTTCCTACCTTGGTGGGAACTGGGGAAGCTCAATATGAACTACTAACAAAGACAAAATCATGGGTAGGATATATGAGGCAATTTTGTGAATAAGGAATTGGAAAAACTGTTTAAATGGAAGTCTTCTTAAAATGAAATAGATATTGATTTGCAATTGTCCTTTTTCCTTTTACATAGTGTAGAGTGTGGACACAAAGAAAATTTACAATTGGCCCTTACATTTAATGAGCACTGACCTTGGGCACCAATAGACTTTGACTCATCGCTGGTGAGCTTGCAATCACTACTTTTCATCCCTGATGCTTGCATGGAAGATCCTTTTTGAAATAATATTTGAAATGATGTTACCTAATATTAGAGGATATTTAGACTTTTTGGTTCAGGTACCTTCAGCGGTCAAACGTTTCACCAGGTCACACTTCATATATGCAAGACTACCTAAATATCTTTCCTTCTTTCTTGGAGTTATGGCACTTCAATTATTCACAAATTCTTTGATCTCCTATAGCGAAAAAATGGTATAGCCTCAGCTCTTAAGTAGAGAATGTTGTTCGTCAAAAATTTGGTAAAAAATGAATAACAAAAGTATTGACATTATCCACAGTTGTCCAAACAGAAATGCATCTGAAGAGAAGCATCTGTGGGGGTATATTATTTTCATTAAAAATCTGACCAATAATGGCTGCTTTTTCTATTACTCTCTAGGTTTGTGTTAAAAAAAAAATTGGAACTATTGTTTATTAACTCAAGTTGCAAACAGGGTTGGACTGGACCTGCAGAATACTGGGAAAAAAGCTGGTGGGCCCTGGCAAACCAGACCCCCTCAGTGCTGGAAGCTCTGGGTGCTGCACCTTTACATGCCCCCCAACGGCCCAATTGCAGCCACAACAATTTAAAAATAACGTGTTGGGTACGTGTTGGGTCGGGGCAGGCTGTAATAAAAAGAGTAGAATTTATCAAAATAATTGCTATATTGAAAGCATGTAACAATTGTAACATAATCTCATTTGCCCTTTCTGCTTTACCCTGTAAGCGGTGCTGCTAGAAAACTCTAGATGTTCTTGCTGCTTCTTGGAAATAAGGACTGTTTCCTGTTAAACCAAAAGTCTTTTAATCAAGGAAAATTAACCACTGCCTAAATGGCACTTCTGTCAGCTAACTGGCTAAATTAGATTTAGAGAGGAAATTGTATGGAGAAGAAAAGGTGGGTATTCTCCAGGGTACATTGACTTAAGAGTATGTGTGTGTGTGCAGGGCCGCCATCAGGGGGGGACAGGGGGGACAAGCGTACCGGGCCCGGGCATGAAGGGGGGCCCGGCAGCGCTGCATTTTTTGAAGATCCGGGCCCCCCTTACGAGCGCCCGAGCCGTATGTCTTGCCTGTTGCGTGCCGAATGCGGAAGTGCCGAAAAGCCGAAGCCGATGCGCCGAAAAGACCCGAAGTCACGGAAAAAGCCGAAGTCCCGAAGTCACGAAGCGCCGAAAAGACCCGAAGTCACGAAAATAGCCGAAGCCGAAGTCACGAAAACAGCCGAAATTGAAGTCCTGAAGCGGTGAAAAGACCCGAAGTCACGAAAGGAGGCGAAGTTGAAGTACTGAAGCCATGAGTTCAATTCTACTGAACACCAGTTTGTGGTTTTTTTTTTTTTTAATCCCCTGGCCACCAATGTATTATTTTAATATTCTATAGGCCCCTGCCACCAATCTTTTTTTTAAAACTTTTTTTTTGGGGCCCCAATTTTTTTTTTAACTCGTAAGGGGCCCCTTGCCACCATTGTTTTTTTTTTTTTTTTTTAAAAAAAATTAATTTTCTTTTTGGTGGCCCCAAATTTTTTTAACTTGTAAGGGGGCCGGGCCCCTGCCACCAGTTTTTTTTTCAAAAAAAAATTTTTTTTTCAAATTTTTTTTGGGGTCCCAATTTGTTTTTAACTTATAAGGGGGCCCCTGTCGCCAATGTTTTTTTTTTTTCAAAAATTTTTTTTTTTTTTTCAAATTTTTTTTTGGGGCCCCAATTTGTTTTTAACTTATAAGGGGGCCCCTGCCGCCAATGTTTTTTTTTTTTTTCAAAAAAAATTATTTTTTTTTTACATTTTTTTTTGGGGCCCCAATTTGTTTTTAACTTATAAGGGGGCCCCTGCCACCAATGTTTGTTTATTTTTTAGTTTTTTTTACATTTTTTTTTTTTGGGGCCCCAATTTTTTATAAGGGGGCCCTGACCATCAATAGCTTTTTACAACTTGTGTGTGGGGGGGTTACTTTTTTAGCGCTGATGTCTGTGTGGTCTTTTAACTGCGATGTGGAGTGGGCGGGATATGGGGTGGAGCTTGGTCGTCAGTGTGGGCGGGGCCCAGGGGGCCCCAAAAATTTTGTTGTACGGGGCCCCGTGATTTCTAATGGCGGCCCTGTGTGTGTGTGTGGGGGGGGGGGTATTTTGCTTTTCACACACTGTTTCAATCACAAAAAAATCTATTTCAAATACAAGAGGACAATTACACCTAATTAGAGCAACCAGACACAAATCAGCTCCAAACACCATCTAAGTGTGTATATATTATGGCTAAAATGATCATGCCATTTTTTTTCTTCTCTCTGGATTCCGTGGCCCCTTGGCCTGTGTGGAAAATGATCCAGTACTCTCAGAACAGTATGTGTTATTCTTGGGAGGAACCCCCTCATTTTGTATAAAATACATTTTTAAATCATAGATGTTTTTTTGTTCAACTTTCAGTATTTAAAAAAACAACCACTCAAACTTTAAAATTTGAAACATAAATGGGGTGCGAAAGATGTTTGATAGATATTGACAGAACTGCAGGTGCACTTGTTGTTGTAATGGTAATAGTTAGGGTGCTATAATTAGAAGTGAAAATGTAGGAAACCCATTGCGGTTTGTTGTTTTCAGTGGGCTGATGATATACCCCAGTGGATATACCCCTCCCTGTATTCTAGGGACGGTAGGAAAGTTTGCATATGTTAGGTATAGGTCATGACCTGTTATCCAGAATGCTTGGGACCTGGGTTTTCCAGATAACAGATCTTTCTGTAATTTGAACCTTCATACCTTCAAGTGATACTGACACTAAAAAAACACTTTTTAAAAATATGAATGTACATTAAAAGTTACCTATAGGTCATGTTTTTTCCTTCAGTAAGGATCAATTATATCTTAGTTTGGATCACGTATAAAGTACTGTTTTATTATTACAAAGAAAAGGAAATCATTTTTAAAAAGTTTAGATTATTTGGATAAAGTGGGGTTTATGGGAGAAGATCTTTCCGTGAGTTATCTGGATAACTGGTTTACGGTAATGTATCCTATACCAGTAAATGCCAAATAAGGCCTAACTCTTAGGGATGTTAGATACCATAACTCCAGATAGATACCAGTCTATTCTTCTAAGGCCAGGATATTTGGTATAAATTTTGGTACAATGAAAAAAGCTGATAAATCATGCCATCCCACAAACTTATCTAAGTAGCGAGTGTCCAGAGAAATAGGACAAAATATGGAGCCTTTAAACAGCTGATCCTAACACAACTGCAACTCAAGAAGTTACTTGGGGGAACCCAACCTTACAACTGTTCCTCAATCCATAGCTTTCCACTTTATTTTCCAGGGTCGCTCCTGCCATGAAGCATGGTGGGTACCTTGCCTTGGGCGGAAGCAAGCAGCCAGTTACAAGGGACAGCAAAAAGCCAACTCCTGTCATTTTAAGAGATGAATTTCTGGGCTTTAATCCAGAAATTCGAATGAGTGCTATTGCACTCATTTCACTAGCGATGCGGCCCCCCGTTTGACCTGCTCTGACACTGATGTTTTAATCGCGGAGCAGGAGCCCCGGGATCACCCCTGTTCTTTTCTCTAGTCTCTTTTATTTTCCATGTTTGTCTTCATCTCTCACTTTTGAAATGTTGAAATGGTATTTTCATACTGACACCTCACCTGACATGTAAATGATAAAAGTCAAGGTTTGCCCAGGTCTAGTAACCCATAGCAACAATTTGCTTTTAAAAAGCTAACCAGAAAATACTACCTATTAACCGGTTAATAGATTAATAGACAAGTTGCAAACGTTGTACCTTTTATTACATAGGATGTTCCAAGCAATCATCAGGAATGGGTCAATTGGTGCCCAAGGTTCAGTGCCCATCCATTCTGCTCCCCCACCCCTATAACTCCCAACCCCCCTCTCCATTTAATAACCCCCCTCTGCATTTACCTCCTCTCCTGTTGTGCCCTAGGTAGCTGCCTTTGTTGCCTACCCCTAGTTCCAGCCCTAATGTTCATGGATAGTTAATTATACAAAATAGGGTAAAAAAATATAAAACATATATCCCAAAGTAGAAAACCTCCAATACAACATTCTCACATAAGCCCAATGCAAAGCAAGCTCAGTTGGGTATAACAAGCACAGAGTAAGGTTTGTAAATGATCTTGTAGCCTACATCTGGATGGGTTTATGTGTGGAGAATGCCAAAGGAAGCCATATTCCTGAGCATTAACATTTCCAAACTCACTGCACAATTAATTCAAGAATAATTTCATGATCAGCGGGATGTAGCCAAACACTATCTAATTCTACAGTTAGAATAAAGGTTGTCACTGCCTTTAAAACAAGACACATGTTCAGTCCACATTTAGCATGGTTAATTATGAATAGTTAAGGTGCATGCTGACTCTCTGACTGGCTTATGACTGATTGCTAGTTAGACATTGAGCATGTGGAGCTTAAACGATTAAATGATGAAAAGAAAATTGTGAATGCTTGAGTTTTGGTTGCAAACAGTGGCACAATTAAATGTTACTGGGCCCCACAGAAAATTCAGTTTAAGACCTCAAAACATTGCTAAGGTGACCAATTTTAGCAAGATACAGGTATGGGATCCATTATATGGAAACCATTATCCAGAAAGCTCAGAATTACAAATTAACTACCATAAACTCCATTTTCTCCGATAATCCAAATTTTGAAAAACGATTTCCTTGTTTTCTGTAATAATAAAACAGTGCCTTGTACTTGATCCAAACTAAGGTATAATTAATCCTTATTGGAAGCAACGCCAGCCTTTTGGGTAGAGATGTCGCGAACTGTTCGCCGGCGAACTTGTTCGCGCGAACATCGGGTGTTCGCGCTCGCCGGAAGTTCGCGAACGTCGCGCGACGTTCGCCATTTTGGGTTCGCCATTGTTGGCGCTTTTTTTTGCCCTCTCACCCCAGACCAGCAGGTACATGGCAGCCAATCAGGAAGCTCTCCCCTGGACCACTCCCCTTCCCTATAAAAACCGAAGCCCTGCAGCGTTTTTCACTCTGCCTGTGTGTGCTGAAGAGATAGTGTAGGGAGAGAGCTGCTGCCTGTTAGTGATTTCAGGGACAGTTGAAAGTTTGCTGGCTAGTAATCGTTTTGATACTGCTCTGTTATTGGAGGGACAGAAGTCTGCAGGGGTTTGAGGGACATTTAAGCTTAGGTAGCTTTGCTGGCTAGTAATCTACCTTCTACTGCAGTGCTCTGTATGTAGCTGCAGTGGGCAGCTGTCCTGCTTCTGATCTCATCTGCTGACTGCTGCAATAACAGTAGTCCTTGTAAGGACTGCTTTTATTTATTTTTTTGTTGTTTTACTACTACTACTACTACTACTACTACTATAAGAGCCCAGTGCTATTAGTCTAGCAGTGTTGGGGAGTGGGACTGGTGTGCTAATCTGCTGCTCCTAGTAGTTCAGCAGCCAAATGGCGAAAAATGACTATTTTCAGCATTTATATGGCATATTTTTTCTGGCAACTGTGCTTCAGTGGCTGCGTCCAAAAAAACTGGGCAAACAATGCCTACAAGGTCAACGTATGGCAGTTGTTTAAAGAGAACAGTAGATTACTAGCCAGCAAAGCTACCTAAGCTAAAATGTCCCTCAAATCCCTGCAGACTTCTGTCCCTCCAATACAGAGCAGTATCAAGCAGATTACTAGCCAGCAAACTTACTATCATCTGTCCCTGAAATCACTAACAGCTCTCCCCCTACACTATCTCTTCCAAGCACACACAGGCAGATTTTTCAGATACATTTTTGCCCTTGATCCCCCTCTGGCATGCCACTGTCCAGGTCGTTGCACCCTTTAAACAACTTTAAAATCATTTTCTGGCCAGAAATTTTTTTTTTAGATGTTAAAGTTCGCCTTCCCATTGAAGTCTATGGGGTTCGCGAACCGTTCGCGAACCGCTCGCGTTTTTGCGCAAGTTCGCGAATATGTTCGCGAACTTTTTTTCCGACGTTCGCTACATCCCTACTTTTGGGTTTATTTTATGTTTACTTGATTTTCTAGTACACTTAAGGTATGAAGATCCAAATTACTGAAAGATCTGTTTTCCGGAAAACCTCAGATCCCGTACATTCTGGAAAATGGATCCTATAGCTGTATATTGAAATTTCATAACTGGGCTCTTACAAACTCTGTAGGATCTGCTTCCTTTGAAGTTACGCCCCTGGTTCAGTGTCGGACTGGCCCACAGGGATACCAGGAAAACTCCCGGGGGCCCAGGTGTCAGTGGGCCCTCATGCTGCTAAACATTTTGTCTATTTCATGGTCATTCCTTATTTCTATGAGAACAAAGAGGCTAAATAGATGGAATAATAGATTATAGGATGTAAAGAAAAGAGACTAGCAGAATAGAGATTAAGTAAGGAGAGGAAGAATAATAGCACTAAGAGTGGGCCCCTGGTCTAAGGTTTTTTGGTGGGCCCCTGGTCTATTGTTTTTGGGTGGGCCCCTGGTGTCCCAGTCCGACACTGCCCTGGTTGCAAAAGTGAAGTAGTGTGCTCAGTAGATATTATGTGCAGTAGAATTTGAATTGTTCTAGGCCTTAATGATTTGCAAAATACTGCTTTTATTATGTAATGCTTTAAACATCTAACAGACCAGGCAGCTTTTTGATGCATAGAGATATAAGGGCACGTGTATGTCCACAAGTACAGTAAGCAAAGTGGAATTTCAAGCTCAAGCGCCATTTTTTCCCCCACAACGCAGTACATTTTCCCAGAATTCCAGCATCTTTGTGGTCACAAGGGGGAGATACAATTGGTGCAACTGCTCTGCGCCTACTGTAATTACACCAAATGCGACGCATCTGGGCACAAATTTCACTGCTTATAGAGAGGAAGTATTTTGTCATTTCTGATGTTTGCTGCAGGGGCATTTTGAGGGGCTGCTGCTTTTTTTTTTTTTTAAAAAAACTGAAATTTGGTTACTAGAGGTGGCTATTTGCCTCATCTTGCCTCATGGCAGGGGAAGGCCTGGTTTGCTGTGTCAGTGATGTATGCTCCAGTTCTTTAGGTGTAGGAGTAATAATAAAAGTGGCTTTACTCACAACTCACTTTGGGGAGGACTGCAAATGCGCTTGTGGACGTACATGACTCCTATAAAGTCCCACCAACCATATTTCATGTTTTTAGTGTAACCTATTTCCTGATGACATCACAGACTCACATTCCACTTTTCCCTTCTTCTCTTCTTGTGCAGAGAATGAGGAAGTAAGGAGTACAAAAGATTTGCATCCCCATACTTGTGGAAAAAGCAGAGCACATCATCATCTTTAATGAGTTGTGGGAATTTTTTTTCCATGTAAGCGTGACATTACTTTAATAAGCTTTGTCATTCAAAATCAGATTTTACTTTAACTTTTATTTTTTTAAATAATTAGTTAAATAACTGGCTTTTTGGCAAGTGAGGGAATACAGGGTTATGGAAGATAGCTCATAGTACAAGTTGATCCAGGGACTAGTCCGATTGCCATCTTGGAATCAGGAAGGAATTTTTCCCCCTCTGAGGCAAATTGGAGAGGCTTTGCCTTCGTCTGGATCAACTAGCAGTTAGGCAGGGTAAAAAAAAAAAAAAGTTGATGGACGTGTGTGTTTTTTCAACCTACCTTACTGTGTTACTATGTTAACTCTTATGCAAAGTTTGCCCTTGTGCGTCATTACCATTGTTTGTATAGCACATTTCAAAAGGCATCACTCCATGCACATGACAGTTGGCGGCTGGTAAGCGCTATTTCTCGAGTCTCTCAGCACCCATGAAGGGTAATCTGTGAGATCCTTTTGAGCCCAGAGCTCCTACGTACACCTCACAATGGTGATATGCTACAAATTTTCAACAGAATTAGAAGTAGGGTAGTGCTTTGTGCCATATAATAAAGGATCCCCACACATTTCTTGCCTTCATGAATCTCCTTTTCTCTTCTGAACAGGGTTCAGAACAGCATCCATGTTCATGTTAATATCCTACATGGTAAGGGAACACTAGGCACAGACAAAGAAAGTGTCATTATTTGCTATGTGGCCACGTGCTTAAAAATAGTATTTTGTGCACACTTTAAAGAAGAAGGAAATGTAAAATCATTGGGATTGACAATTCATTACAAACCCCCCCAAGTGACGCTAATTGCTAACCATCTGCCAAGGGCTCTGCTGCCATCATGTTCCAGGCTTGCAGATATCTGCACTTCACATGCACCCAGCTTGAATTGGGACAGGGGATACCTTGGAGCATGGAAACGGTGGTGGAGCACTCTGCATGAAAATCCCTTGAGCTGGTGTGTTTTTTAAATAAAAGGAGCACCAGCCCCTAGTAGTAGGTTAGTAAATAGAATCACTGGGGGGGGGGGCTTGGACAAAACAAAGCATGCCATGGAATTTAGGCTAAAGCTGGCCATAGATGCAAATATCCGATCGTATGAATTATCGTACGATCGGACTTTCCCATCTCCCGACCTGCCACTAACCATTCAGATCAAATAAAGTACAAAAGAACAGATCAGCCGATGTTTTGCCCCTAGCAGCAATCGTACGAAAGTTATGTCCGACCAAAGCTAGTGACAGTCTCCCTCTGAAAATCGTACGATCGGCAATACATGCACGGATGTTATCGGCAGCCGACAGAAATCTTTTAACCTGTCCGATTGACCAAACGGCCAATCTCAGCCGGACGAAAAATGTCGGGACTCTCCACACACGGTCTGAAAATCGCACGAATCCTCGATTCGTACGATCAGATCTTTGCGTCTATGGCCAGCTTAAAGCTCAAATCTCTAATCTGTGCAACAATCTAAAACTCCTAGTGAGTACCCACTGACCAGCGACGCTGGGTTGTACTCCCCTCTCTTGGAGAAAGATGATTCCTTTATGTCTGTGCCATCCCCTAGAGCAGTGATCCCCAACCAGTAGCTTGTGAGCAACATTTTGCTCTCCAACCCTTTGGATGTTGCACCCAGTAGCCTCAAAGCAGCTGCTTATTTTCAAATTCAAGGCTGGAGGCAAGATTTGTACGGGTGTACTGCCAAACAGAGCCTCAATGTAGGTTTAAAATTCACATAGGGGCTAGCAAATGGCCAATTACAGCTCTTATTTGGCACCCCAAGAACATTTTTCATGCCCCAACTCCTTTTACTTCTGAAAGTTGCTCACGGGTTCAAAAGTTTGGGGACCCCTGCCCTAGAGCCTTCAGACCTTTCTATTTCTGAATCATTCTAAGATCTTCTCTTTCCCCAAAGCTATTTATATGACTTTATGTAGATCTGAACTATGTTTGTATATTTAAGACCTTGCTGATCCTCCATTATATAACATTAAAATAAACCTCCAGCTCTGTACTATGTAATAATTCCAGCATTAAACAGCAAAATGAGACCGCATGTTTAACTACATGGGTCTAAAATACAATTCTGTGGGATATTCCCCACGCACATTTGGCAAAGCAAGAGTTTTGCATGTGCTTGTTAGGGAAGGGATGTACAGCACAGCCTTGGCTAAAGTTCAGTGCAGCTGTTCCCATTCCTATGTTAAACATTATCATACTAAACTACTTTGGGGAGGGGGGCATTGGCTGTGGTCCATGACATCTTTCTAACAGGACAAGCACTGCTAAAAGCTCCTGCTAGCTCACTCAACTTCTGTGCAGCTTTCCGAAAAAGTACAGCAGGCAGTTTAAGCAGTTCCACTTGAGTTGCTGTAGAGTGGCCTGAGATTGTGAGAGCTTTACTCAAATGGGTGTGGGCTGGAGGGGGATTAGTGTGAGACTGAGTGACGGACATCACAAACTTCATGCTAATTGTGACACTTCTTCAAAACATGAAAAGGCAGCTACCCCCTTCTAATACTGCAGCCCCAGTACCATAGACTGAAGAAAATGTGCCTTTAACCCTTTTGACAACAACATACCAGTTTAGAGGGGATACTGAAACAGTTTTCAGCTTGAAGATATAGTTATGTAGAAATGTCGCTATGTGAACTATCCCCCTTTCCTTATGGTTTTGAAAGTGTGCCCAAATACATAATATAAATGTATACATTTCATCTTGTATTGTGGCAGAAAGCCATTCCTTTTCCCGGGGGCAGTAACCAACTTTATTTTATAGAATGATTTCTAACCTTGGGGGATATGCGGAGATATATTATTTTAGCTATATAAACACTCCTGCATTTGTTTTATGCATTAGTTAGGCCACTCTGTTGCTAAATGTCTAGACTCCCTTCCTTGGCCTCCTTCCCTCTCTGCTGACCACTGTATTCTGGTCAAGATTGTCTTAGACCAGGGGTTCATGACCTTTTTTACCCATGAGCCACATTCAAATGTAAAAAAAAAAGTTGGAGAGCAACATAAGCATGCAAAAAGTTCCTGGGGCTTCCAAATAAGGTTTGTGATTGGGTATTGGTAGCCCCTATGCACACTTGCAACCTACAGGCTCTGTTTGGCAGTACACATGTTTTTTATGCAACTAAAGCTGGCCACAGATGCAAAGATCCGATCATACGAATCAATGTACGATCGGACTTTCCCATCTCCCGACCTGCCACTAACCACAAAGTCTTACCATTCAGAAGTAGTAAGAACAGATCAGCCGATGTTCTGCCCGACAGCAATCGTACGATAGTTATGTCCAAAAAAGCTAGTGACAGTCTCACTCTGAAAATCGTACGATTGTCAATACACGCAGGGATATTACCCGCAGCCGACAGAAATTTTCGAACCTTGTCCGATCGATCTCTGCCGGACGAAAAATGTCGGGACTCTCCACACACGGTCCGAATATCGTACAAATCCTCGATTCAGATGATCGGATCTTTGCGTCTATGGCCAGCTTAAGGCTTGCCTTTAAGTTAGGTATTGAAAAAGGAGCACCTGCTTTGAGAGCAACATCCAAGGGATCGGAGAGCAAAATGTTGCTCACAAGACAGTGGTTGGGGATTAGATGTACACTATGTGCCAAAATGGGCATAGCCCCCTACAGTGCCCCCTCAGATGACAGTGTTTTCAGTGTGCACTTTGGAATAGAGGTGCACTTTGGAATAGTCAGTTTATTCAATGTTGAGATCACTGAAATAATGAAAAAAATGGGTCCCACAATCTAATCATTGTATGGCCCCTTAGCTTTGGAAAACAGACAGGTTTCATAAACTCTGATTTAGATATAAATGTTCAACATAAATGCAAGTTATACACTAAATGGCAGTGTGTTGGGGGTTTCCTTAAATGAGAAGGATCTAGGGGTCTTTGTAGATAACAAGTTGTCTAATTCTGGGCAGTGTCATTCTGTGGCTAGTAAAGCAAATAAAGTTCTGTCTTGCATAAAAAAGGGCATTAACTCAAGGGATGGAAAACATAAATATGCCTCTCTATATGTCCCTGGTAAGGCTTCATCTGGAGTATGCAGTGCAGTTTGGGACTCTAGTCCTTAAAAGGGAGATAAATGAGCTGGAGTGAGTTCAGAGATGTGCAACTAAACTGGTTAGGGGGATGGAAGACTTCAATTATGAGGGGAAACTGTCAAGGTTGGGCTTGTTTTCTCTGGAAAAAAGGCGCTTGTGAGGGGGACATGATTACACTTTACAAGTACATTAGAGGACATTATAGACAAATAGCAGGGGGCCTTTTTATCCATCACCGTACCAGAGACCACCCCTTCATACCAGAAGATTTGAAGCAACGTAGGGGGTTCTTCACAGTCAGGACAGTGAGGTTGTGGAATGCACTGCCGGGTGATGTTGTGATGCTGATTCAGTTAATGCCTTTAAGAATGGCGTGGATGATTTTTTGGACAGACATAATATCAAAGGCTATTGGGACACTAAACTCTATAGTTACCGTAGTATAGATATGGGTATATATAATTTATGTGATGGTATGGAGGGTTGTGTGTATGGATTTAACTATGTAACACCAAATGTATTTATATGACCTTCCAGTTAATTTGTAGTATGTTAGAAAATGTCCTATTCTTAGCAAATTTTCAATTAGTATTGGTAAGCAGGTAAAGTTTTCCTAACAAATTGACACCCACATCTTTATCTGTTTTTTAACACCTGTTTCAGGCATCAACCTACTCCAAAAAATAATTATTTCATGTCAAAAAGGTCTTTCTAAATTTGACACAAACGCGACATAATACAAAAACCTCACATCAAACTCAAGTTGTCAAGACTGCCTGTTTTATTAACACAACTACAAGCAGTTAAAGAAAATGTGCAATTACATCCACAATAGTGTAACCTCGGTCGGGAACTGGATGATGCCTTGCTCAGTCAGTAGAATATTCCTCATGAAAGAGACAGACTTAGGTGGCAGCAGCAGATATAGAAAAGGAATGTTTGGGATCTGCATTGGCTTATCTTCATTATATTAGGTGGCTGGGATCTGCAGTGGCTTATCTTAATTATATTAGGTGGCTGAGAATCAAACACATTCTGAGCTTGCAGAAAAAAATGCATACTGGGTGGGCCGATTCTGAGCCCCTGTGCTTCCTGCAAGGGCACATCAGCATCTCTCCCAACTGCTTTGCAGAGACCCAGATGTTAAATAACCTAAAAAAACTAAGGGGAATCTCTTGTTTAATCCTTAGCCAGTATTTTCCAGGTCCAGATCCCTACATGATTCATTCCCAACACCTGTAAAATGCAATGAACAGTTGTTATCTCACAGCATCTAGTTGGATTTCTTGTTTTGCGTTATGAGCCAAAATATACTTTGCAGGGCTTATTTATTTATAAAGCTGCATGAACTTTGCAGGCTCATTTAATTAGAAGGGAACACTTCCATCCGTCGGTCTACAATTTAAATTTTCAATCTACAATCGACTCCCATCAATAATTTTTTTTACTTCTACTTTAAAATTAAAGGAGAAGAAAAGTATTAATCACTGGGGGGTAGAAATATACCTTTTTAAATGTTTGGAATTTATACTTACCACTCCCTATTTAGGTGGGATAGACTTGTGAAGACCCAGGGAAAGTAGGGTCTCATTATAAAGTGGATAAGTTATGTGCAAATCAAGGGACATGGCTGGGCAAGGCACATGCAGATTCAGGGCATAGCACAGCTTTTTTTTTTTTAAATGGGGCTTTTGGGTGGTATAATAATATTCTGTTATTTAGACATAAAGCCCACTCTGTTGCTATATACAGTAAAATAATATTTAGCAATATTCACAAATTGAGCTGAATTGGCTGTTTCTTAGTGACTATAACTGCAACATTCCTTTAAGAAGCATCAGCGTACCTCCCAACTGTCCCCTTTTCAGAGGGACAGTCCCTCTTTTGACAGCTCAATCTGCAGTCCCTCATTTGTACGGGAAAGTCCCTATTTTCTCTGCACTGAACAGCCAGAAAAAGAAACAGTTTCTCACTTAATTGGCTTTTAGCAGAGAGCCCAGAACAGCTAAACAGGTGCAAATAAGATACTTTGTAACAATGTTGAGACACAAAAAAAAACAGTTTAGATAAGGAGAAATATTTTCAAACTTTCATAACCTGAAATTTTGTAAAATGAACATGGTAATTAAGGGATGTGGCCACAGAAAGGGGCGTGGTCAAAATGTTGCTGTTCTACGTGCAAAGATTTTTTTTTGTCCCTCTTTTTACTTCCAAAATGTTGGGAGGTATGCATCAGCCCATTATAAAGTCTGGGAATCAGTTTGTCTCTCGGAATGAAATCAAATGAGAGAGATATATATATATATATATATATATATATATATATATATATATATATATATATATATATATATATATATATATATATATATATATATATATATAGATATGGGTTATAGATTGTAACAAGTGCCTCCTCCCCCCGGCGGCCTCTTCCATCTTTACTCAGCTCCCTGCACTGGGTTTTACAGCCCCATAAGATCTGTTATCGACTGTACAATCTCGGAAGTTCTTTCTTCAATATTTGCTTTGCAAATCCTTGAACCTCCGCAGTTGAAACTGCCCAAAGGAAAGAGGAGGAAACCTGAATGCTGAAGCAATCCCTTCAGGCTACATTTAACCCCTCATGGAATAGCAGGGTTTATACATGTATTTATAATTTATTTGTAAAGCTCTGTATGGAAACACAACACTGTACAATCTTACAGTATATAAAAACACACAGGGGGAGGACAAGTTACATAAGTAACAATAGATATACTGTATATAAATACACAGAGCTTAAGTAGTGATGGGCGAATTTGCGCCATTTCGCTTTGCTGAAAAATTTGCGAATTTCGCGAAACGGCAAAAAATTCGCGAAACGGCGCTGGCGTCTCGTTTTTGACGCCGGCGCCCGTTTTTTACCGCGAATTTTCGCGGGCGTTTTGCGAATTTATTCGCTGGCGGCGAATCGCGCAAATTCGCCGCGAATTCGCGCCTGGCGAATAAATTCGCCCATCACTAAGCTTAAGTGCTGTGTGGTAAGAGAGACAGTAGAAAGGAGGTCCCTGCCCCACAGAGCTTACAGTCTAAGTGGGTGGATAACATACAGGCACAAATTGGGAGGCACTGGCCATATATATCCAGCCCAGTCAGTAAAAATTATATGTGGCACCAACAATATTGCTGGATTTCATGGTTGCCCCCTTGAACCAGTGCAGTAACTCAGAGCAACCAATCAAGTATTTGCTTCCAGTATTTTGACTGCAAAAACTGATTAAATCTATTTGTCCTGATTGGTTGCAACACTGGTGCATATGCCTACCTTTCTGAACAGAGCACAAGATCATATCCTGAGAAAGGCCAGTAAATGAGGGGCAGTTTGTATAGGAAGGCAAGATGGTATAGGGGTAAAGCAATGGTACATTTGGCTAAAAAAAGTGGTTTAACACCTGTATTAATTTACAGCTTGAAAGGCAAAACTAATGTATTGTCTGTATTAACTGTCATATAAGTGAATGAGGGGGAAAACACTTTATCTGCTAATCTGCCAATAATTGCTTGCATTCCACTGCCCTTAAAGGGGTGGTTTTCATTTAATTTAACATTTATTATGTTATAGAATGGCATATTCTAAGCAACTTTTCAATTGACCATCATTATTTATTTTTAATATTTTTTTAATTATTGATCTTCTCTCTATTCAGGCCCTCTCCTGTTCATATTCCAGTCTCTTATTCAAATCGATGCATAGTTGCTAGGGTAATTTGGATCCTAGCAAGCAGATTGCTGAAAATGCAGACTGGAGAGTTGCTGAATAAAACTCTAAATAACTCAAAAAACACAAATAATAAAAAATTAAACCCAATGCAAATTGTCTCAGAATAACACTCTCTGCATCATACTAATCATTCACTCAAAGGTGAACAACCACTTTAAAGACTATGGTACACATTGTACTGTAAAAATGGCAGCAGCAAGAATTGATTAGTGATTTTGTGTCTTTCTACTCCATATCTGTGCCAGTTGGCAGGGCTGGAATCCACCTGTCTTTGTGCAATAGACCGTTGGATTCCAATGCTATCAATGCACACAGATATAGAGGGGAGAGAGAACAAAAATGCAGTGTGTGACATATACCTAAATTCTAGACTATAAATAAAATTGTTATTAAGTTTCATTTTTACTAGCTGGTGGCAACCTAAATTATGTCAACCTTAATTGTATCAACAGCCCTACATTACAAGTATTGATGGGCGAATGTGTCCCATTTCGCTTCGCCACGAACTTTGCAAATTTCCAGCGAAAAATTATCGAAACCTTGATTTTGACACCGGCGGCCACTAAAGTCAATAGGCGTCCGTCAATCGTCACCGGCATCAAAATTAGCGCCGGCATCGGAAACGTCGCCGGTGTTGGAAAGCTTTAACGCCGGCGTCAGAACCGTCACAGCAAATTTGTACGGCAAATTACCAATTTTATTTGCCGCGGCGAAGAGCACAGATTTGATGCAATTTCGTGCCTGCCGAATAAATTCACCCATCACTAATTATAAGTTTACAAGACACGCTATGCAGGTACTGGACAATGAAAGATTAAAGTTAGGTTAAAACTTGCTGCTTTTTATTTTGCCGTTGGGTTTATCTTAATGCAGATTTAAATGCAATTACTAAATTATGTTTCCAATTAAAGTAATTAAGAGAAACTAAAGCCTGCTTCATTAAACAGAACATGTAAAACACGGTAAATATGTTGCCAAATAATACAATTCCTGCAGAGTGCAAAACACAAATGCCAAAGGTTATCCAGCGATTGACCAGGAGAATGCTAGAACTTCACCCCACTCACTCCCCACTGAGACTTGCAGGGTTAGGCTTACATTCCATCCTGTCTTGCACATGGAACATGCTCATTTCATTCTAGAGAGAAACCATCCCTTCTGTAACAACAGCACAGTTTGCCCACATCTGCAGGCCTCACATGGAGCATCAGGCCTCTGGGGATCTTGTTATTGCCTACAGAAGGTTGCAATCAGGAGCCAAGATGACCACGGTCAGGGGTCAGTGCAAGGGGCAGCCCCCAGTGAGTCCTGCTGTCCTGCTGCAACGTTGTGTTGTCACAGGGTCTGCAATCCAGGCAAAGCAAACAAGGCAGAACACCTCAACCACAAACAGACTCTGACCTTCTGTGGCCTCCAATGGTCATAGTGATCAAAACTTCCTGTACCTTCAGCAGGATGGGCCTGTAGCAGGGAAGGGAAATGTGAGTTAATCAGGATATTTTTGTGCAGGGGGTTTAGAAGATGACAGCAGGGTAAATCAAGAGCAGGATATATCTCCAATGAAAACTATAAACAGCAATTTAGAAAAACCAAATTGTTGGAGAATTTCTGTGGCCTGAATGGTGAAATCAGTGTGACCAGAGCTGTGTTTAAGGGTTCAAGCAGGGGCCACCTAACATACTAGGACCACATAGTGCATCATTTTTAGGCAGAACGGGTATATGAAAGTTCAATAATACAACACCTCTGCAAGTAACATGATTAACTGTAGTATCGATAAAAAGAATAATGACTGGCAAATGGGCTGTGGGATAGCAGGTATAGTAGGGAGAGAAAGTGCCTATAATAACAGTGGATAATAGTCTCTGGGAAGGGAGTGTGACTGTGGGATAGCAGGTATAGTAGGGAGAGATGGTGTCTATAGTAACAGTGGGATAATAGTCTCTGGGAAGGGAGTGTGACTGTGGGATAGCAGGTATAGTAGGGAGAGATGGTGCCTATAGTAACAGTGGGATAATAGTCTCCGGGAAGGGAGTGTGACTGTGGGATAGCAGGTATAGTAGGGAGAGATGGTGTCTATAGTAACAGTGGGATAATAGTCTCTGGGAAGGGAGTGTGACTGTGGGATAGCAGGTATAGTAGGGAGAGATGGTGCCTATAGTAACAGTGGGATAATAGTCTCTGGGAAGGGAGTGTGGGATATCCGGTATAGTAGGGAGAGATGGTGCCTATAGAAGCAGTAGGAATAATAGTCTCTGGAAAGGGACTGTGTCTGTGGGAGAGATGGTGCCTATAGAAGAAATGTGGATAATAGCCTCTAAAAATAACTTTGAATGTTAGATAATAAGTATATATAGCATCAGTGGAAATAAAATAAAGTGAAATACAAATACAAAAAGGCATAGGTTAGATAGATCTCCTCTATATGAATAATGGTGCCCCAAAAGTCTCTTTTGCCCAGGGCCTTGGTTACTAAAGTTTTGCTAATGCCAAATGTCCAAATAACTGTATTGAATGAATTTTCTGTGATATATATGTGTATATATATATATATATATATATATATATATATATGCCTTAATAGAACATACAGAAGCATAGCATATAGGAGTGACTGCTTCTCAGCGCGGTATGGAAGCAATTCTCATTGGTATTTCTCCCTTTGGCTGTTTTACAGGATAGACTCCTTCATTCAGACAGGAAAGTGCTTTCCAGAGGTGGGGTCTCCCTGTAACAGAACACAGCCTTCCATTACGTGATTATCTGCCTACGTAAGGGGAAGATTCATGTATAGTGGAAGACTCAAGCTGACTGTAGAGCCCTCGAAACAGACTCATTTCACTCATCAGACAAACATTTCTTTTTCCATCCCAAACTATAACCAGGGGTAGAAATCAATACGTCAGTGGCAATAATGCCATGCAATTGTAAAATAGCACATATTTAATGGATGCCATGGGCCATTACATCATTCAGTTAATGATTGTGGTTTCATAGTGAGTTTGTAACACTTTAATTAGAAACAGAATTAGATTGGGAATTTGTGTCAACTGAAAATTTGGATTTGGGAATAAAGGGTCATTTGCTTGTGTGTCTAGAAAACAATAAATTCCCAGAACCGCCATTAAATATGATAATAATCTAGTTGGCTTTGCCAGTCACAGACCAGGAAAGTGCAAGACAAGCAGCTGGTTATATGCAAGTCTGTTTCTTTGTAGCCAGTCACACTAAGCTTACTGGTATGTTGACATATTGAAAGTGACCATTAACTTGTTGTGTGACTATGATAATAAGAATTTATAACTCAGAACCTCCAACATGTATCATGTATACAATTTACTCTCATAAAATAACAATAAGAAAAGTATTGCTGGGATCCTAAATAAGATTCAGATTTGGCCATTATCTGAAGGTTTTTTTTTATCTATGGTCATTATCTGCAGGTTTTTCTCTTCCATCCCCATCTATGGTGCTTTTTCTTAGAGTTACCTGGTTTCCTCCCACACTCCAAAATGAAGCACAATAGTAAACTTTGAAACCTGTGCTGAACTGAAGGGGAATAGCTACTCCATCACCCAAGGGAGACGGATAACTGGATACAAAGCAGAGTATCATTAGAGATGCCACATCCATATACAGTTTACCCTGGGACTCCTGGCTCAGCAGCCCCGAATGAGACAAAACAGAAATTAAAGTACTCCAAACACTTTTGACTATACTTCATCTTTAAGATGCTTTCATAAACACTTTAATGTTGAGATATTCAGAGACACACAGCACCTGTAATTTACATTTTCTGCATAGATTTTCAGATGGCTGATGGAAATTGTTTAGGCCCAATTGTCAATATAATACATTGTATGACTAACTTCTGCATCATGCTCTTGGATATAACAATGCGCTCTTTCCAACATTCTTAGTATAACAGAAATGTATTATTATTATATTAAATAACAATGACAAGAAAGCTAATTGACTTTTGTTTAAATAGTTTGTGCACAAGGGTTCTTCAATCACTACTGGGAATATAAATGATGTATAAGCTATGAAGATGTGCCGAGGCTTATATTAAGAATAATAATAATTTTGTGTCATTGCAGCCTATTATATTTAGCTTCTTATAGCAATCTTTTCAGAGATATGAGGCTGGGGTCCTGGGTTTGATGCCATGGCATTATCTTCATGTTGTATGCTCTCTTGTCTGTGTGGCTTTCCTCTAACACATGAAAAACATTCAGGCAGGTTTAATTGACTGTTGATGGAACTGCCGCTGACGTGTTTGAAAGATAAATGGGGCAGGGAATGAGTTAACTGCAAAGAGTTATGTAATATGTTGGCGTTATAAAGATATAGGATAATAATAACATTCAGATAACTGCTGACTCTGTGCCAGAGCAAATAGGATACCTTCTAATGATGGGGAGGGCTAAGGTACTATCAGGTACTGATACTTAATACTTACCTGTGCTTAATGATTTCTTGATCTTTGTGGTGGCAGAGTGGTACCAGCTTGCATTAGTACTAGAAGCAATGTAAAATGCACAAGTATATGGATTCTCTTGGACATGATCAATTTATATGTATCAGTTTGGGTCAATTGTGAAAGAAACCAATAGCCTGGATTAACTGAGATTCTGCTGTTTAGTGATAGGGGTTTAATGTGTTAAAAATTCAAGTTTGCCGAAAGGAACAGTAACACCAAAAAATGAAAGTGTTTTAAACGAAAGACAATATAATTTACTGGTGCCTTGCACTGGTAAAGCTGGTGTGTTTGCTTCAAAAACTCTGCTATAGTTTATATAAACAAGCTGCTGTGTAGCCACGGGGGCAGCCATTTAAGCACAGGATACACCATAGATAACAAATAAGTTCTGAAGAATTTCATTATAAACTACAGAGCGTATCTGTTATCTCCTGTGCCTTTTCTCTTTTTTCAGCTTTAAATGGCTGCCCTCAGTTTTACCAGTGCAGCACAACAGTACATTATATTTTCATTACGTAAGAAGATTTCCATTTTTTGGTGTTACTGTTCCTTTGGGCGACCTTATTTTATTAGCTGATTGCCACTAGTTTATAAAATGCAGATTCTCTGATTTTGCTTAGATGACCTTCCCCATGTCTATTAGACAATCATTTATTCCAAAGTGCTTGGTTACAACACTAAATAGAATCAGTTGAAGTGTGCTACACAGTAGACAAATTGCTCTTTACATCCCCAAGTGCAAGTTGTACCCTCTGCCAGGGTAGGATAGTGCAAATCAGTATAAAAACTGAAGTACTCTGTCAAGGTTAAAAAAAAAAGTGGAAAAAATGTGATTTTAATTAAAAGTGTTTCCACTTTTTATAAACATTACTGGAGTGCTGCTGTTTTTTTACTGCTAACAATACTAAATTCTGTAAAATCAATCAAAGACAAAATCTCCATTACACAGGAAAAAAAAGATATAAGGGGAATACGTCTTTAAGAAACTTGTGTAGTTTAACCATCAATTAATGATTAGATAAATCTGGCGGGAAGCTGAGTCGGAAAAGCAGAAGTCAAGGGATTATTATTAAAAAGTTAATGTGTAACATTGCTGTAGGTTTCGGTTGCTGTATTATCATGTCAGGTTATGCATAGTTATGAAACAGTTTTTCACTTCAAGGCAGGGCCAAGTCAACTTCCGATAAGGTCCAATCCTGTGTGCTTCAGCTGAAATGCAAATGGAAACTATGAGATGTGGTTCAGAGAATTATAGGCTGCAAGTATGTGGAGTGATCTATTCTTCTCCAAGGGAGTCAGCAGCAGCAACAAAATGTGTAAAGTTGCTATCACTTATACAAGCTCTTATAGAGTTAATGATGAGATACACGCAAGGGTCTCCGCACCAAATAAAAGAAAGAAGAAAACACTTAACAGTACTAACATGCAACTAGCACCACTTATATCTCTTTCTACCACTATCTGCTACCATTTACTTTTCTTTAAGTGGGTAGAAATTGGCTAAATGAAACGTGTAACAATCATCAATAGCTCACTAGTAGCAAATGATCTAATGTTACCAATCTAGCTTGAAGTCAGGTGAAACTATGCACAGTGCAGTTGGGTTGGGGCATAGAAGTGTTAGGGGGCTGTAAGAAACTAAGAGTGATGGCAGTTATTGGGTTTTCTTAAAAGTTGTAGAGGGACATGGATCTAGTCCATAGTATAGTTCTTGCTTCACTGTTGTCTTGAGGAAGATGATGACATATGCCACCAGAAATACCAGCTACACAAATGCAGGGTTTCTAAAATTTGTGAGGCCAACTTGCATTTCTTGATTGATTGGACCCAACTTTCCTCAAACATGGTGGCAGCTCCGGTGATTCAACTTTTATCTGTAGAGGCAACCAGTGATATAACTAGATGTTACTGGGTCCTACAGCAGACCCCATGATTGTAGATCAATACATTCATGCAGCCTCCAGGATTCCCAGAAGTCACCTTCTACAATATAAACAAAAACCTGAAATAAATTGGGTTCCCCTAGTGGTCACAATCCACAGCTAAGTACCCTCAGAAAAATAGCCAGAGATCTACAAGGTGCACTTCATAAGGACGAGAGGCCCAAAAGCATATTCCCAGACCCACCACTCCTAGCATTCAGACAGCCTCCCAATCTAAATTCACTAATTACAAGAAGTGCCTTATTGCACCCCACCAAAAATGGAACATATCCATGTGGCAAAAAACAATGCAAAACCTGACCACGCATCCTGACAAAATACCAATTCCGGGCACATTAGAAGAATGCAGCATCCATGGTCCCTACAACTGTTCTTCCATTGTGGTGTACTTAATACAATGCACTAAATGCATAACAGGGAGACTATATATAGGAGAGACTGGGCAAAGTCTGAGAAAGAGAAATACATACCTCTGATTCACTATAACCAATAAAAAACTGGACACACCAATGGGAAATCACTTCAATAGCCCTCATCACTCCATAAAGGATTTAAGAATTTTAAGAAAAAGGGCAATTTCAAAACAGATGATGAAAGAAAAGTGTGGGAATACAAATTAATGGAAACTTTCAATTCTCTGAAGAATGGACTAAACCTGGGCCTTGGATTTATGGCTAATTATGTGGACTAAGAAAGGACTGCACCAGGTCACAAATACCAACGTGTTTGGATATGGACTAAGAGATCACATGGAATTCCTTTGATTCTACACTCCAATAATTCAGCCTTAATTTATACTCCGTCTCTTTGACCCACATTATCTTGTACTTTATCTGCTTGTCTCTTGCAGATCCACTCAACATACCTTACACATAGATTGATATTTATTTTTGTTGGTCATTTGACCTATGAGCTGAATGTTGTGTGTGTGTATATATATATATATGTATATATATATATATGTATATATATATATATATGTATATATATATATATGTATATATATATATATGTATATATATATATATATATATATATATATATATATATATATATATATATATATATATATATATATATATATATATATATATATACCAGAGAACACCACAGCTTCATTGCAATCAGCTTGAAAAAGGAACTAAAATGTTCTGAAAGCCTTCTATGATTATATTAGTTAGCCAATAAGGTACAGTATTACCTTTATACCACTTTTGTTATTTTTTTTTATTTCAAAAGGGTTGCCCTGCAACATTTTTCCTGGCTAACACAGTACAGCAACTTTACCTGGGTCCTACAGCAAATTAGGGAACAATATTTCAGAACAGGGCCAAGCTTTCAGAGGCTCTAAGAATCTAAGAGTGGTGGCAGCTATAGCAGATTCTTAAAAATTGTAGAGGGACATGGATCCATCCTTAGTTTAGTTCTTGCCTCACCAATATCTTCAGAACTATGATGACATACGCCACCAGAAATACCAGCTAATAGCCACTCATATGCAGTGTTTGTCAGGTAAACTTGCATTTCTTTATTGATTTGACCCCATTCTCCACAAGCATGGTGGCAGCTCCTGTGTTTCAATCTTTTTTCTGTAGAGGCAACCAGTAATATGAATAGATGTTACTGCGTCCTACAGAAAATGAGGGCAACATAAAATCAGACCATGACCTGTTTTTCCAGGGCAGTTCCGGACTGAGAATTAAAATAGGCCCTGGCATTTCAGGTAAACAGAGGCGCAATCAGCCCACACAGAGGCCCAAACATCCCCTACTAAATACTGACTTTCTATGGCACTTTATAGCAGCCCCTCTGGCATTTGCCAGAACCCACAGATTGCCAGTCCGGGCCTGATTGCAGGTTCACATTGCGGCTGCAGATCTCCTTTCTCCATAGCATGTCCTGGAGGAAAATTATAGATGGATTTAAATGTAATGTTTGAAAAAAGCAACAACAAATCAAACATTAGTGTTTCAGATAGGTATGGTGGGTGAGATTTCAGGCAAGGCCAAGATGGATTGGTGGGCCTGGCTTAAAACATGCCATTTGTCTGATCTGAAATTATCTGAAATGTTAGAAGGAATACTACTGTCTTGATCTATACTATATAGCTCATTAACACATGGTACATTCTTAGTCATAGCTTTAGCAAGCGTATTCGACTGTGACCAGTATAAATGTGGATCTGGAGTCAATCTGGTACAAGGGGATTATGCCAAATGAACATGATAGTTTTTGAAATAATGACTTTGGAATAACTGCAGCTTCTCTTTTTATTGTCCTTAGAAGAACTAGATTAAAAGCATAACATAGCTTGTACTGGGAATATTCCATTTACAATATACCATAGTAACCTCTGGCACATCTCGGATAATAGAAATCAATGCTAATAAAGTAAGATTTTTGCAATCTCCTGATGTCTCTAGTTTCAGAATCTACTCATCAACATACCTGATGAACTCTGAGCCTTTATTGTACTGTACAGTACTTTGTTCTGTATTCATTGGGGCTGCATTCTCCCCTGAAACCTTGGGATTTGTTTATGTTAAGATTAAGAAGGTTTATTAGACATCTTAAAGAAACTATGCTGTAAACCATTTGTTTTGAAATGACAAATCAGTTTATTGAAGCTGGCCAATTTACACTTTTGCTTGTCGGGGGGCAGGGTAAGGCAAAAGATTTAACTGCTGATTGGTTGCTACTGGCAACTGCACTTGTGCAATTATGCACCTACTGTATGTCTGTTAACCAGGTCCACAGAGTTATACCTTTACCTGGCCGGCTGCCCCTGGCAAATAAACCTTCTGGTGGGTCCAGCGCACAAATTATTTCCACTGCCCCTTGCACTTTGTAGTCGGGATTGGCTGGAAAGAGGGGAAATACCAGCAGCCCTTGTGGTCTGGACCCTTCTACGCTGGGCCCCACACTGGTGGGGGGGAGGGGTATGCAACTGCAACACAAACTACTAAAAATGCACACAAATATCTGTTTAACTTCTAAACTCTCAGAAACAACCACTGCAGAATAGTAAAGACTATCAAATCAATGCAAAATGATACAGGCTCAGAATGAGTGTTATGGTATTTATAATATTGCATACCCCTATTAAATATAAGGATAGCAGAAGTCCCCTTAAAGTTGAGTGCCCTGTACAAAGTAACTGGCGTGTGGCCTTGCAGTGGCTCCTAATATCTTAATATTTCACAGCAGGGGGTAATCTCTAAAATAAACATCAAGCCTAAGTGCAATAGGTGACAAGTGTATAACATCACAGTAGCATAGCAACAAATTTCGTAAGCTTGCATTGCTCTATACCAGTTTGCCCTAAAACAGAGACACGAGGGAACTGATTCCACTTATCAATCAGGCTTAATATGTAGTGATGGGCGAATTTATTTGGCAGGTGCGAATTCCCGCGATTCGCCGCTGACGAATAAATTTGTGAAACCAGCGCGAAAATTCTGTTTTTTTCTACACCAGCGAATTTTCGCCGGAAAATGTGCGCCAGTGTCCAAAAAACCAGACGCCGGAGTCAACGCCGCACATTTTTCCCCGTTTCACGAATTTCGCGGGAAATTCACTAATTTTTCGGCAATTATTAGTATTATTATTAATATGTATAATTAAGTTCCTACCTACTTACTGAGCAGAACCTGATTGCTCTGCTAATCTATGAGTAAGGCTTCCTATAAAGGAATCCCTTTGTCGTGTACAGTGTGGGCTGCTCTTCAATGTGTTCCTGAAGTTGCCTCTGCAGATACTGGGCAAGGGGCAAACATTATGCTGGAAGCACCAACAAAGGTGTTGCTAAATTGTTACATCACTTATTCAAAACCACACAGAATCAAGGTGAATAGCTAATAAGCAAATCAATTGGTGCTACAGAGTCTACTAGTTTCTGAGCAACTGTGCAGCATGCATCTAATTGAATGGCTAATTAGCCATTCACCGTGTGGCTTTTATATGTGCCTGGGAGAGCTGGGATCCAACTGCTGACATCAAAAAACAGAACTGACAGCTTGCACCCACGCCCAGACATAGACTCCATCCATGTATGTCTGTTGGATGTGATTTCTTAGTAGAGTCAAATTATGCTGCTCAGTGTTTGGAGCCCCCATTGGTGGTTGGAAAACTAGGTATGGAAGAAAAGAAGCAGTGTATCGCTTATATTGTGGGTGTTGCTGGTGCAAACATGTAGGGAAGGTAGCACAAACAAAACAGGAATTTTAACATATGCATAGGGAAAATGTAGTTTTTAGGCAAGCCTTCAGATTAGGCAAGTCTACAGATTTTTTAAGGAATTTGTCATCCAGCAGAAGCATGTGATGTTTCATTAGTAATAGGCACAATAATGCAAACTTAATCCTCGTAGACCAGTGTAGAATTGCACATTTACAAAACAAACGTCAAACAGATGACTCCTTCTGTTTGTATTCCCCTGGCAATTATGCACGAGTGACCTCACCAGTACAATATATTCACGTTTCAACCCTGCTGATTACTAATGGGTACATGCTTTATCTTAGCAAAACACTTTCTGCCTCATGTGAACACTCTGTGTTGTTTGCATTCCCGTGCATAAGAGCTGAATGTCTCAGACCTGTATATAGTCCCTGCCAACATTCAGTCCCACACTTGGGAAAACAAGCTTGGCAAGATAGAGTAAAGGCACAAGGTATATGCCACTTGTTTATATAAGAAAAATGCATGCAGAGCTGAGTGGATAGGTTGCCCTATTGTGTGGGGCCCAGGTATTTTTTTAGGTATGACTGTCCTACAGCCCCATGTTGGTTTATACTGATTTAAAGGATTATTGTCTCTATGTTGCCCTTCTGCTGCCCCATTGGTATCCTAACTCTTCCTAACACTGTGGCACCCAGAAAAGTCACTCCTATTTCCACCCTCATTAAGACAGACCTGCTTAGTATGAGCCTTTTCCATATGAAAAGTAATAGCAATTAAAGTATAAAGGGCAACCATAATAACATAAATCAAGGGGGGAAAAGCCAACAAAACTTAAGCCAAACCAATTGCTGAAATTCCCAATACATTCTATATATTTCCCAAGAAGTGCCCTGAAACTATGGTGCTACATTTTCTGGAAAAAATCCCCAAATTCTTATCTCTTTTATGTTTCTCCCTTAGTTAGAACATTGGCATCAAGGAACATTTCCACTGATCAGGTTGGTAAAATACTGACCAAGGCGAAAGTTTACTTGCAGGGTCTGACAGAGTAACCAGAGGCTTTGCCAGTGTACCCAGACTTTTAAGGGCAAAAATACCAAATAACTCTCCAATAAATGCACTGAAAGTCTTTTTATAACAAGATTTTCATATAGATTGTAGCATTCCTTCTTAACCAAAATAATTATTGAAGAAGAATGGGGAGCTTTATGACTCATTTTTTGGTTCTAAGGGCATTCTATACATTTAGCATGCTTTATGTAAATTTGCTATTTATTTATTTATTTATTGCATAGCAAAAGAGTGTTTGGCTCCTTTTAGTCATCTCCGGTTCCCCTACAAGGCCCATGGTAGAAATAGGTATATTCTTAATGGGATACTGTCATGGAAATAACAAGTTTTTTCAAAATGCAACAGTTAATAGTGCTGCTCCAGTAGACTTCTGCACTGAAATTCATTTTTTTTCAAAAGAGAAAACTGTTGTTTTATATATATATAAATTTAATTTTGAAATCTGACATTGGTCTAGACATATTGTCAGTTTTCCGGGTGCCCCCAGTCATGTGATCTGTGCTCTGATAAACTTCAGATGGCTGAGATGGCTTGAACTTGAAAATAAATATACTTGGGTTAGGAATTTAATTTTACATGGTAGAGTGAATTATTTTCAGTTTAATTAGAAATGAAAACTACACCATAAAAATCATGACAGAATCCCTTTAACCTGCAGAAAGGATTGTAGCCAAGCACCCAAGGAAGTGCTCCTAATGTTCAATTCTGTTGAGAGGAATAAAAACAAAATAGTCAGTTTCTGTTTCAATAGCTTTTTCCAAGTTCTTTGCAACCACCCTTGCTTTATCTGTCTTACCCTAAGCACTTTTACCTTCGTGGTAGTCAGTAGAACAGAAATAACCAGGTACATAGTATGCTTTCTATGTGCATCACATGAATGTAGGGACTATATACTATATGCATGTAGGAACCACACGTCAAGACTTACATCACCTGTATACTTTTATATAATGTGTTGCGGGGACCAGTGATTCAGGAGTTTGCCCCACTGAGAATTAAAATTAGCACAATTATTTTCTTAGAATGAAATAACGAAGAGCCAAAGCAGTGTTGTCGTGTTGATTGCTTTATACAATATAAACAGCCACAAGAACACTATGCGGGAGAACAGTCCTAGCCAGTCCCTGTGTTACAATGGGGGTCAAGCTCAGCATTGCACACTTTGGGAGCCCGTGCTTTGCATTGGCTGAGCCAGCGTGAGAAATCTCTGAACGCCTTGTGTTGTCCAGGATGCAATGCTGTCATTTGTGCCATTTACATAACAATGAGGCTGAACTGGATTTATGCAAATTAGGTTAATAGGAAGAACAAAAACAGACGAATACATAGGAATGGCAGTATATGGGAAATAGGGAATGGAGATCATTCTCCCCCACAGATATTTTATGTGCCTTTAGAACTGGCAGACACAAATAGTTTAGATATATGTCTATGCTGAACAGCTTTATTAGACATCATACAATAACATTGCAGGTATGGGACCTGTTATCCAGAATGCTTGGAACTTGGGGTTTTCCAAACGACAGATGTTTCCATACTTTGCATCTTCATACTTTAAGTCTATGCAAAACATTAAATAAACCCAATTGGTTTGTTCTGCTTCCAGTAAGTGTTAATTATATCCTTGTTTGGATCATGTACAATACTGTTTTATTATTACAGGGTAAAAGGAAATTATTTTATAAAATTTGGATTATTTGGCTAAAATGGAGTCTATGGCAGATAACAGATTCCACACCTCCTGTACTAAATTTTACTTTGTATGCTACTTTTAGCCCTGCCTAGCATTATATATTTACAGGAATTATACTTTATAACAACCACAATATTTAGATGAATAATAATACTTTTCCTCTTTTTATTTGAGCACAGTCTCTGACTATATTGCTCATTCCAAAGGTAGCTGGGGCCAGGGTAGGAACAGCCTCATCTTTGGCCCCGTGAAGCAAGAAAATGTCCTTACCAATTGCAATTTTAGAATGTACAAATGACATTGTTTAATATTGCAATGTATGTATGGTGTGGTCCTCCAGCCGCATTTGTATGATATCTGTCTTAATTGTTCATTAATTGCAAGTTATTCATTGTGCCACAATAGCACCAGAACCATCTGGATAATGTTTTAAATAAAACTGGCATAATATTGGTGCATGAGTTTGTCTTAATGTTCTTGATTATCTGATTAGAATCACCTTGCAATCAGACACTGTTTCATTCATAAACCCGTTCTAATATTCCCCAATAAGCAATCACTGTGCCACAATGCTGCCAATAAATCTAGATGTTTGGTGATCAGGTCAAATGGCTCACATTGGCATCATTCATAACTAGAATTTCCCCTAATGGTTTTATGGTTGGTTTTTATTTTTTTTCTGTTTCACACAATGGATACTTTAATGTTCAGACTGACTACAGGTTTGTCTAGCCCCTTGATTGCTCTAATTGGCTATGATTTGGCTCAAGCACTACCCACTTCAAAATTGGCTACACGTGATTGCAATAATGATCTCGCCCCCTTAAATCACAACAGACGAAGTGAAGAATATTGGCACATAAATAGATGAAAATTAACCCAAGGGCCCAAACATGCTGAAACCCAAGACATGATACCTACTCCACTGGTGCACATGTGCTACTTTTGGAAGCCCATATAAACTGGTACTGCTCGTTTTCAGGTGAAGCACTGTTACATATATTAATATCTTCCTATTTATGTTTAGAGTCAAGGCATGGAAGTGCAAGCATACAATAAGGGTGGCCAGCCTGGGTTGATTCGTTTGCTGTGACCCGTCCTGATTTCGATGTGCATACCTTATTGATGTTGAGAATCTGAGTCAGCATGTGTGCCGAGGTCGTTCTGTAGAAACTTGTAAAAGTAAAATAGATCTGCAGCATCAGGAATCTTTTGGCTGCGGTTAACAAATTCCTTGGTAAAGTATCTAGTGCCTGCAATCATTTCTCACAACATAGAAAAATAGATTTATAGAAAGATAAAGAAGAGTAAGCCCACGCAGCCTCTTGTGCTTAGCATACTTCATCAGCTCTCTGACCCCTGCATGCATTCTATTCAGCTCTCTCAGATGGTCATATTAGTCTGGTATCTGCTTGCCAGGTGGTATAGCTGTGAAAGAAGTTTCTCCAGACCAAACCATTGGGGATCCCCAGTCACAGACATAATGGGGTAAATTTATCAAAGAGTGAAGTTCCGCCACTAGAGTGAAATTCCGCAGCTCTCAATTCATTTCTATGGGTTTTTGAAAGGCGTATTTATCAATGGGTGAAAGTGAAAGTTCACCCTTTGATAAATACGCCTATAAAAATCCCATAGAAATGAATGGAGAGTGGCGAAATTTCACTCTAGTGGCGGAACTTCACTATTAACTTCACTCTTTGATAAATATACCCCTATGTCCTTGACAAAAGACCACCATTAAGTAGAGATTGGGGTTGTTTAAACCACATGGAAGTGTTTAGAAGTAGAAGTGTAGGTGAGATGTTTCAGATTCAGTTTGAAGACAAATTGTAATCTCCTTATTCAACTGCACATTTGTTAATGAATTTTAATGACATTTTTGGTAGACAATTAGATAATTTTTTTCTCATCAAATTGAATATGGTCCTTTAAGTGGAGATGCAAAGTCTGCCGTATAAGATAATAGACACACAATGTCCAAGATGTTTTTTCCTTTTCATTTCTTGCAGTCCGAGATATAGCTCAGAGATAAGGAATTCAATTACATTTCCAGTACAAATCTGTGACTGTAAACAATGCCTCACAGTTCCCAACACTCCTTGGGCTCGAGTATAACCTCTTGTTCCAGGTCTTCTCTCTTTCTCTCGGAAATATGCAGCTCTTAATGCTCTGACCCTGCAGATACCTTTCCTCTTACAAGTGAAGTCAGGTAGAGTGCAAGGCCTTCACACTGATACAGGTGAACCAGGTGACATTGAGGTCTTACTCAGGGTGGGGAGAGGAAGCTGTCACTCTGTGCTAACTTCACTTGGTTTCGAGTAACACCTCCCGCATTCCAAAAGGGAAATGACTACAGAGCAGTTGAGATACAATCATACACTAGCAGCACATTGCAATGTCTTTAGGCACGTCTAGACCCCTCTGGGCCAGTAAACACAACAGGAGATTAACTGTAATCTAATTGTCTGAGAGTCCTTGTTCACAAAGACAAGAAAATAAATAAATAAAAACATATATACAATTCAATAGCTTCTCTAGGCCCAGAATATGCAATAAGTAATATGGTGACTTGAACTGTTAGGTATGCATAGATGATTTCCTTCTGTTCAGGGATAGTTTGCTTACTCAAGGTGGCCACCAACGGCAGGCTATTCCGAACGTTCAACCCTAGGGCCAAACAATCGGATTACAACAAAGAGAATGGGAGCCAATGGGTCGTAGGACTGCATCAATTTTTCACCAGAAAAATCAAACCTCCCCGATAGATATCTGCCTGATTTTTGGCCTGATATGGAACGGGGAGACCTGTCGGAAGCCCTCATACACTGGCAAATAAGATGCCGAATCAGTCTAAAGGCCCATGTAAGGCCACCTTTAGTTACTTGCAATCCAACCTAGGTCTGGTTTTCTGTCTACTGTTACATTGTTAAGGTCCCCATATATTTTTTATTATTTGTGTGTAGTTGCCATTTAAAATAATATTTCAATATCAGTCATGAGTGTGAGCATTATTATTAGTTGAAACTATTTGAAAAATGTTGCAAGATTAGTCAGTTCTTGGTTAGTGGCAGCAGGTGTTGCAGCCAACATGGATACAGAACGAAAAATATATTTTATTCTATTCAGCAAAAACAAGGTTGGGGGTCAGAAACGATACTTTGTGTATTCATCACCAAAGGCAGGCAAGGGGGAGACATAATAATGGAATGGCTTAGCTTACCTTATGTTATTCCCACTGTAAACCTTACTGGTATAATAGCTGTATAGTAAGTGGGACAGTCAGGGATCAGCTGGGTGCTTTAGGTAATGTACAGACAACAGCAGTCATGTCCAACATCAGCCTGCAGCTCAAATTAATTCACAACTCTCAGCATCCCCAGTAAACACTATCAAAGTTATGTTTATTACTTATTATTATTTCATGGCTGAGCTCTTGTTGGGAATGGGAAAATCTTCTATATGAGCCCGACTGTGATTTGCTAAATTGCAAGAGAGGTGGGATAATATTGTGTATGCTACTCATAGAAGGCTTTCTGGAAAAGGTATATGTATACATGCATATGTAGAGAATGCATGTATATTTGTATGTATTTGTCATATACATGCATTCCCTATATATGCATGTTTACATATACCTACAAATTGTATGAATATTTTTATTTATATAGTGTATGTACAGCAGAACGAACAGGGAGTCATCACAATAATAAATACAAATAGAATTGGCCTCTCTAAACCTTCATTATTCTCTTTTTATGCTAAAATGCACCAGTGCAGTTACAGATAGAAAATCAATCAGCACTTAACTATGGTCAGTCTAAATCAATGGTATGCTATGCCTTGTAGTTTATTAAAGGCTGGAGAGACTCAGGGTAAAGCTTTGATGATAAAATACCATGTTGGGAGATCCATGTTTATAGAATTATAATAATTGGACTGATTTAAAATTAAGAAAGCAAAAAAAAAAAAGACATCATGATGAAAAAATCAATTAAAACCTACAATTAAAGTAGCATTTTCTAGTTCATATCCGCAATGACCACAGGAACAAGGTTGTATGTTAAATTCCATGGTCTGATTGGAGTGAGGCAGAAAATAAAGGTAATTCATTACAAATAAATGATTAAAAATATAAAACAAGGAAAAGTTTAATGCTTTAAGGGTGTATTGTGTACAGTCCTACAACCAGTGTCTTAACTAGAAGATACAGGGCAACGTCAATTTTTTTCATCATTGGTTAGGACCTTCCAAAGTCCTTTATGCACCAACAGCAAGATGACCATTAGGTGAATTTTCACTGTAAATGCACTATCCAGTGCTGTAACTAATCTTTAACCCAAAATGCAAAATCAGACTGACTCTGCAGTACCTTGTACTTAATCCAAGCAAAGATATAATTAATCCTTTTTGGAAGCAGAACCAGCCTATTGGGTTTATTTAATTGTTTACATGATTTTCTGGCAGACCTAAGGTACAAAGATCCAAATTATGTTAAGATTCATTATCTGGAAAACCCAGCGCCGGGTTCGCTGGGCGGGCGCCCCTAGGCCGTGCACTCCGCGCGGTCCTAGTGCCCGCCCGCACTACCACACGCGCCAGCGTGCGAGTGCCGGAGCACTGGGGATCACAGGCTCCCCACAGAGCAGCTGGGCTGCATGCTGTCCCCAAAAATGTGCCGCCCTCGGGCCTATGTGGCCTCGCCACAAATCCGGGCCTGGGAAAACCCCAGGTCCCAAGCATTCTGGATAACAGGTCCCATAAAGAATTATGTAGACCCATGTATGATGAGTTATATGAGAGACCGAGACTTTTCCTGAGGATAGTCATGGGCAAATAAGCAGTGGCGTAACTACTCACTGGCAGGCCCTGGTACAGGATGGGCAACTGCCCCCCCCCTTTGAGTCACACACTAAAGTGCTGATGGTGTGTGCGTGCTGTAAAATCTCCCGCTGAACAGAAGCCTGCGATAACTGTTATCGTGTTTCCGGTGGGCCTCAAGGGGTTGTGGGCCTTGGTGGGATCGCACCCCCTGTACCCTTGTAGTAACGCCACTGCAAATAAGAAAATATTGCTTTGCAGTAAGGCATAAAGGTATGGCATCCGTTATCCAGAAACCCATTATCCAGAAAGCTCCAAATTATGGAATGGCTGTCTCCCATAAACGCAATTTGATTCGAATAATCCAAATTTTTAAAAAGTATTTCCTTTTTCTAATAATAAAGCAGTAGTCCCAACTAAGATATAACAAATCCTTATTGGATGCAAAACCAGCCTATTGGGTTTATTTAATGTTTAAAAGATTTTCTAGTAGACTTAAGTTATGAACACCCAAATTATAGAAAGATCCGGAAAACCCCAGGTCCCGAGCGTTCTCCAGGTATTTACAGTTACCAATTTACAGCTTGCTCAGGCACATGCTTTTTCCGTAAAATACAAAGTAAACAAAATAAGTCCTACTGGTTATAAAGGGCCTTCACAAATGAGTGAAGTTATATGGCAGCTTTATGAAATAACATATTCTGTTTAACTCCAAACAATATATGAGAGAACTCATCAAGACCCCCAATTTTTTTTTATATTCACTACTATTTGGAAACTATATTCTAGGTGATATGAAGAAATTATACATTATTCATTTTAAGCTCTGTTGAGCAGGGCCCTGTTTAACTCTTGCATGGGTCAGTATTGGTGTATAATGTGTATTCTGTTTTATAGCATTGTTTTATAGCATTGCAGAATATGTTGTAATTTTATATTTTTTAAATAATACATTTGCATCTATTCATATCCCTAAAGAATGAACCACTCTTATTATAATAGCTGCAGAATATCCAGTATACCTAATATGTAATGCCCACCCTTGCCCCATGCATTTCCAGCCAAACACAAAAGATCACCATTATAACTTTTAGTACATGGTATATTTATTGCAAAATAATACACAAGAGGGTAAGTTTCACAAAAGACACAAAACATAGAAACTGTCAAAAAAAGTTACACAATACAATTTACAAAAAATCCAGCGACTAACAAACATCGTATATCCTTTTTGTTTAAGTTAAAGAAATATTTAAGGCCTGCTTTTTTTTGTAACAAAAGCAATAATTAAGGAGTGCTTCATTGGATCTAAAAATATACAAAAATAATACCAATTTTGAAGCAAGGGTTAAAACTTCACTAGTCAGACTGCACTTTATATGACAAGTTATTGCTCGCCGTATTGTCTAATTAGCACCGAGGTGGTTTTTTTCTATATATTTTAAGTAAGGATTTCGGTATAAATTAATATATTTTTCTCAGCTCAAAAATGATTCATAATGCTATTAGATTGTTTTCATATGTAAAAAAAAAGGCAGCTTTTTCTACTCTATTTTTTTTTTAAACAGGGCTTGCAATAAGAAATTTAGAACGGAATATAACAGAAAGGAGAAACGGCATAATCCATAATTTAACAAAAAAATAAAATGTTGCAGTTTCCGAGTTTGGAAGAACATGCTAAAATATTTAAGTCATGGGAAGGAGCAGGGATATCAATAAGCATTTTTTTTACATGTTAGCTTTTATACAAAATAAATAATTTAGGAATTTAAAAAAATCTTGAGTAAAAATCTGCAGGTGATTTTATCTAAGGCAAAATTGTCAAGTTGTAACTGCTGGATATGGGTGGTAAAAAAGGGCACTTGTTTTTAGGCAACTTGGTTGTTGGCACTTGGGTATATATCTATATGGAAAAATATTTCCTACATTCGTAATGTACCATTGGCGAATCTCCTACTTGATGCTCTTTCGGATCCTTCTAGTTGCTTCTTAGAAGCTTGTCTGGATAACACAGTATAAGGCCAGATTCAGTTCTTCAAAATAAATGTTCTATTTGAATTACACAAAAAACTTGAAATCGCAAGAAAAGCTGGAGAATTCTACTTGTTCAGCGTTCGAAGGGAAAAAATTAAGAATTTTTTTTTTTCATACAAAAAGTTGTCGAAAATATAAATGTAAAAACCCCTGTAAAAGGCAATGGAACATACACAGTACATACTAAATGACAGAGCTAGACAATAGTCCTCACAGAGGACATTCTGCTTTAGCAGTTTTCCCCAAATGTGGCTAAAAATACCTTAATGATAAGAGTCACCTGAGCAGTCAATCAACTGCTTTTGCTAAACCCCGTGTTACTCAGTTTGCTCCCTCTGTGTTGCAAGTTCTTGTTGGAAAGTTACAGCAGTTATTGCTGATGACCAGCAGAGGGTGCAACTTGCTTCCCAGTGGATTGGGATTTCACGTCTTTATAGAAAGTCATTGTTCTACTCACATATCTAGGGTCTTGTGAGCTGTGTGTACACGGGCTGCTCCCAGTGTTGTGGGCTGTGTGTCTGGGGGATTGATGGAACTCCTGTTGTGTCTGCAATAGGGGTGTACAAGGGGCGTTGGCTTGGATTCATGTAGCTAAAGGTGGAGTAGAGACCAGAATTCTGGCCACTTGCATGACTGTAATAGGTACTAGAACCCTGGTGCTCGGTGTAGTCATACTGTGCACGGGTGATAGTTGGGTATGAAGAGCTGTAATGCTGCAGGTTGAAGGAGCTGTAGTTCAGCTGCTGGGGGGAATGCTGTTGCTGTTGGTCACTGTAATGACTTGGACTCAGTTGCTCGGTCTTGATGTGTGTCCTTTGCTGGGACTGGCTTTGCTCGCTGTTTAGGGTTGACAGTGAATGTTGTTGAGGCTGCTGTTGCTGTTGTTTAGACATCCAGGCAGGGCCAGCACCTGTGGTTGCACTAGGGGTGCTGCTGATGCCATAACTGCCTGTGTACGAGGCCTGAGTGGAGCCAACCCCTGGGTGGCCATTGGGCGGCAGGTATTGGTCAAATTCATTGACATCAAAGGTTTCAATGGTGGAGATGACCTCACTGCTCAGCTCACCAATGTCCACATCTCGGAAATCAATGTGAGGTGGCTGCCTACCGTTCTCTTGCAGTGGCCTGCCCTCCCTCTTTAGGTCTGGCTTTCCAGGCTGGATATCTGTCTTGGGAGTAGTTGGAGGAGTTGGTGGGCCTTGGGATTGACCTGTAGAAATCAAATGAAAAGGATGATAAGAATAAAAAGTCATATACTTGAATGTATCGTCTACAACTTATAAAGTTGTGCAACCTTTGTTCCAGGTTTAGTAACACATAATAACCAATCAGACCTTTTCTTTTTCACTAACAACCAGTAAAAGATAACTTTGATTGGTTGTTCTGGGTTAGTAGACCTGAAGAAAAGTGTGTTGTTCTTACTACACCCTCCATTGTGATGGTGTAAGTGTATTTTGTGACATGGCGGAGATTTGGATGCACGGGAAGCTCCACCCCTTCCAAAAAATATAGAAAACTACCCATAATTCATACATATGGCGACTAAATTTGTAATATGCCTGTGACTCATAGAATCACACTTCTGTAATATGGGTAATACCAGATTTTGGCTTCAGACCAGCAATACTAACACTTTCTGTACAAAACAGAGTGGAGGCTGTGTTCCTGGGTAGAGACGGTGCAGCTCCCACTGCTGTGTATTTATATTGGCAATAGCTAATCTGTCAGATCACGTGCTGAGACCAGACTGCTAACAGTGTAGCCCACATTCTACAACCGGTGGTTCTCCATCTGCTCCTAAACTTTGAACTGCCAAGATGCCGGCAGCCGATATCCAACTTCTTGCAAATCCCCTGATTAGCAAATGTATTAACCCAGAAATCCTGAAACTCAACTACAATCCCCATCACCCTTAGCCAGTTGTAGTCCGGACATACCTAGCGTAGATGGATGCTTAAAAGCACTTAATGATACATGACCTGCATTAAAGCCAGAAGCCCAGTTTCAAGAACATGAAGAGATTTTGTACAAAGACTCCCTAGATTTCCAAATTAAGGTGTAAAACCCCTTTCTGCAATGTCAAAGCACAGGGACAAGCAGTCTAGTCTATTCTCTGCTGAATATATTTGCAATGTGTTGCAATGTGCTTAAACCTTTATTATCCAACACAAGTATAGGCTCCATACCTGAATGTTCTCCAGGAGAGTGGACTTCGCTCATGCTGGAAGAGGAATGCGGGGAGTCAGCCTGTAGGGCCTTGAAAATTGCATTAGGGGAGATGTGGGTTTGCTCAGCACCATCCTCTTGTTCTGTCTGCCCATTCTTAACGGACTTTCTGCGCCGTGGCTGATACTTGTAGTCGGGATGATCCTTCTTGTGTTGGACCCTCAGCCTCTCTGCTTCCTCCACGAAAGGGCGTTTCTCACCCTCATTCAGAAGTCTAAGAAAAAACAATGTGGGTGGCGGTCAGTATATAAATATATAAATATGTAGATAAGGAATTATTAGTTGCAGGGGGCTAGCACTCCCTTTGTGATTTGGAGTTTTTAATGTACTCAAATTATACAGAATTATTTGATATATAAAGACATTTGAAGCCTAATAACTGCATACTAATTATTGTCCTATCCAGGGTTTTAGAGGGGATTTCCTGAATCAGAAAGGGCCCCTTGGATCCCCGCTGGACATATTCTTGTGAACCTACAAATTCCAGTGTTGTCCTATAGTTTCAGAGACAGTTCAAGGCTGGATATATAGCTAGCTTAGATAAAGGACACACGTTCTTCCCTGAGCGGTAATCTAAATCATTATCTTGACCAAACAACCATTACACTCTACTAGAATTAATGAGTCACTGCTTCTGCCAAACTTTATCTGTTATTCGGCCAATTATCAAGTGGGGCGCTGCAAGAGGCATTGCTTTGGTGGGTAAAAGAAAAACCAATCGCATCTGAGCTGGAAAAATCCAGTTTTATAATGCAGGAAGCATTTAAGATAAGAGCGCAAAAGCTTGTTTGAAGTGGTTTGAGTCATTTGCCAGGAACTATTATAAAATTGCTCTATACACCTGATCCTTGCAAAAAGGGGTTAATCTTAATGGTTGTGACACACATAAAACTCCCCAGCAAGGCAGGGTGGCTATAGTGAACAGTCAGAACAAACAATGCCCTTAAATAACATTTCTGGGTTAGATGTACATGGCCCACCTTGAACATGTACCCCTGTAGGAGTTTCTAATGCCTTTTGCATTTCCATTGTATTCTGCATAACAACACAGTTTTTTTTAGATTAGTCATTAGCCTCTGCATATTACCCTTTGCATTACTCACATTACCCCTTGCATTACTCACACACGTCTACATTACACATTCTGCACTGCCACATAGCAAAGCATTATCATTAATTGCAGAGCATTTTGGGTTATCCCCTACCCAGTGCCTTGCAGTATCCAACAACAACATTGCTCCAAGGATAACTTCACATTCTGCACTAGGAACACAACCTCCAGCACCCACACCACCCATTGCATTTTACATTACTCTAACCCAGTAGCACAGCAGGCTGGGAATCAGATTAGCTCTTACAATCATTATTCTTTTGTTCCAAAACCTTAATTGCAAATGAGGGGTTCGGCTGGTAAGGAGATCATGGTACAGTCAGACTGAGAGCTGGCAGACTGGCACCATCCATGATTCACCTAAGCAAAGCTAAATAGCAACTGTACAGACTTCCAGCACATCTCCTGACAAGACTGGGCTGCAGTGCCAAAGGAGCCGCCAGCAGAAAGGCAGGAGAGTTAGAGCAGCGCACAAGGCGCAAAGTGCCAATAAAGCTGAACTGCGCTAAGGCGCACGGCTGGCAAAGCAACAACCACATATCTGCATTAGACCCCACTTCTCCCTCCGTTACCCACCATCTGAAAACAGGTGAAATATATACCAACACCTTAAAATCTGAGTTCACCAAAGTAATTGTCCACTTACCTCCATAACTTTCCCAGCGTCTTGCTGAGTTCTGCATTGTGCAGATGGGGGTACTGATCAGCCAGCTTCCTCCTTGCAGCCTGTGCCCAGACCATGAAGGCGTTCATGGGTCTCTTGACATGGGGCTTGTTCTTGCTGGATCCATTAACTCTGACTGGCATCGGTACCAGGGTCCAATCATATCCCTTCAACACCTGGCTGACCGCTTCTCTGATGCACACGGGGAACTTCTCATCCTCCGTCTCCTTCTTCAGCTCCTGGTCCCCTTTGGGGAAAGTGTTTTCTTGGGGTCTGGTGTTCTCCGTGTCGGAGCCGGAGCCAGAGGGACATGGGGAACCTGCCGAGTCGTCGGACATTGTTGGGCTGGGAGCCCCGGACATGCACTTATCTTGCTCTTCTGTCATCTTCATGAAGGGATCCAAGAGATTCATGCGCAAAAATGGGGAAAGGTAAGAAAGTTGGAGAAGAGAGTTCGGCAGTGTCTGCGTCTTCCCGCACCTCAGTCTCAATGAAAATGACCAAATCTGCTCTTCAGCAAAGGCACCCAAAATCAAAGGGGAGACTGACACGCCAGCCCCTTCAGTTATGCACAGTGCTCAGCCCTTGCACCCCAGTGCGCAATTAGTTGGGTACAGAGATAGCCTCTCCTCCCTCTCCGCTCACACACACTGCTCCACTTTCACGTCTGTTCTTCTTCAGGGTGAGAGCGCAGCATTAAATACCCTCCTCCTCCTAGAGCCACGCCTCCCTCAGCGGAGAGCAAGCATTGGCTGCAGCGATTTGGAAGAGGGTGAGGATGGGGGGGGGGGGGTGGAAGAAAACACTGCTGAAATAAAATTTAAGGAAGAGAGAGAGAGAGAGAGAGAGATATGAAGTTTTGCAGTTGAACTTTTTCAGATATCACTACTAGCAAATTCTGCCTTTGTCTTGCTGCAGCTATAGGTGTATTTTCTTTTGGGGGGATGGGGGGGATTAAAATAAGCAAATATTGTTCATAAATATAAAACAGACAGGAGAGAAAAACTGAGCATTCATCTCCAGTACATGAAAGGGTTAATTGTTTGGCATCTATACCCGGCAGTGATACAATGGAGCCTAGTAAAAAACAAAAAAAAAACAAAAACAAACCCAATATACGCATATTTATTCACGCATTTATGTCGTGCGTATTCTGGAGCCGCAGTTCTCAAACGAATGTAAATGTCAAAGCAATATCTACCATTAGAGTGTAAGCTCAGCGATGGCATTATGGTTATTTGTGGAAACTCCTTGTTGAATGACGTAGAAAATAATCAGTACCCTTTTTATACCCTTCCTGGGCATCTGCCTTTATAAAGATATATATATATATATATATATATATATATATATATATATATTTTTTTTTTTTATGGGATCTTGCATGATATCGTAGACTAGTAAGCTCGTCCTATGGTCTTGCACTCTAATGACAAAGCTGCCAAAAGGCTGAGGCATCTGTCTGTCTATCTTACTATCTAGCCATCCCTTTTCCCCAATTCTTCCAGGAAATTAACGCATATTTTGTTGAAATCATACATTATAGTTACATATAGTTAAAACTGTTTTAAAGGGGTTGTTCACCTTTGAGTTATCTTTTAGTATGATGCAGAGTGATATTCTGAGACCATTTGCAGTTGGTTTTCATTTTTTACTTGTGTTTTTTTTTGGGTTATTTAACTTTTTATTCAGCAGCTCTCCAGTTTGTAATGTCAGCCACTTAGTTGCTAAGGTCCAAATTACCCTAGCAACCATGCATTGATTTGAATAAGGGACTGGAATATGAATAGGAGAGGACCTAACTAGAAAGAGGAGCAATCAAAAGTAGCAATAACTATAGGTATGTAGCTTTACAGAACATTTATTTTTAGATGGGGTCAGTGACCCCCATTTGAAAGCTGGAAAGAGTCAAAAGAAGACTACAATTAATAAAAAAAAACCTATAAATAAATAATGAAGACCAATTGAAAAGTTGCTTAGAATTCGCCATACTAAAATGTAAGTTTAAATTTAAAGAATAGCAGAACTATGGGTAGGTAGAGAATATATCAGAAATCTTACTTGGGATTTGTTTGTCCCATAGATTAGGTTAGATTTTATATTACTGAGTTAAAATAGACACGATTTATGTTGAAAAATGAAATACACCAAGACCTCAGTAAGGATTTGGGATGTAGTTCTCAATTCTGTACGTAGAGGGCGCTAATGTCACAGAAAACCAAACCAACTGTTTTTTTTTTTTTATTAGGAGGCTGGAGAGTTTTGGGGGAGGAGAAGAGGAAAGAGATATTATCCCCTGTATTTTTTTTTTTTTTTTTTAACAGGGATCCAGATTTAATAAGCGTTGCATGGTAACCTTGCGAGTATCGGTAGCAATGTCTGACCACTGATTGCTGTTAATTGCCACCTATCTCAATAGGACAAGCCCACCTGGGATGCCAGGTATTATTATCACACAATAATGTGGCAGCAATGTAGTGATCCTGTAACTTTTTACATGGCTCAGTACCATTCCAAGGCTAATACGTCCAATAAAAGTCCACACATATTTGCACACACACATATATATATCCACGCACATATTTGGGGACTCATTAAGTGACAATCATTGCACCCTTTTAATTCATTTCTACAAAAGGTTTCAGGCTCCTATTTCTTTTAAATTTCGTTTGAATAAAATAACTAGTGTAAAACATTTGAATGTTTGATTTAATCAAGTTTTATATACGACAGCCCCAAATTGTTACTGTTTAAGCTAAAAACAATAAATGTAATCTATTTACAATTTCTACAGGAATCTTCTTTCCTATCGCCCCCCCTAAAAAATCTCAACGGTGTGCCAGATGTTGCATGAAAATATCAGCAATTTCTAATTAACACCCAGGCGATCTTGCTTGCGCAGTGTAATGCTGAAGACCCAATTTTTAGCGCATTTCTCCGTGCGTTTTCTCCCTACTGATCTGCTGCATAAAGAGACCTGTGGCTCGAGCTCTATATTTAACTCATTGTGGTGTCGTTTTTGGTTTAGTTCCTCTGAAAGAAAACGCAGCTGCAGAACACAACATAATAATAATAATAAAAACAATATTCATAAGAATATTATAATATTCAAAGTATTTTATACCTAAGTGAAATTGGAATTTCTTTAAAAAAAAAATGGAATTGAAACATGGAGGCAAATTAAAAAAAAACAAAAAACAAAAAAATATATATATTTAAAAAAACTGCATTTGGACTATGAACAGGTATAAAATATCTAGTTTCTCCTTTCTGCTGAGACTGCACATATCCTGTAAGTAGGACTGAGTGGGTGAGAATGAGGCAGAGTTTAACGCTAAACAATCAGTCCAACTGTGTTGATGTCACAATCGTGATTTAATAATAATAATAAAAATAATAATAATAATGATGTTAATAATAATAAGGGTCGGATAATCCAAAGATGAATAAATACCAAGATCTACACGGATTGATATCGCTTCTGTTTGACACCCCATGTTTAGTCCAATTCCTGCAGTCCAGTAGCAGCACCTAAACTAAACGTCATGACAATAAATATATATAATGACGTCATAACTGTCACCGTTAAAATAAAAGTGGGGGAAAAGGTGCCTGTAAAGATATACCATTTAGCATTATTGTTATTGAAATTGCGCTATTAATTGGAATATATATATATATATATATATATATATATATATATATATATATATATATATATATATATATATATATCCACATATATAGTTATCTTCGATTCATGGCTAAATATTTGCCCTCGTTAACTTTTCTGCAGTTCGATTTGAAGTTCATGAAATCTTTGGACGAATCACAGAATTCTCTGCGCACCGGCACAGAACGGGTTTTGTGGGACAAAAATGGTTTATTGCGGATTTCGGTCGCAAGATGAGCCGAGCTGGATCGTTTTTTTTTTTCTGCCGTTTTGATCTCGCTCTTTCGGGTTTGGTAAATATTTACTGGAGCTGAAGTGGAGCCGACCTAAGGGACGGTGTTAGTCAAGATGTTTTGTCAGAAAGCGCAGAGTAAAAAAGTTCCCTCGGTGGCACAGCAAAGCGCTCGAGTTCAGCAAAGCGCAGGGCTTAATGGGTTACACTAATGCGTTTTTAACTTTAATTTATAGATTCTGTGTTTGCTCCCAAACACTGTTTATTTAATTACAACCTAAAATACCCATTGTCAGAAGGCTTGGATTAGTGTTTGGATGAAGTTGCGCACACCACCGTGTGCGCTCTTACCATCCACGACTAGTGCGCGTTCCAAGATCTGACTCTTCTTGCCAATCATAACTGACATCTTTGCGTTTTGTGTTCTCGCTAGGGGTGGGGGATATTAATTCAGAGGCAAAGGTACAGAGGTAGAAATTGCTCCCCAAACCCAGCAGACCACATAAAGCAGCCAAGTGCTGGCCACTTTTAAAAGAAGCCCTGGGTTCTGCTGGGATTTGCAGTGCTTGTGGCACTAATGTAGTATTTGTACTGAAGCCTCTCCACTTCCAGGACTCTTGCCATTTTTTATAGGTAGAAGGAGAAACAGCCAAGCAAGACCCCACTGGTCAGGTGTGTATGGGAACGTTAGGGGCTTAGTTCTCAGATATAGGATTCAGGGAAAAATTAGGCAATGATCCATGGTCCTGTTGGAGAAAAGGGTTAAATTAGAATTTCGTTTTGTTGATGCTTTTTATGACTAACAGACAATAACACATGAATTGGATGTGCGTAGGCTGTTAATTCATGTGATAAATAATTAACCCTTTGTGCCAACCCCTAAAAATTGAGCTGAACTCCCAGAGAACAGCAGATAAACTAGGGCAGCACAGCAGTCAGCTATAAAATTAAATAGTTTGGGAGGGGGGTGGGGATGCTTTTATCACTGTTTATAAAAAATATGGTCAGATGAGAAACCTTTGCTCCTATTCTTTTTCCACTTAAAACTGCACTATATATTTCAGAAGGTCCTTTTGTTAAGACAGGTACCAAAGCCTTAGCTGAGATATGAAATGTCATTGCTGCCCTGAGTACATCTCCTCTCTAACTTATTGTGCATGTATATATTTGTATATAATTCCTGATTTTGCCTTGTGTAGTATAGGGTTAGAGTAGTCTTTGTTGTGCCACAATGTAGTAGAGTCTTCATTCTTATGGAGGTCTAGTAGGGTGCACTTCACTGTTTAATGTTATTATTGTGTTGCATCACTAGTGCAGCACTTGTATTTGTTTTATATACATTTTCATTATTAGAATGTCATCTTATTGCGCAATACTGAATTAAATATTGTGCCCTATAAGTGTACTGCATATTATAGTGCCATACTATATTAATTATTGTATCATAGATGCTAATTCTGTCTCTGTAAACGTGACCGAGTGCAGTGTATTTCATTGCTCTCAGTGTCTCCTCTCCTTTAGTACACTAAAGATAAATCAGGTATAGGATCCGTTATCTGGACACTAAGGGGCACATTTACTTAGCTCGAGTGAAGGAATAGAATAAAAAATACTTCGAATTTCGAAGTATTTTTTTGGCTACTTCGACCATCGGATTGGCTACTTCGACCTTCGACTACGACTTCGACTTCGAATGGAACGATTCGAACTAAAAATCGTTCGACTATTCGACCATTCGATAGTCGAAGTACTGTCTCTTTAAAAAAAACTTCGACCCCCTACTTCGCCACCTAAAACCTACCGAACCTCAATGTTAGCCTATGGGGAAGGTCCCCATAGGCTTTCTTGCCAATTTGTGATCGGAGGAAAATCATGTGATCGATGGATTAAAATCCTTTGAATCGTTCGATTCGATGGATTTAATCGTTTGATCGAACGAATAGCGCTAAATCCTTCGACTTCGATCTTTTGAAGTTGAAGGATTTAACTTTGACAGTCGAATATCGAGGGGTAATTAACCCTCGATATTCGACCATTAGTAAATGTGCGCCTAGTTATCCAGAAACCTCCTCATTTACGGAAAAGCCGTCTTCCATAGACTCCATTTTATCCAAATAACCCAAATTTTAAAAAACATTTACTTTTTTCTCCGTAGTAATAACACAGTAAATTGTACTTGATTCAAACCACAATTTAATTAAAGGGGTTATTCACCTTTAAATTAATTTTTAGTATGATGTAGAGAGTGATATTTTGAGTCAATTTGCTAATGGTTTTCATTTTTTATTATTTAAGGTTTTTGAGTTTAGATTTTTATTCAGCAGCTCTTCATTTTGCTTTTTTAAGCAATCTGGTTGCTAGGGTCCAAATTACCTTAGCAACCATGCACCCATTTGAATAAGAGACTGGAATATGAATAGGAGAGGCCTGAATAGAAGGATCAATAATAAAAATTAACAATAACAATACATGTGTAGCCTTACAGAGCATTTGCTTTTTAAAAGGGGTCAGCGACGCCCATTTGAAAGCTGCAAAGAATCACAAGAAAAAGGTGAATATCCATAAAACTATAAAAAAAATAATAAAAACCTATTGAAAAGTTGCTTAGAATTAGCCATTCTATAACAAACTAAAAGTTAACTTAAAGGTGAACCACCCCTTATTGGAAGCAAAACCAGCCTATTGGGTGGTTTTTTTTTTTTGTTTACATGATTTTCTAGTAGACTGAAGGTATGAAGATCCAAATTATGGAAAGATGCATAATCCGGAAAGTCCCATGTCCTGAGCATTCTGGATAACAGGCCCCATACCTGTACAGTAGAAATACATTCATCCTACCTGTCAGTTTTTCATGTTGGTATATGGTTGGTATATGGTTGGGGTACTACATTAATAGCACCCCATTAATAGGGAGAGGGGGTAAGGAAGTTGGCCTGTAACACAATAAAAGATGGAGTGCAGGACAGACCCTTATCGTATATATGCACGCTATTGTATTCCTTGGTAGAATAAAATAGGGATGCACCGAATCCAGGAATCGGTTCGGGATTCGGCCAGGATTCGGCCTTTTTCAGCAGGATTCGGCCGAATCCTTCTGCCCAGCCGAACCGAATCCTAATTTTCATATGCAAATTAGGGGTGGGGAGGGAAATCGCATGACTTTTTGTCAGAAAACAAGGAGGTAAAGAAAGTTTTCCCCTTCCAACCCCTAATTTGCATATGCAAATCAGGGTTCGGATTCTGTTCTGTATTTGCCCGAATCTTTCGCAAAGGATTCGGGGGTTTGGCCGAATCCTAAATAATGGATTCGGTGCATCCCTAGAATAAAAGTATCCTGTAGCTTGCTGTGCCCCTGGGGATATTGCACAGAGCATTAATATATATTACACCTCCTGGGTTAGTTCTCCATTATGCTGCTTGTTTGAGAGCCAAATCACACTAAAATGATGATGCCACATGTGTTGTTGTGTTGCTTGGGGGACCACAACAATCTCTAGGAGGGCCACATGCAGTAGGACAGTCCTGCCAAAGAGAATGTAACTTTATGACCCTGCCTGCACATTCCAGTAACCACTCACATAGTATTTATTTCCATGAATTTATACAAAGTTGCAAAAATGGCAAATGCGGAACCTCCACATGGGGGAACAAACTCATTCCAGGGCCATAGATCCCATCAGCACTCAGCAAAGGATTTGTTCCAGTGCATTCCTGCCCTGTCCTTGCACATGCTGCCTATCAGTCTCTGGCTGGAGTTGCCTATCTCACCTTCACCTATTAACATATTAACTTCTCCCCGGGCAACTCACACAGAGCCAAATGATTTATTAACGCCTTCATTTATAAAATGCCTGCCACTACTTAGCCTTTAGTGGGCTGTGGGATTAAAGCCTGGCTTTCTAGACAAATGCAACAAGAGAAAAAAAAAAAAAAAAGAATGTCAGACTAAAATCAAAAAAGACATTTGTTTGCTATGAGGTTAATAGTCATGAGCAAGGTGAGGCGTGTGCACAAACTTTTTAATGCATTTCTGAGTATATAGTGCAGCCATTTATTTTCATTAGTTTTGCTGTTTGTAGTTGCATAATGACAGTGTTTTTGGTAAAGATATATTTCATTGTTTCCTATGGGGCATGCCACACACTAGAAATGGTCTCTCTGTGGTTACAGAACCGTGGTACAATCACCAATAATTGTAACCAATAATTGTAACAGTGGCCAACATGACTGCTTGCTGCAATTTGCATCCAACACTGAGTTTTCAGGGGATTATCACCCTGTAGGACACAACATGGGGTGAGTAATAGCAATTCAAAAAGCCCTGGGAGATGTAAACCTTAGGCTCTGTACCCAATGGTGTCTCAGCTTGTGTCAAAATCCACTACAAGTCAGAACGCCTGTGGGTACGACCTTTAAGAGACTTATAGATATCAAGTCATTAACTATACATAACCCCAGGAGATATTCTGATAATGCCACAAACTTGATTAGCTCTAAGAATGTTACACACCCAACATGGGGTCTTGTGTGTTTGCAGCATATATATCAAGTTGTACTTCTTTAATATGAAGCCCTTTGGGATAATACAAAGAGCACAGGGATTAATGTGCTGTACACTGATTATTTAGGTATGTGTCCTGTTATCCAGAATGCTCGGGGCCTGGGGTTTTCTGGATAAGGGCTCTTACACACTGGCGGTTTTTCTTGCGCTTCCCTGCGTTGCGCTTTCTTACGTTCAGCCGCAGGGGAGCACAGGAGTAGATGCACTCAATTATTGGGAAAGGGGCTGTACTCACACAGACGCATGTATGCACCGAACGCAGGTGAAATGCAACTTGCTGCGTCCCACCTGCATTTGGCGTTTACATGCGTCTCTGTGAGTACAGCCCCCTTCACAATAATTGAGTGCGTCTACTCCTGCGCTCCCCTGCGGCTGAACGGAAGAAAGTGCAACGCAGGGGAGCGCAGGAAAAAACGCCCGTGTGTAAGAGCCCTTAGGAATCTTTTTGTTATTTGCATCATCATACTTTATGTCTACTAAATAACATTTAAACATGACATAAACCCAATAGGATTGTTTACCCTAATACGAATGAATGATATCTTAGTTGAGATCAAGTACAAGATACACTTTTAGGGGGTTATTTATTAAAGTCCAAATGCCAAACCACCCCAAAAAAAAAAAAAAAAAATTATTATACCTCGAGGCTTCAAAAAGGGCGAATCCGAATATCTGCCATCTCAGACCTTCTGTGGTCTGTGCTGGATTTAGCGGGAAAATCCGACTATTTTGGCTTTTTCGGGCAGAAATCCAAAAGAATCGTACCATGCGGATTTTGGCTCGATTTTATTGAGTTTTTCCAATTAAATCAAACGTTTTTAATAATAAATAAGGTCATATCGTGGATTCTAGTTTGGCCAGACTTTTTTTTTTTTTAAAAAAAAAAATAATCAGAAAAATTCATATTTTGATAAATAACCCCCTTAATATTACAAAGAAAATCGTTTTTGTAAAAATGTTAATTTAATTTGATTAAATTGAAGTCTTTGGGACTATGGGAGATGGTGGTCCTGTAATTCGGAGCTCTTCGGATAACGGGTTTTCGGATAACAGATACAATACCTGTATCTTTATAAAGAATTACTGTCAGAGCCAAGTCCTCTAGCTGCTGTTGAACAACAACCCCCAGCACTGCAAACAGCCTGTCAGTCTGTGCGAGGGGTTATAAATCAGTAACAATGACTCTGCAGTTGACAACTTTGTTTTTATACCTACTTCGAGTACTGAGTCACAGTCTCGTCCCGCAAGCTATTAACCTTGTCACTACAGGTATTGCTATAGTTACCACACAGCACAACAGTTCATTAACAGAAACTCATCCCAGCTGCTACTATAGGCACTGAGTCTTCCTACTATGAGGCAAATTTACTAAAGGGCAAAGTGGCCTTCGCTGCGAAAATTTGCCAGAAAACCAATCCGCAGGGACATTGCCAACTTACTAACAGGCATAGAAGACAATTCGCTACCGAAACAGGTCAAAGCTAACAAAGTTTCGCACCCTTTCGCCAGGCGAACGATTGTTACTCCTCAAATTCACTAAAGTGCGAATTTTCCATTACGTTACCCCTTTCGCCAGAGTCTGCTTCGCCAGGTTAGACCTGAACTGATAAGATGAAACCACAGCCTCCTCCATGTTATGTCAGTGACATCATATCATGTAGGCTGAAAGTCATAAAAAAAGTTAAAACACTGGCAATTTTTAATATTTTAAAGTGGGATTATGTTTAAAAGTTGTAACAGTTGGGACCTCTTTTGTCATTATTTTGCTTCCTTGGACATTTTTTAATAATAGGTGGCCACTTCAAGCAATTTCACCAACATCCCTAATAACGACTTATATATTTCCTATATGTACCTACCTTATTTAAATTGACCTAAGCGTAAGTGTGTTAACAAAGTTTCGCTAGGCAGAAATGAACGCTAGCGAAAGTGCGCTATGAAAGGTTCACGCTGACGAAGTTTCGATGGAGAAACTTCACCAGCTTTCGTCTGCCGAGACATAACTTCATATTTTAATGAATTAGCATATGCGATGTGAAGTAACTCACTGATCTCTTGGGTTTCAAGGATTGAAGTTCAGCAAGAGCTGGGGAGTTGGAGTCTTGACAACCCTAAAAATATAGCCCTGGAAATACATTTTCTGCTTCAGCGCATTGTAGTTATTGTAAACAAGGGGTTAAAGCAGTATTAATCTGTCACCCTGAAATTTTACATGAAGCTTCCTATCTCTCCTCAGACAAATAAATGAAACTGTCTGGGTAATCTAACACTGCCTGCCTATGTTTTCCAAAATAACAGCTCGGATCACCGTCCGGCACCAGGCGAGAGAGGGGCTGAGCAGTTTGGGTTTCAAAAAAAACTTACATTCCCCCTACCTGTTTGTGCAGAACCTCTGTTAATGTATAGAGAACTTAATTGTTTATTTGGAGAAGTAAAGTTGTGGAAATGTAGTTGGAGGGTGTAATGTGGTCAGCACATGTTTGTATGAGCTACCTGTGTTCTCTAATAGGTTTCAGATGTCGGAGCACAAAGAGGCTTATATAAAGATGGCTAAACCAGTGCAAATCTCTTTTGGCTTGCTCAGTACTGGCACACTTACACGCCGGGCAGGCACAATAGTCAGCAACTCAATAGGGCCATTGCGTGCCACAAATAATGCTGGTCTGAGACAATTCTGATTACATAGCAGATGGCCTGTCAGGGAATTCTTGCATCTTGAGTGGAAATACTCTAGATATGTGTGACCAGAGCCTCAAAGGGAGGTCAGTAGGTTGTGCAGCTCTGCTCTAGATATTTTAGCTCAGATTGAAAGATCTGGGCAATATTGTGAAGAATCTGTGTTATTGTTTTCAAAATAGTATAACAAAAAAATTCTCACCCTTCACCACCCTTAGGTGATGTCACATGGGTTTGCCTCCCATGGGAGCATGGGTTGCAGAATAAAACAACTTGGCTAAAATATTACCCACGGTTATTTGGCATATTGACATTATCATGGTAACACACAATATATTTGTTTTCTCTGTTTTTATTGGCATTAGTTGACCCACATTAATTTGTGATTACAAAAATAAAAAACTCTGCTGAAGCTTGGTTTTAGGTAAATAACCACTTATAGGGAAGGTTCCCCTTAAGAAAACACAATTATTCCCCTTCCTTTATGCTTACACCCCTCTTTTTATTATTTGCAAACCCTCCTAAAGCAAGTTTTAACTCCCCCAGTGTTAAGGCAAGGAGGGGAGGTGAGCTGGGTGACTTCTGGAACTTGTAAAAATGTTTGTTTTGGTTCTGTTCAGCCTGCCTCGCTGATCCTAAACCCTGCGTTCAACTCGACATTGCATGGAAATCTTATCTGCCAGGCTCAGGTTCATTTGAAACTATGGTTTATTTGAAAAATAGAGAGGACTGCTCCCAGATCAGTTCAGTTTGCAAAGGGTGGGGGCCGTTTATTTATATAGGCTTTATTTATTTGAAAACTTCACCTTTCTCCGCCACTGCATAATAAACATAATTTCAGCTTATTTAAGAAAGACAGGGCAACAGGCAGTGACTTAAATCTGTTGCTTTAGCCCAAGTCTTAATCCCTGGTAACTGAGGGGGGCATCGGTGCACTGGTCTGGGCAGGCCCCGGAAACACGAAGGGTTTTGCTGACCTTCAGTCGTCCTTTTTTTATACTATTTATTTACACTTCCAGAAGCAGCCAGGAAGGGAAAATAGAAGCTAATCTTAGAGAAGACTGGAATTCCAAGATCAACGGAAAAAAATCCACAGATAATAAGAGTCCCCGTTCCAACAGCACAGTATATGTGTAAAACTTTGTTGCTAGGAAATAATAACGTTAAACGATAATGGCATTTTGTAAAGTGTTAAGGGTACAAGTTCTGGAATAGGAATTAGGTAATATCTGAAATCAGGGCAGATAAAGGCAATGTTAATGTACAAATCAACTATCAGCAGTGGTAATATAAGCAAAAATATATACCAGCAATAAAAATCATTAGTCTGGGATATAACCGTACAGAAATTCAATTCAGTTCCACTATTATGTGTTTTCTTTTTTGTTTTTTCTAAACTGCCATTGACACAGGCCATTGACTCAGCTTACCAAAGCCTTGTTACTGTACAAAGCACTCTTGTGGTAGGCCGTCTACCAAGTGATTTGGTCAATCAAGCAGTGGCGTTATGCATAACAGCTGATATTGGTGAAAATAGAATACTTTTTGGGTGCATGTATAATGTCACTTGAGAATTGCTTAGGCTCAAACCCCTGCATTTCCAACAAGTAATCTTACCATTTATTCCATGGACTAATGTGCCATACCATTGATCAACAATATCGTTAGTGAATTGTAATAAAAAATGGCTGATTGTCCTACCATGTGATTGGTTGATATCCATTTACTTGTCCTGCCTGACCAACTTAACATAGCAAGTTAGGTTGAAAAAAGACACCAAGTTCAACCTTTTATAGGAAAAGTATACCCCTCAAACAATGTAGGTCTCTATAACAAGATATTGCATAAAACAGCTCATATGTAAAGCCCTGCTTCATGTAAATAAACCATTTTAATAATAATATACTTTTTTAGTAGTATGTGCCATTGGGTAATCATTAATAGAAAATTGCCATTTTAAAAAATAAGGGCCGCCCCTGGGATTGTATGATTCACGGTGCACACAAACAAACCATACTTGTTAGGTCACATGAGCCAGTTAACAGACAGAGTTCTGTCTTTTGCTCCCACCCTTCTTTCTGTCACAGTTAGAGTTGTAGTTGTAGTATTTCTGGTCAGGTGATCTCTGAGGCAGCACAGAGACCATAACAAAATGGTGGTTCACAGCAAGAGATGTATAAGGGCAATATTTGCTTAAATATATATTCCAGTTTGATAAGGTTCTTTAATATGCCACTTAATTTTTCTTGCAGGTGCACAGAGGGCCAGAGAGGGAGGTCAGACCAGTGCTAGCGCAGGGCCCACTGGGTTTTTTCCTGGTGTCCCACCAGCCCAATCTGACCCTGAGTAATATGTATTAGTACTACTTAATGTATCATGATAAATAAGCCCCTTAGGGGTAGATAACTTATTCCCCTAAAGTCCTCTAACTAGATATCTTGTAATGACGTTGGAAGTGGAACGCAGTTGTCAGTATTTTAACTTACTGTGTGTGTGCGGCACAGTATTGGCATGGCAACTTTATTTAATGTTATTATGTCGAGGATATTATTAGATTAGGCTTCATATCACCATAAGAGAAATTTATCCTAGAAATGTATCATAGATGTGTGCAGTTGTTTGCTTCAATTGCCCATGAGGTGCAAACTTAGGGGGTTATTTACTAAACTCCGGTCTGGTTTCTTGGGGCAAAACTCAAATTTTTCAGGGTCTACTTTTAAAACTTTAATTTTTAAACATTTATTGAAGTCCGATGCAGCAAAAAGCACGAATCTGAAAATCCGCCATCTCAGATTTGCCGAGGTTGTGTATAAGTCAATGGCAGAGGTCCCTATCCTATTTTGAAGTTTCTGTGGTCTGCTCTGGAATTAGCCTGAAAATCTTACCTTTTCAGGATTCTGGCTTTTTGGGGAAAAGCCAAAAAAAGCGATTTGGGGAAAAAACTCAGTTTATTCAGGTTTTTGCACAATTTTATTGTGTTTTTAACCAAATCGATCAATTCGAGCTTTTTTAAAATAATAAATAAGGTCAAATAGTTGATTCTAGTTTGGTCTGACTTTTTTTTATTTAACAAAATCAGAAAAATTTGGATTTTAGTAGATAACTAAACTCTTCATGTATAGCTACATTTGATAAACACATTTGATTCATCTTTGATGTACATTACATGAACCAAAGCTCAGGACTGTGTTAGGGGTGCCTATATAGCACCTGCACCTGCCAATGTATTTATGGGTTAATTAAACAAAAGTACGTTGTCTCACATTAAGCCACAACATAACTAATGATGATGGTACGGTCCTTATTTGATATAGTGTATACATATATACACAAAGGGGCAGATGTATCAAGGTTTGATTATCGAGGGATAATTAACCCTCGATATTCGACTGCCGAATTAAAATCCTTCGACTTCGAATATCGAAGTCAAAGGATTTTGCGCAATTCCTTAGATCGAACGATCGAAGGAATAATCGTTCAATCGAACGATTAAATCCTTCAAATCGAACGATTCAAAGGATTTTAATCCATCGATTGAAGGATTATCCTTCTATCAGAAAAACCTTGGAAAGCCATAGGCTAACATTGGCCTCGGTACGTTTTAGGTGGCAAACTAGGGGGTCGAAGAAATTTTTAAAGAGACTACTTCGATTATCGAATGGTCGAATATTTGAACGATTTTTAGTTCGAATCGTTTGATTCAAAGTCGAAGGTAGTAGTCGAAGTAGCCAATTCGATGGTCGAAGTAGCCAAAAAAACCATTCGAAAATTTAGTTTTTTTTCCTCTATTTTCCTCTGTTCCTTCACTCAAGCTTAGTGAATGGGCCCCCATACAGTATAGTGATTCATTGATTCAATTGTCCTTCCCACCATTGAATTTACCATGCAATACTGTCCCCTGTGTATTTATTTTTGTATGGAGAGTTTTGTTATGTTTTGGGTAGCAGAGGATGCGTAGAGTGTAACAGTGCTTTTATTAGCAGAGTCATGCAGGCCTTGCACAACAGTAACTTTCACTTTTAAGCTGTCAGGAAGTATGCGCAGTATGTCTTGAGCACAGTGACATCTACAGGCCATTTGTATAAACACCACAAGTTTTATTTAGATGGTTGCCTAGAAATGAACTTGCTAAAGTTTGGAAGATTACCTCTACAGATCTCCTTTAAAGATCTGTTCAAATACAAGTTTGTTGAAATGGAATTCTACTTGCTTTGGTATATCGGCCATAATATTTCTATAAGTACATTTTATTTGCCCAGCCATTGTGATGTGATCACAGTATTAAAACACAAGATCAAGGGAGTTCACATATGTTTACCCCAGTTCTAGCAACCTCTATCAAACAGTAAGTAAGCAAATAAAGGTATAGGACCTCTTATCCAGAATGCTAGGGACCTGAGGTTTTCCGGATAACAGATCTTTCCTTATTTTGGACCTTCATACCTAAAGTCTACTATAAAATCTTCTAAACATTAATTAAACCCAATAGGCTGGGTTTGCCTCCAACAAGGATTAATTACCGTAAATCTTAAGTATCCATATGACCCAAGCAAGGTGCACACAGTTAATAGCAGCCAATTAAGGCCCGCATAAGAAGAGGTGTCCACATTTACTTATTAATGACGTATTTCCCCACAACCATATGGGACTTAACCTCTATATGCAAATACACAATACAAGATATCCAGGACCATACAGATTATATTAAAAAGCAATATTTATTGTCACCATGCCAAATATCTAAAATCATTTAAAATAAGCAGCGCTGCTTAGGGGGTGGGGATCCCATTTATCCTATTTTGCATATGTTATACAATACAGCACAATGTAAGAAACTGCGTGCACGCTATAGATCAAAACCTCCAATGTATGTGGATTGCAACCAACTGGATAAATCCGTAATTGAGTGTTCATAGGATGAGGAGAGCGACAGTCGTCGCGGCTGTAGTATAGGTAACCATTAAAGTGCTCAGTTTGATGGTAGAAAAAGTACTTGTTGGAATCAGTTATGGGATATCTGATTTAAAACGGCATGTGAGGGCGAAGCCGGTGTGGGGTTAATTCTTTAGTGCCCAGAATGATGCAGTCTTGAATGGTATAAATGTAGGCACTAGAGGAGGGAATATCCTCTATACATATCCAATGGACATTCAGATCCCGGTACTCTGGTGGTATGGCAATCGCTATATGATGGTATTTATCCCACCACTCCGCAGCAAGCCACTGTTCAAGATAGAGAAATTACTGACCGTGATGGATCACCTCTCACACCGGCTGCTCATCGCTCCATACTCACATCCGACTCCCGCAATCACTTGAGCTTCTGATGCGCATCATCCTCAAGACGGAAAACAGGAAACCGCAAATCCCCTCGCAGCGCTGTGCCTCAAGGCTTCCTGTTGCGGTTTCCTGTTGCGGTTTCCTGTTTTCCGTCTTGAGGATGATGCGCATCAGAAGCTCAAGTGATTGCGGGAGTCGGATGTGAGTATGGAGCGATGAGCAGCCGGTGTGAGAGGTGATCCATCACGGTCAGTAATTTCTCTATCTTGAACAGTGGCTTGCTGCGGAGTGGTGGGATAAATACCATCATATAGCGATTGCCATACCACCAGAGTACCGGGATCTGAATGTCCATTGGATATGTATAGAGGATATTCCCTCCTCTAGTGCCTACATTTATACCATTCAAGACTGCATCATTCTGGGCACTAAAGAATTAACCCCACACCGGCTTCGCCCTCACATGCCGTTTTAAATCAGATATCCCATAACTGATTCCAACAAGTACTTTTTCTACCATCAAACTGAGCACTTTAATGGTTACCTATACTACAGCCGCGACGACTGTCGCTCTCCTCATCCTATGAACACTCAATTACGGATTTATCCAGTTGGTTGCAATCCACATACATTGGAGGTTTTGATCTATAGCGTGCACGCAGTTTCTTACATTGTGCTGTATTGTATAACATATGCAAAATAGGATAAATGGGATCCCCACCCCCTAAGCAGCGCTGCTTATTTTAAATGATTTTAGATATTTGGCATGGTGACAATAAATATTGCTTTTTAATATAATCTGTATGGTCCTGGATATCTTGTATTGTGTATTTGCATATAGAGGTTAAGTCCCATATGGTTGTGGGGAAATACCGTAAATCTTAGTTGGGATCAATTACAAAGTTTATTATTACAGAGAAAAAGGAAATCTTTTTTAAAAATTTGGATTATTTGGATAAAATTGAGTCTATGGGAGATAGGCTTTCTGTAATTCAGAGCTTTCTGGATTACATGTTTCCAGATAACGGATCCCATACCTGTACAGTACCATATAATAAACTGCTTAAAAAGCAAGCATCTGGTTGGTTGCTATCTACCTGGTGCAACTAATTTCTTGCTATTACATTACCCCATAAACACTTTAGGCCAGGGCCATCATTTATTTTACTCTTATATATTTTGAGCATTTCTTAATAAATTGTATTTTCCTTTCATCTTTGTCCTGCAATTGCAGTAATATCGGTGGTTCAGTGGCAATACAGAAAATTTAGACAGATGCTATTTCATTGGAGACTGCTGGCTGTTACTCGAGGGATAATCAGGAGATAATTTATTTTTCTTTAACCTGTTTGTATCGGACGAGTGTTTCAGTAACTTAGTAACTGAGTGAATCATCCCTTTCCCGGAGGTACTGTATCTGCAGGTTTTTCCGTACCCCTTTAGACATTTAACACTAAGGGGTGGGGACCTGTTCTGCAAATGTTTGGACAGTTAACCACTTTAATTGTATCCTTTCTTCCCTTACAGTGTACCTCAATTTATTCATTCTGCCTTCTATCTGTCTATCTGTCTATCTATCTATCTATCTATCTATCTATCTATCTATCTATCTATCTATCTATCCATCCATCCGTCTATCATGTATCTATATTTTATCTATCAGTAAAGGTGAATCCTGCATAGTATATATGTATTTTTACAGCACCACTTCAATCACCATACTTTTAGTGCAATCATTTTAAAATAGATTCTCTAAATTGATTGCCCCCATCCATTTGCCCAGTCCATGCACCCACTCGCCCAATCCAGGGCTCTGACACAGACAACGGACAAGTTCTATTGTTTGAGCAAGTTAGAACTTTTCATATTGGTAAGTTAGGTTGAAAAAAGACACGTCCATCAAGTTCAACCTTTTGACTTTTTTTTGCCTAACTGCCAGTTGATCGAGAGGAAGACAAAAACCCCATCTGAAGCCTCTCCAATTTGCATCAGAGGGGGAAAAAAATCCTCCAAAATGGCAATCAGACTAGTCCCTGGATCAACTTGTACTATGAGCTATCTCCCATAACCCTGTATTCCCTTACTTGCTAAAAAGCCATCCAATGACACTTCTTTAATAAAAGAGTAATGTGAGTTGTCTGGTATTTCGGACATGTTGGTACAAGTGTCAGTGCAGTTGAATATTGCCAGAGAAGTAGCCAATGTCTATTGCACATTGCTGAAAGTATTTATTCATTTAGATTCAGTTCATGTAGAGATTTGGTTTCTGAAGGTGAGAAGTGGTACTGGTAGTTGCGTTTGGTACCACCCAGTCCATGCTGCCACCTCTTGTAAACGGAGTGCAGTGCTCATTCCAGCACAGAAAAAATCCAGGAGCTACCACCACCTCAAAAGGTGAAAGTAGATCCACGCTTCCCAAAACAACCTGTGTTAATAAAGGCAGTGCACTAGCGTCTGAAGAATTCACTGCAAATATAAAATAATAATGAAATAAACAAAATCTGAATACCAAATATTTTCATTGCAAACTGCGTTTGTCTTGTGTCGAAATGCAAAATGCAGAGGCCTCAACTGTGCTCGATGCTAACGCCACCTTGCGAATATCACTCTGGATTTATGGAAAAAAAATAAAACGCTGCACTGTTTGGTAAAAAACATGGCAAATTGACACTGCATACTGAACAATGCTCTATCCCTATCATCCTTCCCACCATATAATTGAATCACAAACTTTACCACAGTAATAGTGACAGCTGCTTAGAAATTTTAAGTGCATATAAAATTTTATCAAAATACGCAAGACAGCACTTCTGAGAAACTCTGAAATGTCTAGAGTAGGGCAGCATCCATCCACCCAGTGATACAATTAATATTAAATGGGTGTAGGTAAAAGCAGACTGGCTGGGAGTAAATTTCTCATATGTACAATCCAATTTTCCTGCAACACCCTCCTCAGTCTCCAGTGCCAGATAGTGTTGCCACCTTTTCTGGAAAGAAAAACTGGCCTTCCTATACACTATATTTATCTTTTTTCCCTATTAATAACATTGGGATCAACCATCAATTTTACCCGCCAGGCCAGTAACATACTGGCCAGGTGGCAACCCTAGTGCCATATTTAAACCTGGTGCACTCTAGGCCACTGACACCACTGGCCCCTGCACACAACAAGACATGCTCACACACCCTGACCTGCTTGCACACAGTCCAACGTGCTCACTCGCACCCTCCTGCACACACCCCAACCCGCTCACACCAACCCCAACACTCTCCCATTCATGTCCCCTGTTCTCTCACCGCCCTTAACAGTTCCGCTGCTGCAGCTACTGTAGTAGCCCCGGGTTTTTGTTGCCTGCCCACAAATCCAACCCTATGAGTCCTACCTTTATGCACGTATCAATACATTTTTTCCTGGACTGTTCTCATACCGTGGGGCCCAGTTCCAATCCCAATACCCACTGTTTTGGGTGCCCCACTGCCACTCACTGCCACAAGCCAATCCCTTTAAACTCATATCTGCCAATTGTCAAGCCTCTTCAGAACCAACTACTAGAATCAAGGCTTCCCTTAACTCATACAATATATATCATTCTATGGAGCATTTTAATATTTTTAATATATCAATAAGATTTCCATAAATGTAATTTCCAACTTGTACTACAAAACAACATAATATACAAGGGGGAAAAGTAATAAAAGGTATAAAGCTTTTTTTGGGTCAATTAGCAGATTGCAACCAGTCAGCATAGTCAGCTGCTCAAAAGAAATGATTGATCTTATTGGTTGCTATGGTTTAATAGGCCTCGGAAAACCATGCTTTTACATTACTGCAAATGACCTAATCCAATCTACTCTTGTCACAACTGACAAGAGTAATTACTATTATTATTATTAATAGTAATAATAATAATAATACTATTAAACATACATTTGTAAAGCACCAACATATTTACAGTACTGTACTGTATAATTAAAGGGTGTATAAATTGAGAATACAGATTACACATAAAAATGCAACCTATAACAGATACTTGGGGGCAGATTCCCTAAAGGGCGAACACTAGCATCAATTTGCTAGCGTTACCGCCCGCATGGACTTTGCCAATTCCCTAACGGGTGCAGGCGTCATTTCACTATTGAAGGAGATAGACGCTAGCGTTGCTTCGCACTCTAACGCCAGGCAAATTTTCGCTTTGGTGAATGGACGTAACTCTGCAAATTCACTAAGATGCAGATTCGCCAGACTTGCCTTTGCCAGCTCAGACCAGGTGAAGGGCAATGAAGTGCATAGGACTTCCTAAATTTTTAGTGCAACATTTTTTGCACTGATTGATAACCTGCAAAGGTCCGTAATTTTTTTTTTAGTATATAATTAAGGCTGGTCACTTTCCCAAGCTGCCTGACATAGGGACAACATTCCACATGTCAAGGTCCTCTATCTGGAGGTCTGCTGTGGTCTTTCTAGAGGTTTTTATGGCCCACAGATTGCTCAAGAACTCTTTTGGCGACATCATTATTTTCTCATAATCTGTGTCCACAATAGGAAATAACTGACCCACTAAATGGGAAGAGTTCCACTGCACGGGTCTAACCAATGCAATTCATATAGAGCAGCTGGAGAATTTATTGTTTGTTAGCCTTGTCCCAGTTATGTGAAATTTGGTTTGTATCTTTTTTAAATAAACAGTGTATAAAAATAATCACACCTACATATATTCTGAAAGTATTTCGTATATTCAGGACAAAAATCAAAGTGGAAGCATTGTCCAGAACCCTCATGATACAATAATTTAGAATGTATATCCATTCACCAGTCTAGCCTTGGTATGCAGGCAAATATATCCCTGTACAGACAAAGGTAAAGTGGACATATCTGTACAGTTTCACATATACACCATATTCATCTCTGTGCCACAACTTATAGTTTGTAGAAGATACCCCAGCATCAGCATCATCAACAGGTGGGCATTCCTTAGTAGTGCTGGTTATTGGGAGTAAATATAGTTGATCCTTACAGTAGAAAGGGTGAGGAAAATCTAATTTATGCAACTGCAGTAGAGATTCCTCTATTTTTTCAAAATGTTTAAGCCCCCAGGTTTTCCTCTAGTATTCTTTACTCACCGAGTGTAGGAAGAGGTTCAGGTGCACTGCCTGAACCATCAGCTGAGAGAGCGAATTCAAACCGTATTAGTAGTATGAGCAGGTACTCAAGGACCAATCCTCAACACAGACATGTAAAAGAAAGTAGTCTTTATTTGGTACTTACAGCATCGTCCTTACACGTTTCGTAACAAGCCTATGTGTCTGGAGATACGAAATGTGCAAGGCAACGCTGTAAATACGAAATATATACCATGTAAAAGAAAGTAGTCTTTATTTGGTATTTACGGCATTGATCTACGGGTTTCGTATATCCAGACACTGAATCATAGGCTTATTACTAAACGCGTAAGGCGATGCTCATACTACTAATACGGTAAGATATCCTGCCTCTTCCATCCCCCTATATGGTTGCCTTGATGTCTTGAGTCTCACTCCTCTCCCCTCATACTTGATACACTTAGCAGTCTGAACTAATTTGCGGTTTGCTGACATACCATGGTCCACCGAAAGATCTCAGCCAAGGGACCACCCTCAACACTACTCCCTCGCTGCCATTGATTACAGGTAATTTGGCCCTGCTATGTGCCACACTTTACTACCCACTGGCCTGCTGGGGCCAAAAGGACTTTTAAGGCTTTCTCCTGGTGCCCCTGTTGGACCATTCTGACCCTGCAATGTGAAGTCATTGGACATAAACACCCACGTTGAAATGCCCCCTAACACCTGCTTTTATCCCTAGGCAGGAAGGTACAGCTGCCAGGAACACATTGCAGGTGACTCAGGCATGGGATTTTGATTTACAAAACAAAAACAGAAACATTTTTTTATGGTAACTGCTCTCCACCAATGCAGAGAATATATAGTATAACTTATGGGAAAAGTTGTTCATTTGCTTTAGGGAACAGTTCTAACTGCATGAATGCTTAATCTGTGCCTCTACTGCTGTAGCTCAATTTCAATTCTCGCTTTTCCCTTTTAGGGTATGCTGGGAACTGTAGTTTGAAAACAGCTGTCAATATGAGCACCTTGTAAGAAAGCTGGGATCACCTCATTTGCTTTATATCACTCAGGTATTGGCTCTAAATGGGTTCAATAGTTATTTTACATTTGGTAAGGTCAGCACCAATACCTGCACCCCTGATTTCCACATTTCTTATTAATATACATTGATTTATATGCTGTTGCACCTTTTTGCCAAAAATGCAGTAGAAATGGAATCCACTTGATTATAACAGCACAGAATACAGTTGTACAGGAAACCCCACTGATTCTATAATATTTCAGAAACTGCCATTAGAAGTAGCAGCTTTATCTAGAGCTCTGACAAAAAATCAGGAAAAACCTACCTTTTTTGTGCTTAGCATTCATACAGGTATCTGTGGTGACATTTGTATTATAAAGAAGAAGAGGAGATCCAGGCAAAGCCTTTTTACCTGCTGCCCGTCCTACTGCCTTTACAGACCTCTTTTCATATACAGTTAACATGAAGCAAAATATTGTTGAAAGTCATTTCGCCTGCCTACTCTTATCTATGCTAGTAGGGTATGTGCTTTGTGCTGCCTTGGCACAGCTTGAATGCAGGTATTGTTACTGAGCAGCATAACCCAGGAGAGAGAGAGAGAACATAGGCAAGGATCAACTTTTTTCACTGGTAACCCTCATCTGTGTCGTCATCTCCCTCAAACACAGTTTACTATTAAAATTGATATATAGAGATAAGACGCCTGTGAAAGTGTTTGGGAGAACACCACTAAGCAAGGTGCCCATGATGCACTGCAAACCAAAGAACCCTAAGTTTTGGACTTGGAAAAAGCCATATCATGCACAAGCCAGAATTTGTTATGTCAGGATTTACATTGGCTATCTTAAGATATATTAATTAATTCAAATGAGGGATTATCAGTGATGCATTAGGGCATTATTACTAAGAGCCTAGAGCATTCCATTATATGTTTGCATATGTCAGAACTGCCATAAACACATGATCGCTTTAGATTATTGGTGACCGCAAAAAGGACTCTTTAGGATGTCAACTACAGATATAATGTATGTGCAAGATACGTGTAGTGTGGGATACGTATTTTCTCTTGTATGAGTTCCGCCCTCCCTTTAATTAAGCCTTTGTTAATGATTCCTATGAATTATTGGTCACCATACGTGTCAGCCAGCGGTAGCAGTATAAAGCCGCTCATTAAAATCATTCAACTACAGGGACAACACTGTGTGACATTGTTTCAGTGGTGGCATCATTTCGTATTATTTTAATATATTTAAGAAACTCCCAAACAACAAAAAAGTGTGTTTTTTGAAATGGTTGTATTTACAAAATTGTCTCTGTTAGTCTTTTATTTGACTTGAGGCTTAACATTAAAGACCTAATTAAAGAACTAATTTTATAATATGTACTTTAAGTGGTTGACAGGAAAGGGTTAATGATAATGGCAGTCTCCCAATTGCTACTTGTCAGGGGATCAGTCGCTGGCACTCCTTGAGTAATGCTAAATTGGGTCCCTTGTAGTTCCATCTACAGCTGACATATCTTCACTGATCTCTGACCTCTTACAACCCCATTCCGTACTCCTCTGTGACCCAGCAGCCTGGATCAAAAGGAAAACTGACACTATCTGTCCTTACATTTCCTCTAATTAACTCCCAATGACTGCATTCCCATCTTCAGCCAATCAATCACCTCACCTGTCTTCTCTATTACCCAAGGGACATTGCTGCATGCCCCCTGCCCCTTCTTTCCAACCTATTGAATGTTATTGCTTGTGGCCATGGATTATTATGGCTAGAGAAATCTCTTGTAAGCAAAATAGTCTGCACAACTTTGTTAAATCTTCTTACTTTGTATGGGTGCAGGTTTTCCAGTGGCCACTTCCCACCAGCAAATGCAGCAGAGATTCGATATGAACAGCACCACAATGTTTTGTTATAATAAAAATGCCTTTATTGCACACTTATAGGGCATTACCGCAACATTTCAGGCCTCACTTGGCCCTTTTTCAAGACCTAGAGAAATCTCTTGGTCACAGTTCTTGGATCAATGGCAGGCAGATCAGGAATCATATGATAAACTTTAGGTACAACCAAGGTTTATGATACAGTTACCTTTTATCCAGAACGCTCGGGAGCTGGGGTTTCCGGATAGCAGATATTTCCTTAATTTGGATCTTCCTACTTAAGTCTACTACGAAATTATGTAAACGTTAAATAAACCCAACAGGTTGATTTTTTTTACCATAAGGATTACATTAGTTTGGATCAAGTACAAGGTACTGTTTTATTATTACAGAGAAAAAAGAAATCATTTTTAAAAATGTTGAGTGTGTGGAATTATGACAGCCTTTCTGCAATTCGGAGCTTTCTAGCTAACAGGTTTCAAGATAACGGATCCAATACCTGCACTCATTATAATATACATTTACACAAAATATAATTGAAACCGCAATGAAACGCAGTGAGATATAACCAAATACTTGTCACCCACTGATGATACAGTCTCCCCCAAATAGTCCAGCCACACCCATACAGTTAACATTCATATCTTTCATACAGAGGGTCGTTTTAATGACTGTGATCTGTTGCAGTTTGGTCACCGTACCTCTACATTTCGTAGTGGATTGTGTTGGATTGTGCTTTTACAGTCCAACCACTACTTTATAGGCATGACATGTAGATGAACATATGAAAAGCACTTCTCGCACTCCCTGGCCTTCGTGGTGATTGCCCGGTGCACGGTGACGGGGGGGTCGGCACCCTCCAACATCAAATGGGTAAGAAATCACTGGCACTCAAAGGGCAGGTGCAAGCAGGGACAAGCCCTTGCGTTTATTCACAGAAAAAGCAACGTTTCGGGGTCAGACCCCTTTATCAAGCATAACATTTTTGTTGTGAGAGAAAGCTATTTAGCACCCTCCTATGTGACATCATACACTCAACATCAATATTAGCATAACTAATGAAAAATTTAACCCCATAATTGACAAATAAAAAACAGGTGAATTATACAAAAATTAGCATAAAAATTTACATAGAAAATATGCATAGTAATCTCCGTTTAACCCAAAGTGAAATAGTCCCATAAAAATTCATTTAATAGGCATAAAATTTACTTAAAAAATATACATAGAAAATAGTAATCTCCGTTTATCCCAAAGTGAAAAAGTCCCATAGAAATTCATTTATTAGCTGGATAAAATCAATTGTAGAAAAACTCGATAGAAAATAGTACAAAACATGTACAAAAAAACTGTACAGAAAAACTTCCCCAAAGAAACTCCACAAAAGTGATATTTATGGTAATGTCCAAGCAAAACATGTACAGAGCAGCCACGATTGTCAAATATACTGCAACACGAATGTTACATTGTGTGTTATGGGTTATGCCATGTGACTATCAGTGTATCTTGTTAAGAAATTTTGATACTTTTTTCCCCTGAGTCTGATAAACGTACTAACATGTAGGACACATATGTTGCTAAGATGAGTTACCTTGGATACACTGTTGCAGTATATTTGACAATCGTGGCTGCTCTGTACATGTTTTGCTTGGACATTACCATAAATATCACTTTTGTGGAGTTTCTTTGGCGAAGTTTTTCTGTACAGTTTTTTTGTACATTTTTTGTACTATTTTCTATCGAGTTTTTCTACAATTGATTTTATCCAGCTAATAAATGAATTTCTATGGGACTTTTTCACTTTGGGATAAACGGAGATTACTATTTTCTATGTATATTTTTTAAGTAAATTTTATGCCTATTAAATGAATTTTTATGGGACTATTTCACTTTGGGTTAAACGGAGATTACTATGCATATTTTCTATGTAAATTTTTATGCCAATTTTTGTGTAATCCACCTGTTTTTTATTTGTCAATTATGGGGTTAAATTTTGCATTATTTATGCTAATATTGATGATGAGTGTATGATGTCACGTAGGAGGGTGTTAAATAGCTTTCTCTCACAACAAAAATGTTATGCTTGATAAAGGGGTCTGACCCCGAAATGTTGCTTTTTCTGTGAATAAACACAAGGGCTTGTACCTGCTTGCACCTGCCCTTTGAGTGCCAGTGATTTCTTACCCATGTAGATGAACATGCCATTAGTTGAGTGAACCACCAGTTGCGGCACTGGCAGCCACACATCTTTGTACCCTACTCAGCACAAACCTTTACAAAGTAAAAGAAATGGTTTTGTATTAAAAGAAATAATGTACTCCCTACTTGAAAATCTAAGACATGAGATGTCACCTTTCTGCCTTTTATTGCATGACAAGTTTAAAGGCACGGTCCTTATATTCTAAAACATAGATCCATTATTAATTGTATTTGACAAAATTTGATAGAATCTCCCTGTTATAATTACTGCTCTAACTGTCACTCCATACAGGTGTACAAATGATAATGCAACCTTCCCTTTGCCTCCATATCCCAGTTATTATGTGCCTTATCATATACCTTAACTATTATTATTATTCCTCTTAGAAAGCTTCTTATAATGTTTCACTCAAAACTTCTTGCCTATGTTAAGGTCCATTTATCCACAGCAACCCAACAAATTCGATTTTTTTCATTTAAATGGCAGAAAATCTTTCAAATCTAACTGCTGATTGGTCGCCACAAGTTAATAGACTTGAAATATTTGAGTTTTACTATATTATCCCCTTCAACAACTACCCAGTCTATGAATTCCCACATAGCCAACTGTTTGTCAGTGTTGTTTCTTTCTGTGGCTATGCATAAAGTAAGGTGGCCCTAAAGCACCTGCTCATTCCAGTAAGGGTCAAGAGGGAACCTGGCTGAAAGCAACAGCAGGGGATATGCCCTGAAGCATGGTGTAGGTGGGTCATGGCTATTAGCCTTTCTATAAATTAACACAAATGGTAAATGACCTATGACTGATTTTGGGCAAAATGCTTCCTAGTTCAGAAACCCATAGCCACCAATCAGCAGTTTATTTGACTAGCTTGAAGGATAGAAGTATATTGTGCCATTGCCCTGTTCCTATGTCTTCACTTACCAACCTGCTGTATTCACCCATGTCCCATAACCCCTACTTGTAACATTTTACCTGATCCTAGACATTGCAGGTTTTCCCATGTGGTTTCCATGAAGACCCTTCACTTTCTGGATCCCTTGTGTGGTGGAACTCCCTGCACCCATTGTACATACACCTATGCTTCTAGTCTAGCACTGGGGTTAGTGACAAGGATATGCAAGCAGAACATTTGTTGCTTGGTTCTGCAGTGAACCTTTTAGTAACTAAAAGGTCAAACTGAGTAATGGCTCAGCCCTTAATATCATATCTGACATCCAAAATAAACAGGCAGTGTAGCAATGTTATCAGCCTGCCTTGTAGATTCCCACGCGTCAGCAATGCGGATACACTGATGTGATTGCAGAAGCACCCATGGCAATGCCTAATTATCAAGCCTCTAAATCCAACCCTTTTGCTATTACTGGCATGAAAACAGCTTGATGAGAACTTACAATGTTATTTTTAAGGAGCGCAATTTGGTTTTACCTTGTAAACCCAAGTACCTTTTGCAAAACAACTCTGGGGGGGGGGGGGTTATCCAAATTGAACTCAATATTTTCTGCTACAAACTCCAATCAAATCCGCTCAGGATTTTTTACGCTTATTTATTATTACATTTTCCCAAAAATTTGCTTTGCAGGAAAAAAAAATCAGATTTTCATGATTTTTTTGGATTTTTCACCCGGAAAACAGCTCACATCAAAAAATCATTGGGACCTCTCCCATTGACTTATATTCAACCTCAACAGGTCTGAGATGCTGGATTTTCTGATCCAGACCTTTCCATCTTCTGGGTTTAATAAAGTCTGAAAAAGGTGTGATTTTTAAAAGATTTTTTTTTTTAAAAAAAAAATCACAAATCTTTTGTGATTTTTAAAAGATTTTTTTTTAAAAAAAAATCACACATTTCTCGTGATTTTTGCATTCAGAGTTTAGTAAATTACCCCCTTGGTGTTATTGGTGATGGCTACTGTTTATTAACACTTGACATCTCAAATGGTTAGAAGTGAGCCATCCTCACCTCTTCATTAAAGAACGGAAAGGTGCAGGACCTTTTGTCTAGAATTTTGGGTTGTTAGGAGCTGGGTTAGAAGAAGAGAGTCTGTAGCCCTCAAATTTGTAAACATAAGCTTTAATCAAGGGTATAACTTGTATGCCAAGATATTTCTATTTTAAAAGACACTTTCTAAAGTGATGTGTCTTATGAGACTGTAGAACCTATTGTGCAATACCCAACATAACACAAGAAGCTTAATTATAAGCAAAGTAGCAGGCCATTGGCTCTTTCATTTGTATTGAATGTTCTTCAGATCTGTTATATCTGGGAGCTATAGAAGATACTTTAAGGAGGCTTGAAATTATAATCACCAATGAAAAAAAGAGTAACAGTGCGGTCCAAGCTCTTCAAGCCTCACAAGTCTAGTAATGACATGCACACCACTTCCCAACTGACACAAGCCTGTACAGAACCTTTCAAGCATCAAACGGTCTCTTCTTGGAATGTTTAGTTCTCTCCAAACCTAAAGGGTCTTTTTTTTTTGTAAATGTGCAGACCTTTCCAAAATGTTTCAGGGCTCGTTTGCACAATGTGAAGGCTATGCCTCCCATGTCTTCTCTTCACATAGACACATCAATAGTATCTCTATGATTAAATTTCACAGAACCAAAATACTGTGCAAGCAAGCCTAGTTGTGTGTGATATACAGAGCCTATAGGGCTTTTTCCCTTTATATCAGGTAAAGCAATTAAGGTGAATCCAATTAAAGAGAAGACAATGTACCATTGTTTTAGCTCACAGATTTTGTCTTTCAAAAGAACATTGGGTAATTACAGACAACACCCTCTGCTTGTGGGACAGAAAGAATGTTGGGTGCTGAAGCAACAAGTGGGTAGACATGAAAGGGGTGAAAGCATGGAACATTATTTTGTATTCTGTTCCTGTCTGGGTTTATTTTGTTTTTTATCCAGCTGGAAAGGACAAAAGTTTCAACCCACTCAAAATATTTCAGAATTAAATATACTAAATAACTATGTTAAATAATTGAATAGTCCTTACAGAAAAGTGTGTGTGTGTTGTAGTGATGAGCGGATCTGTTCCATTTCGCTTTGCCGAAAAATTTGCGAATCTCTGAAAAAATTATCAAAATGGTGAAAAATTTGCGAAAGTCAATGGACGGCAAAATAAGCACGACAATTTTTATATGCACGACTCTTTTGTTCTAATGCATTAAAGTCAATGGGCTTCCGAATAATTTTTACACGCACGACAATTTTTAAATGCGCAACATTCGCAGTTGGTGAAGTGCGAAAATAAGCCGCCAATCCATGTATGGCAAATAAATTTGCCATCACTAATCGCCAGTGCTGGCATTTTTTAATTGATATGTTGTCAGCAAACATGGTACTTGGGGGCAATGCTGGGGTACCCAAACTTGCTTATGTGCTGAAGAGAAGTCTGTAAGCACATGTTGATCTATTTCCTGTATTAAAATGGGTGATTTTCCCGTTTCGCTTTGCCGAAAAATCCTTGAATCTCCAAAAAAATTTGTGCAATTTCACTGAATGGATTAAAAATGACTAGCATTAACAGAAATACTGTATGTAGATAACCCGACAGAGATGTGTACTGTATGGGATCCATTATCTGGAAACCTGTTTTCTAGAAAGTTCCAAATTACTATCTTCCATTTTAATAAAATAATTCAACATTTTTAAAAAAATATTGTCTTTTTCTCTGTAATAGTAAAACAGTACCTTGTACTTGATCCTAACTAAGATATAATTAATTCTTATTGTATGCAAAACAATTCTACTTGGTTTAATTATTATTTAAATGATTTTTTAGCAGACTTAGGGCAAAGACACACATGGAGATTTGGCGAGATTCAGTTTCCAAATCGCCTCTTCTTCAGGTGGTAATCTCCCCGAACTGCCTTCCCTCCGGCTAGACTCTAAATCGCTGGTGGGATGGCACTTTGTTTTCCAAAGACGCTCAAAGTTTCCTTGTGAGGCAACCGGCCGGCGATTTCGATTCTGGCTGGTGGGAAGGTAGTTCATTCTTTCTTTTTTATAGTTTTTGAATAATCTGCCGCCTTCTGAACCTTTCCAACCTTTAAATGGAGGCCACACTGACCCCTATCTAAAAGCAAATGCTTGGTAAGGCTACAAATGTATTGTTATTGCTACTTTTTTACTCACCTTTCTATTCAAGCCCTCTCCTGTTCATATTCCAGTAACGTATTCAAATCAATGCATGATTTCTAGGGTCATTTGTTGCTAGTTTTAGCTTTAACTCAAAAGCCACAAATAATAAAAAATTAAAGCCAATAGCAAATTATCTCAGAATATCACTCTCTACATCATACTAAAAGTTAATTTAAAGGTGAACAACCCCTTTAAGGCATAGCAATCCAAATTACACAAAGATCCCTTAGCTGGAAAACCACAGGTCCCAAGCATTCTGGATAACAGGTCCCATAACTTTATATTCCTGGATATGCCTTGTTTCAGTAAAAACATATTTTGGGTTTGCAAATTTTTTGCCGGTGAATTTTTGCCACAGTTTCGTGAAAAGAGTAACGGGCGGTGAAAAGTGTAATCGCTGTGTTATATGTGCATATTTTTCTCCTTGAAAAATTTTTGTTATAGATTTATTTCAAAAGTAAAAATGCAATTTCACCATAAGATTATGTTAAGGCTAGTTTTAATAAGCTGTGTTTGTTTTCTATTTCTTTTCCCTTGGATAGACAGTACATTTTTTACGGGCAGATATACTAAGGGTCGAATATCGAGGGTTAATTAACCCTCAATATTCGACTAGGAACTAAAAACGTTCGACTTCGAATATCGAAGTCGAAAGATTTAGCGCTAATCGTACGATCGTACGATCGAAGGATTATTCGTTCGATCGAACGATTAAATCCTTCGAATCGAACGATTCGAAGGATTTTAATCCAACGATCGAAGGAATATCCTTCGATCAAAAAAACACAGGCAAGCCTATGGGGACCTTCCCCATAGGCTAACATTGAGTTCGGTAGCTTTTAGCTGCCGAACTAGGGGGTCGAAGTTTTTCTTAAAGAGACAGTACTTCGATTATCGAATGGTCGAATAGTCGAACGATTTTTAGTTCGAATCGTTCGATTCGTAGTCGAAGTCGTAGTCGAAGGTCGAAGTAGCCCATTCGATGGTCGAAGTAGCCAAAAAAACACTTCGAAATTCGAAGTTTTTTTAATTCGAATCCTTCACTCGAGCTTTGTAAATCTGCCCCTTAGTGTTCTTTATATATTTTTGTTTAGGTACAAGTGGAATCTGCCATATAACTTTTTTAACAGGGAATTCTATATAGGCTACAACAGAAACAATGACTCTGCATGGGATACTGTCATACTGATTCCTTTGACAATGGAAATTGGAAAAGAAAGGGACCCTCCATCTATGATTGCGTTATCCTGGACATAGTAATTCTTAATTGAAGCACCGAGTATGCAGTTAGCCCCATGCAAAGTAGAAGGGAAGGATTAAGTTAGAGGAACCCCGAAAAGGAAGTGGGGGGTCAATCAATGGCTCCCTCTGCATAGAACTGATGTCTGTGAGATGAGGTACAGATGCCCTATACATTGGTACACAACAGACTTCTACTTACAATGTCTGCCTGAGTGCAAGGCCACAGAATGGAGATTGGCCAAAACAGGCAGGGGCTAAGCCAGCCAGATGCCCAAGGCAACCCGGCCGGTCACTTTGCACCCTTCCCAGCACATGTTTGATGGACGATGCGCAATGGGGGGTAGGAAAGCACATAGAGGTGTGCCGGTGGGGGAACAAGGGTCTGGACTGTGGATAAGCAAAAGAAGAGTGCTTGATGCCCCCACTTTGTGCCCCTTCTGCCTACCCCTAGTATAGAAGCAGTGTCGGACTGGGATGTCTGGGGCCCACCAGGCCCACTCTCCAAATTATTTTTCCTTTTTTTCTTCATTCACTTTCTATTATTTTAATCACTTCTCCTTACACATTATCATCCATTCTTCCCTCCATTTCCTCGCTTCTCTCTTAGAAATGGAGGAATGGCTGTGGTATAGACATACAAGCCAAATAATTGGGTGAGCAGAAGGGCCCACTGATACTTGGGCCTACTGGGAGTTTTCCTGGTATCTCAATATCCAGTCTGACACTGTATAGAAGCAAAACACAAGAGGAGAGCAGTGGATTGTATGCCATGTGTGACTGTGCCCTAACAGTATATATAATTACCCTTACTTTTCAAAATATCAGGAGGGCCTCTGGTATACCACAGGGGACATCCTTCAATAATCAGTATTGTCAATGATTTCTTCTGGCAGCAGCTCTGGTTCTGCAGTATTTCTGCATGTAAAACATTTATAAGCTGAACACAGGGTTAACTGTAGTGGAACAGTGGCTTAGTTTCCTTAGGCATGGAAATCAACACTTTGGCAAGCATCATGCAAACAAACAAAACAATATGTGTTTTCCTTGTCATAATTCTGCATCAGGCAGCAGATTAAACATTTACATAATAGTCTCTTGCTCTCCACACATACATGTTTGTTCTCTAGCTGTGAGCCAAAAGACCCCGACTTTCTCGCGATTACTTCTGTCTCATGTTCTATTTCCATGGTTCATATCCGTCACCTTTTTTGCATATTGTTCATTGTTCCACATTACACTTTTCTGCTGTGCTGCCAACTGAACCTCCTAATATTCATGTCTGCATTTTATGCCCCCTCAAGAATTTGCCTGATAGTTATTTGCCCTTCACCTGTTACTTATTGTGCCTTTCTGCCACATTCATGCTGTTCTTGCTTTGTAATTAAATACCCCACCGTGATACTGGGTTTTCCATGCATTCTCTACTACCTTGCTTTTCCTTTATTGAATATAGTTCTTTATTTCTATCCTTTATATCTTTTCTACAGGGTCGGACTGGGCCGGTGGGGATCTGGGAAAAAACCCGGTGGGCCCTGCTGGCCCGGACCCGCTCCCTAGATTAAGTTAACTGTCGTGACATCCCTTTGTTGGACAGGTTGCGGCAAATACAAAACGTGTCGCGAGTATACCATATTCGTATGTGGTGCTGCAGGGAACAGCTCGGAGGTCCAACCCTGCTTCCCTACATATTACACACATACAGCAAGTTGTCCAAGTTATTCAGGTAACTTCCCAATGCTATCAGTCGGGAACCTACACCTAGGGTTGCCACCTGGCCGGTATTTTAACGGCCTGGTCGGTAAAAACAATGCTTGATGCCAATGTTATTAATAGGAAAAAAATGCAAGAATATAGGAATGCCGGTATTTATTTCCAGAAAAGGTGGCAACCATACCTACAATCCACCTTGGGAATTTTTCCCATTCGTAGTTTAAGGATGCAGCGTGTGCTGTTTTACTTGGACCCTTGGAATCAATGTCCTGGGCTCATGACAGAAAGCATGGGGTGACGCCTGCGTGGGGGCAAGGGGGGTGCATGTTTCATGTCATCAGGATCCTGTCAGGGATAATTACTCCTGAAAGGTGTGATTGCAGCAGAGCGAGATGCCTAATCAGCCTCTGATTTCCATATAATATCCCAGATCATTTAAAAAGACTTGGCAGAAGCCAGAGAGAATCACATCCAATGCTCAGGATACCTTTCCAAACATAAACACAGGCCAATTAGTCGGAGAAACTGGGAGACTTTGGGAGCATTTTGGAAAAGGGTGGGTGTGGGATTATGGAATGGAATTATTTAGCACTGGGTTTAAAGAGAACAATCTGATCTTCATTTAACTGCTTTTTGTCCTTGCTGGGCCCACAATGTACAGATGGAGACAACATATTTCTAAGAAGAATAATAAATTAATAATAAATTGAATTGGTCAGTAAAAGGAGAATCAGCCCCTATGGGTTAGAACATTTTTGGCAGATAATGATAACATATCTGTGCATGTATTACCTGACGATATCCATGGGTGACCTACAATATATGGCCATGTATGTATGACCAAAACATGATCAAATGTGTTATTTTTAGGGCTTTAATCCTACAATTTCAATCTGAATGTTAAGTTTAGATATTTTCAACGTTCGCCGTACAACACAACTAAAATCTGAGGATTTACGGTCAGCTTTAAGCTAAAGGCTTTAGCACATTAGTGTTTTTAAATAGAAATCATGGTGATAAGACAGAAAGCTTAAAGTGATTTTATAAAATGTTCCAAATGGAAATTGGTTCTGAAACAACAGAAAAATGGACCTAGCATAACATTATATCTAGAGATGGGGACTTGAATGTTGTAAATGAAAACTCACAAAAAGTGTTGGTCCATCCTGTTTCAAATACTAAGTTAGTTCTATCTTCAGTGGAAACTCTTGGCTGCCATACCGAACAATAAATAATCATCTGTCATACAGAGGAGAGAGTCCCAATCTTCTATCTATATCCAAATGTTAGAAATTCCTCCCTGCAAGCTGTAACGTTCCTAGAATCCCGCTAATTCTCTCTTTGTTGTTTGCATGTTGGACCTCTGCAGCAGGCTCAGAGCTTGGGAAACTTCTCAGCTTGACTTCGAGCGGCTTTGTAAGAATTCAGAACAAACGTTGGAGGCAAACTGCTAAACCATGTTCTAAGCCCAGTGCCCAGGACTTACGCTGCCCCCCTCCAGATGTTTAGTTCCAACAATTTAATGTTAAACTGTTAAACTCTTCAATTAGCCTTTAAACTTGGTGTATCCCAAATCTTTTTTGGGCTAATATTTGGTAATTAGTCTTGTAGAGCATCAACTTATTTACCCTTCTCTCAATTTCCCTATATATATATATTGGTATTTAATAGTGTACATGGACTTTTAGACTTAGTAGAACAAACTAAAATTACAAATGCCAGTTTAAATCACATTAAAACATTTAACTGCCACGGATGAAGATATATATTTAAATATAGCATTTTTGATGTTCCTCCAGGGGGTCTTTCACATTTCTGGGAAACCCAGTTCAAAAAGTATCTGCCAGATACAGAAGGACTGGCTCTGACACCTTTGTGCTACACTTGCTATTCACTACTAATATATATAATGGTGCCCTGTGGCAATAGTAGAAATTAATCATGCCACCTGCTGTTGACTAGAAAATGTCAGTCACCACTTTTACAGGTGGGTTTAATCCCAAACGTTCATAATTGTAGGTGGAAATTCACCTTTAGTCTTACTTAAAATGTTTGAAATAACTTATTTGCAGAATTGCTGCATCTTTATGCAAAGCATTTTATGGCTGAGGCAACAGGTTAGCACTCAAAATAAGATTTTCTCCCAGTACTCTCAGTTTGCTCATGCACTCCTGTTATATTCCCGCCACTGAAGGCAGTGACCTTGCCATGTGCAGCATTAAAGAAGACATATAGAATAAACAAAAAACCCTAATTTTGTAGGCCATTATGAATAATATATGGTAGTGTCTTGGTGGGCTACAAATGAATATTTTTAAAATGAACTTTTTATTGGAGCCTCCTATAGATGTTCACTGGTCCCTGTCCGTATTTCAAATGATGAGTGCACTTTTCCTAATGACCCCTGCCAGAATCACAGTAGGAGGGGGATAGCCAATCACACCCCTGCAATTAAACAATCAAAGACAGGCTTCAGTTCCTTATCAGGTCAGCCTAAATGCTGATTGGTCCCTATCCTACAGTGCCTTGTGCTTTGTGCCACCAGCTCCCCTGCACAGCCAGAGAATTTAGCAGGCAGAAAGTGGAACAGATGGGTGGGACTAGTAGGGTTTTTGCAGAAATTTTCAATAATTTTTTAAGCACATTCTTTATCTAAATGAGTAAATGCACTGGTACATTCTGTTTTTTTACATAATATGTCTCATTTAAACTCGAAGTAGCAGCACCCTGTGAGACAGGAAGGCCCTATCTAGAGGGCCCATAGTCTGAGAAATTAGATTACTATATGGTGCATTCACCTGTTAAAGGTGATGCGAGGGCTACTTGGAAATGGATCAAACATGATGTTGCAGTGCATTAGAGCAGGGATGTCCAACCTGCAGCCCGATGGATGGATATGAATGCAGCCCAGCTTGAAGGGGAAAGAAAAGGAAGAGAAGGGACAAAAAAAGAAAGAAATTAAGAAATAAATGTATGGAAATACAGAGAAAACAAGAGTGAAATAACACTTTGTGCTCTCTAAGTCCAGACACATTAAAGGGATACTGTCATGGGAAATTTTTTTTTTTTTCAAAATGAATCAGTTAATAGTGCTGCTTCGGCAGACTTCTGCACTGAAATTCATTTCTCAAAAGAGCAAACAGATTTTTTTATATTCAATTTTGAAATCTGACATGGGGCTAGACATATTGTCAATTTCCCAGCTGCCCCAAGTCATGTGACTTGTGCTCTGATAAACTTCAATCACTCTTTACTGCTGTACTGCAAGTTGGAGTGATATCACCCCCTCCCTTTCCCCCCCCAGCAGCCAAACAAAAGAACAATGGGAAGGTAACCAGATAACAGCTCCCTAACACAAGATAACAGCTGCCTGGTAGATCTAAGAACAACATTCAATAGTAAAAACCCATGTCCCACTGAGACACATTCAGTTACATTGAGAAGGAAAAACAGCAGCCAGCCAGAAAGCATTTCTCTCCTAAAGTGCAGGCACAATTCACATGACATGGGGCAGCTGGGAAATTGACAAAATGTCTAGCCCCATGTCAGATTTCAAAATTGAATATAAAAAAATCTGTTTGCTCTGCTGAGAAATGAATTTCAGTGCAGAATTCTGCTGGAGCAGGACTATTAACTGATGCATTTAAAAAAAAACATGTTTACCGATGACAGGATCCCTTTAACCACCTCAGTCTGTCATCTTGTTAGGGATAGGCTTACTAGGCTGTAGGTTGTAACAATGTGGTGACCTATGGAGTAGGGAGGATGGGGGACTCTGCACATTGTCCAGTTAGTAATAATAATAATATTAAGTCTGTTTAATAGCCAGGTGTCCCATATTCCAATGTATAGCTCCATCTGGTTGTCCAACTGGTATTGTAGTTATTTTCTGTGTATTTTCTTTAATTTTACAAATCGAAAGTGTTTGTGTATTTCATGTGTGGCCCCAGACAATTTTTCTTTTTCCAATGTGGCCCAGAGAAGCCAAAAGGTTGAACACCCCTGCATTAGAGGAAAGTACACAGACAGGTGAGATTTTTATAAAAGATAAAAGTATGGTTGCCACCTTTTCCGGCCGGTAACTCTGGGCAAGGCCGTGATGTAATGGGGTGGGCCAATGAGATGGGAAGGGGTGCATCAATGATGTATCGGGGACAGAGCTATAACGTGGTGATCTGCGATTGGCCGACTGCTGATGGGAATACTGCCCCGTTTTCCTAATTTGGAAAACCAGGCAAGCAGCTTTGATCCGGACAACCCTTCAAAAAACCAGACTGGTGGTAACCCGAAAAACAAGGTTAGTTATTTGCCCCACCGGGGAGATCCCAATATTTGGTTATCCACAAGTGTTTTAACCTGTAATTTAGTATATTTATTGCAAACTACAAGTAGTCTTAGATTTCCACCTTTAACATCATACATTTAATTTTAATGCACTGTCTGCATTAAGGCCAAAAGTGTGAGAACAATTGCTATTATTGGGTGTATAAGCAATCCATCAATAGCAGAATACAATAACAGAATATTGCATTTGAGTACAGACAGTTTCATCAATAAATAAAGGAAGCAACAGTAGAGCATAAGAATTGCAAGTTCTATATCTTGAAGGACAGAATCGTGATCTATGGGGCATCTGGCAGGTAAATAGCATGCAAGGTCAGGAATTTGGGAGTACTAAAGTGTGACAGCAGTAAACTCTCTAACAACATATATATAGACACAACACAAGAACCATATTTGCAATGCATTAAACTAACGTTTAAGAGGGGAGAACTAAACTAACGGCAGGAATGGAACAAATCAGTATTCTGGGTTATTGTTGACATTGGAAGAGAACTGTTTGCCAAGGAATATGATAACTATATACAACCACTTAAAAATGACATGGAATATGTGGATGTTTTATCCTGACAGATAAGGCTGGGATCATAAAAGTTTAGAGAAAATTACATTCAACCGTTACCAACAAAAGCTATAGAATGTCCTACCATTAGAACTTGTGTTGACAGATACAAGAGCAACTTTCAAAATGGAATCTAGACATATTACTATTTTAGAAAATACATTTGATCCTACAATATTACGAAGAATTTTTTATGAAGGTGCTTAAAGTCACTGCTATGTTTTCAACATTAAACTTTGTCAAAAATATGCCATTTTGGGAATATAAGCAAAGATGAAAAAATAGACCTAATTCAGCCCTTTTAAATCTTATTCTTTATGATGCAGACCAGAAACATTTTGGGGCAAGTCACCTTTTACTGATTCACAGAGACACCACAATATCTGGGTACGTCTTGGTCATGCCTTATACACCCCCCTTCCACAACCCTGGTGAACCCAGGCCACACCTCCATTACATTTTTGCAAAAACTATGGGTTATTAAGAGGTAACTGGGTGCCTCTTCCTCAATACAAACAAACAATGACGCATAAACGTTTTATATTATCTCTATGTTTTAAACACCCAGTTGGTTTTGCTTATAGATTGTAATGAACAACGGCACTTGATACATGGGGGCAAATTTACTAAAGTGACTAACACGGGCGAATATTCGCCAACGTGACATCATTTTGGTACTTTGCCGATTTACTTATGGTCACTGGTGTAACTTTGCTAGAGAAGGAGACTCTAGCGGTACTTCACTCCCTAATGCCTGGCGAATTTGCACTCTGGCGAATGGACATAACTACGCAAATTCAATAAGATGCAGATTTTACTGAACATTACCTCTTGCGCCAGACTTGCCTTCACCAGCTCAGACCAGGAACAGCAGTAGGAGTTCCTTAAGAAATAGTTGAACATTTTTCAACTCAAAAAAAAGCTAGCGTCTTTTCCTTTTTCAGGGTGATAGGCTGAAAAAGAGTGTAAATTTTTTTTGGGGCTTCCGCCCTATATTTCCTAACATATGGCACATAAACTATACACTGGGCTCATGTGTAGGGTAATATTACAACTTTATTTTATTTTATAAAGGTTCCCTGGGCTTGTGTAGTGTAATGTATTTGCTGCAACATATATGTCCATTAACTCCCCACTTAAGCAAATTAGGCAACGCTAGCGCAACTTCGATTCGCTTGGTTCAGTAACGCTAAGCGCAACTTCGCCAGTGTTCGGCGCCCTTGACGCTACTTCGGATTTTTGTGAATTAGTGTTGTACTGGCGAATCTATGCCTGGCAAAGTGATGCGCTGTGAGCTAAGCCGTCGCTGGCGAATTTTCGGAGGTTAGTAAATTTGCCCCATGGTGTGTTTGTTACTCCATATATCCAACAAATAATTGGGCATATAATGGTGCAGTGGGGTTACCCTTTGAGGTCCAGATATCTATCTAAGAGGAATGTCAACCCACAAATAATTTTTTGCCTAAGTCTAAGCAACTTAATAATATACGTTCATTACAAATTTTCTATGGTTTTCAAGTTATTTGTTTACAGTACATATTACTATTGAAAGCTGTGTTTGTCCCTTTTTATTTACTGCCCTGGTGGCTCAGACTGTTGAAACAATTTAAGACAAGGCAGCTGAATGACTAAGACATCATCAGACATTATTTCGCAGCGCATTTATCAAAATGTGAAGTTATGTTTGGGCAGACGAACGCTGGTAAAGTTTCGCCAGCAAAAATTTGTCAGAGTCGGCAATTCAAAGTGAACTTTCGCTAGAGTTACTTTCTGACTAGCAAATCTTTGTTAACACACTTACATCAATTTAAATAGGGCAGGTACATTCAGGTCATATATGCATTATTAGGGATGTTGGTGAAGTTGCTTGAAGTGGCCACTTATTATTACAAATGTTCAAGGAAGCAAACTAAAGACAAAAGAGATCCTCTAATGCCCTAGACATGAGCCCACCCTAAAACAAATGCAGCATGAGCTTCAAAAAAATATATATATTTAACCGCTACAACTTTTAAACACACTCCCACTAAAATATGAAAAAAAAACGCCAGTGTTTTGTCTCTTTTTATGACTTTTCGGCATACAGAATATGATGTCACTGACATAAGATTGTTGAGGATGTAGCTTCATCTTATCAGCAGACTCTGGCGAAAATTGTAACGTAGTGGAAAAGTCGCACTTTGATGAATTTGTGGTGTACGATCTGAGCGTAAATTCACCTGGCATGAAACTTTGTTAGCGCCGAATCTCTTTCGCTAGCGAATTGTCAACTACGTCTTTTAGTTAATTGACAATGTCCCTGCGGATTGTTCTTAGAAATTTAGCAATGGTTTTTATTACTTATTTTTTTTATAGTTTTTGAATTATCTGCCTTGCTCTTCTGCCTCACCTTTCAAATGGGGGTCACTGACCCCACCAGCCAAAACTGAATGCTGCAATTTTATTGTTATTGTCACTTTTCATTACTTATCTTTTTATGTAACCCCCCCTACTATTCATATTCCCATATCTCATAATCTCACAATAAGAACCTAGTAACCAGATAGATGCTGAAAAGTGCTGCTTAACAAAATGTTAAATAACTGAAAAACCATTAAAAAAAAGACCAATTTCAAATTGTTTCAGAATAGCGATGTCTACATTATATTAAACGTTTATTTAAAGGTAAACTATCCCTTAAAGGTGGGCATACATTGGGAAATCCAGTATGTGATTGTGGTTGATGTATGCATCTAAAACAGGCCCACCTGAAGGTCACCAACCAAACTCTTAAAAACAAGACAGACTTGCATTGGGAAGATTCCAATCAATAGTCTCATGTGACTTATGACATGAGGTTCAGGGCTTGAAAAGGTTGTCTTTCCTTATTACTACCATGTGACAGTATAAGGCACCCTGCCTTTTCCAATAATCTCCTTGTATTTATATTTATATAACAGAATAAATACTATAACAATCACTTTTCCTGTCTTTACAAATTCTTCTTCTTCAATAGCTGCCTTGGTCAAACCAATGTGAGTTTGTGGCCATTATAGCAAATCTGAGAAATATGGAATATTCCATTAGATCTAGAATGAACGTGAACATTAAAAAAACTCTTTCACAGTCTATTAACCTTAGAATAAATGTACTTTTCCAAACTTATATGTTATCATGTATAGTTTAAAGGTACATTTTAGTAAAAGAGTAAAATGCATTGATATGAAATGTATATACGTGTAAATGTATAATATATGATACTGTTTGTCAACTATCATGAGCTACTTATTATTCAGTAATCTAGCAATAAGGAATTGAGGGGGGTAAAAGGAAGGATGATTTATACAGGGCTGCAATTGGAGAACATGAGACCCTGGCAATGCAGAAAGGCTGGATCTCCCCTCTAAGGGTAAGGCTATAATATAAAGCATGGATGTTAAGCTGTCTGCAGAAGTGGAATGCTGAGAGTTGAAGTCAGATAATTGTTAGAGGGCCTCAGGTTTGATATTCTTATTGTTACATAATATACTGTAATTGTATAACTATTTTGCTATTGCAAGAAATCTAGCACTGATTTTCTTCTTTGTGGTGTTACAGGAGTCCTGTGTAGGGTTGCCACATTTTCCTAATTTTGTTACCGGCTGGTGGGGGACGGGAACAAAAAGGGCGGGTGTGATGTAAAAAGGGGGCGGGGTTATGATGTAAAAAGAGGCGGGCCGCAGTGCGGAGCTGTGTGATGTCAAAAGGGGGCGGGCTATGACATAAAAAGGGGTGGGCAGCGGCACAGAGCTGTGAAGACAGAGGACAAAAGCTAAGCAGGGCCGGAACTAGGGGTAGGGAGAGTAGGCACGTGCCTAGGGCGCAAAGCTGGGGGGGGCTGCTCTGTCGCCCACCCCATTGTTCGGCCCTGTCTCTCACCGACTGCCGTGGATAGTTTTGCGCATGCGCGCCATAGCGCAGTTTCGCGCATGCACACAATATCGCCGTAACGCGCATGCGCACCAATTTTCCCCTAGTGTCTTTATGCTTCTGGTTGCCCCATTGAGAGCTCTGATCTCCATTTCTACATGATTAGAGGAGTTTGTTGATGGAACTTCATGGCGGATACCCCTCAAACAATCTCTGACTCTTAGTAAAAATTAGAAGTCAGCACTCACCCACGAAATTCAATAGAAGAGGTGCAAGTCTATGATAGCCACTTCCACCCGTTCTGTACACACAATCAGCAAGTAGACAGCACCACACTTGAAGTATTTTCTTTAAAAGGCCTTTATTGGAAATGGCTTTTTTGGACAGATATAAAGCAGCAACGTTTCAGGCTCATGTCAGCCTTTCTTCTCTGACTCTTACCTAGTTTAGTATTTAAAAGTTACAACATTGCATTGGATGAAGTTTGTCTGTTCTTAATATATCATTTTAGTTAACATCAGTGCCAGATTGAGTAGCCAGGAGCTCTAGGCAACCCGGTCGGCTACATCTGCCAATCATTGTGCGCGTACAAGCGTGTGGGCACATGCTCATAAGAGCACATGCTCCAAATATTTGCTGCAGGAGGAGATAGCAGAAGAGGTACCTGCCTTGCGCCCTCTAACATTGCTCCCTAGCAGGGGCGATCCTGGCCCCTCCGCTGCCTGAGGTAGCAGCAGTTGCTGCTGCCCCCCCTCCCCCGGAAATCCGCTCTTAAAGTACCCGGAGCAGCATTTTTGCTGCCCCTGGTACCTAGTGGGCGCTGCCGTCTGAGGCGACAGCCTCAACTCGCCTCATTGGTGAAGCACCCCTGCTCTCTAGGCACATGCCTCTTCTGCCCTGCCCTAGTTCCAGCCCTGGAAAACACATTAAAATCCAAGTCAACCCCAAAATAAAGATTTTTTTAATAAAGGAAAACATAATTCAAAGCAACTTTTCAATCTGCATTTATTAAAAATGTTCAGTGCTTTTAAAGTTATCTGTAAAAACAATTGCTATTGAAAGCAGCATTTGCTTAACTCATGGGGGTATATTTATCAAAAAGTGAACTTAGACATCACTACTGTCTCTCTCCAATTATTTCTCTGGGATTTTAAAAGGCGTATTTAGCAGTAATTTCAATAGCAATAAATATACAAATAACTTAAAAAAAGTAGAACACGTGGTAACTTTAAGAGCCGAGTTTACGGTTTTCAAACTGGAAATTCCACTCTTATAGCGTAGAGAGAGCAAAAGCATCCTGGACCCCTCTGCCGACATTGTAGACCCATCCATAAACCCCTTAGATGCAAAAAGGTGAGGGGGGCACAGCAGCAAGCTGCCTCAGGCAGAAGAGGGGCCAGGATCACCCCTGACAATGGGTAACAGAATGCTCATATTAATTCATTCATTTAATGCTTTTGCTCCTGGGTTATAGTAAAATAAAAATATACCACAGTGCAGCTGTGCGGTTAATTTTACTATGGTATGAACAAACCTGGTTGGCTCTCCCTCCCTGAATGTTTAGTCTCTCTCTCTCTCTAGCTGAGATGTCTGGAGGTACCATCTAGTTGTGGGGACCCAGGGTGTGATAGAATGACTCATGATGTATGTCTAAACGAACACGAGAGGCTGCAACAACCTATCATTTTCCTTTAGAGAAACCTGTGATGCAAAAACCAGAAATGCAGGTCGGAAAAATATGTAACTCTTCCTCATTCTGAGAAAACAGGGACTAGGGAAAAAAAATCGGTGTGAGGTTCTGTTCAGTCAACTCAATCAAACCAGGTGGGTTAAAGTGACTTTCATCTATCTGATTCTCAAATGTTTTATTTGAGTCAGCCAGACTAAACTCTTCCCATAGTCCTCCCCATAGTCTGTTAAATTACTGCTAGTATAAAATGTTTGCTATCTTAAAGAGCTACTTTTAAATCACCTAAACCAGTTTTTTAAAGAGAAGGAAAATCATTTATACTTGGGGGGGGGCCCAAAACCCATACCCCAAGTAATTGTATTTACTTACTTGACACCCTGGGGATAGGGTTGCCACCTGGCGGGTAAAAATCTTGCTTGATGCCAATATTATTTATAGGGAAAATCCATAAAAATATAGGAAGGCCGGTATTTTTTTTCAGAAAGGGTGGCAACCCTACCTGGGGAAGGTGTTCCTATCAGCAGAAAACTGCACCGACCCTGGGTTTTGCCATCGAGCACCGCTGAGTAATTGCCCTTCTTTGCTCTTCAAATTTCAATTGGCAGAAGCATGCGCAGATACGAGAAGAAAGAAGAAGCAGGAAAAGGATCTCTGCTCGCTGAAAGAACCCCTTGCTGGGGTGTGAGGTAAGTAAATACAATCACTTGGGGGTGCCTAACTTTTTGCACCCCCAAGTATAACAGGATTTGCCTTCTCGTTTAAAGGAAGCAGAATGAACTCAACCTGTATCTTATTTTGCTGCTTTACAGTGTTGGAATTTTAGGATTCTATATGTGTTGTTCTGGTTTCCAAAATATTCTAATAGGTTAACTAACTTCTTATGTAATTGACCCTATCCTGTGTGTGTTTTTGTGTGCATGTGTGCAAGAAATTGAGTGCTAAGGTACACAGGGGCAGGAACTGATGTGAATGATTAACCTCTCTTTAAGGTATTTTGGTAAAGGATAATAAATGGCCAAGAGTTTATTTTAAAGAAAAACTAAATCACAATGGTTCAGGAAGTGAAAGTACACACAGACAATAAAAAGGTTTGGTATTCTAATAATTAATCTTTTCTGAGAGTGTCATTTTTAGATAATGAGGTGGTTACATGTCCACCACCTTTGTATTCAGTAAGAACTCTAAAAAAAGCCATGCTTGATTCCTACTTTCCGGTTTCTATAGAATACACTTTATAAACAGAGGGTAACTCACTGGGTTTTTAAAGTACAGGTAGGGAGGGGCTGGTAAAATCCTACTGATCGTGTGAATGCAAGCATGCAGCTATCTAGTTTTATTATTTTATTCAGATGGAAGAGTGGTTGAAATGCCCTTGAAGCATTGATATCATGCATATGGGACCAAGAAAGGAAACATGACTACTAGTCAGCAGCCCCCAAATCCTTACTGGTATATGTTATAGATACATACTGTAGGTTGACTCAGTGTCTGTTCCCCAGTACAAGTACACAGTCCCAGCCAAGTTCTACCCTTGTGTTTCACATCAACCATGTTTACCTTCCCCAGCCGCAAATGCATCTAGTGTATGCATTACATTTCAATACCATGTCAACACAATTAGCTCACTTTTGGTTGGGCACACTTATAGGAGAAGACTTCTCTAAAGGATACTTTTTCACAAGGGTTCTGCACAACTGACAGTGAGCCTAAGTAGTGGCAGAACAGCTAAAAAAAAATGACTCCCTAGGCCCACCCAGTATGTCTGCGGGCACAAATTACCATTATATGGGGCCTTTAGGCTTGTGTTATTGATAATATGAAGTGACAATGTGCATCATGTTTCATGACTCCAGACACTGTTAAGTACAGTAAAATTATATAAAAAGGGGACCACCGTTTAGAAAAAAGTGACTCTAGAATTGTTTCACTATGTGATACATCCACATTTATGAAGTCATAGTTGAGAGTCTGCTGAGAGTATGTATCCAGGGGTGCAAGGAGCCCCTGTAAGTCTTACTTTTCTTAGTTTAGTGCCAGAGCATGGTGGTGGTTACTTTAACAGATGCAAGAAGACACTGCATGGACATGTATTTTCTAATTTGGAAGATGCCCCTGGCACTGGATCGCTTCTACAGTATGGCCAAGCACACAACAAATGGATATAAAGTTAATATGCGCTTCATATGTATGTACCTAAATATGCCTAAAGCATGCTAAGCATAAAAACAGAGAGAAGATGGCCCACTGAAGTCAGTGGATTTCAGTTTATGTGTGTTTGAAATATCATATCATTTTCCTTAAGGATGGAATATCAAGGGGCAACACCATCTAGTTTATATCACTGCACATAAGGCAATATTGGCTATTTTACGTTTGATTTTGGGAGAATGTCGTATGAATACAGTATGAATTCATCACTTCAGGTCATCAACGTGACAGTGCATCTAATAACCAATTTAACTAATAACAGAAATAGGGATTGTTAGCTGTTGCCTGGTATTATATGAGAGAAAAAAATGAGTGTTGGAATTTTTACAGACTGTTCTGCAGACAGCCCCCCTATAAAAACAGGGACCAGAAGAACTAGACACTTGTTCAGTATATAGAAAAAAAGAACAGGTTTCTGCCTCTCTTTTAATTTCTCCTACAGAAATTGAGATAGTTAGGTAAGAAATATGAATATATTGAAAGGGCTATTTTGAAAATGAAGAACAAATTATGTGCCCCTTTTTTGTAAGCTGAGGTAAAGCTTAGTACATTCCATCTAAGTAAGAGGCATATTCCACTACATTTTAACTGAATAAAAATAAAGCAATTCAAATAAACAAGGATTAAAAATAATCTTTGCTTCTAGGCAGTTCTAGACCGTTGCACCTGCGACAATATGGATGCCGGATGGTTTCTGATCAATGACGGGTGTAAACTACAATGTTCACCATGTCATTATCATTCCTCCTTCCCCCAAATAGCACAAATAAAAAATGTGAGAAAAAAAGAAAAAAAAAGGATAATCATTAAAGTAAAAGTAAGAGAAAATGCTAAATATTTATAAATCTTACTGCACCCTCCCTGCAAAGTCCCTCAGTTGGTTTACGATAAAAATATATAAAATGTTGCAAAAATGTACCGAAGAAATGCAAGTTTTTTGGATTTTTTTACATCCGTGTACTTGATATTCCCACATCAAACCTGGATTTATTGGCTGCAAGATATAAACTGTTTAGCCCCAGTTTCACACAAGGCAAAGGAATTTGAACTTGGAACCTGGATGGATGTGTGAGATCCTCACAGTGTGGGTGAGAAGAGAATTTATTGTTAACCCTTTTGGTGGCCTAGAGTCATCATGAAAATATATGAAATAAATCTCAAAGTGAGGAGGGAGTTTTGAATAAGACTATAGGTCTCATTTATAAAGGGGTACGCACAAGTGCTGGAGCTATTGTGCACTAAAAAGTCTGCATTAATGCACCACACACCTTCACTGTCATCATCATTACTTACATGAGGCCTGGAAGTTACTCTTTACATTAATATGATTGACACAATGGTTGCAGAAAGAAGAGGTAAGACTAGAAAGAAGATGTAAAGCTAGAGTTTACAGGGGAACAATTAACAAGGTTGTTTGGAAGTTTGCAAGGAAGGGGAAAGTATTATAGGCTGTGCCTCTGCCAGGGCATCTGATGCAACAGCAGCAATCTGGAGAACAAGGGAATAAAGTCTGCCTTTAAAAGGTCATAAGTACAGGGTTCTCAATGTGTCTTGCATCTCCAGCCATTCCATCTAGCACCTAATAAAATATGTAAATATTTGCTAGTAAGTGGTGTACTGTACATCTAGATGTCCATTGATTATTAAAAACATAAAGAAAATTCTTACATAAATGAGGGATACAGTGTCGGACTGGCCCACCGGGACACTGAGATACCAGGAAAACCCCAGGTGTCAGGGGGCCCTTTTGCTGCTAAAGATTTGGCCTATTTCATGGCCATTTCATATTTCTTTGAAATGGTTCTTTGGTGGTCCCCTGGTCTAAGGTTTTTGGGAGGGCCCCTGGTGTCCCAGTCCGACACTGGAGGGATACTATAGATTTATAGGAAATCCTAAGCTTTTAACTAGTAGTACCCCTGCAAAAGACCACCTGCCCCTATTCAAACGGCATCTCTGAGCCTAACCCCCCCCCCCGCCTGGGGTCCCTGGTAGCTTTTGTATACTTGCAGAGTTGCACAGAGGCATTGGTGTATGCCAATTTTTTCTTCTTTACCAGAGGCATTTCTGCCATGAAGCAAGGTGAGCACCATACTTCAGACGGCAGTTCCCCAGAAGTTACCTTGGGTTGAAATTTCTACGATTACTTCTAATTACCAACAACATGATTAAAAGAGCTTCAAGATGGGTACTCCCAAGCGGGATCACCCCCCAAAACCCAATCTATAAAGCCTATCTAACATCACCCTTAATCCTGGTAGTAGATATACAGATGCCACATTGTTATCAAGCAATGTTTTGATAGACTTGAGTACATAATCTATAATTTGTATTGCTTTGTTTTTCTGTGAAAACTTAATAAAAATGTTGTTACAAAAAAAAGAGATTGAAGACTTTATTATTGTACTTAAAGGCGGGGTTATTTATCAAGGTCCGGATTTATCTCAATATCGGCTGCTACAAACTCCAATCTAAGCCTCACGGGTTTTTAACGCTTATTTATTATTACATTTTCCCGAAAATTTGCTTTCGAGTTTTCACCAGAAAGCCCAAAAAACATTGTGAAATTGCCCAAAACCACCGACACAACCAAAAATCAATGGGACTGTTCCCATTGACTTTTATGCAACCTCCACAGGTTTGAGATGCCGTGTTTTTATATTTGGGCTTTTTAGCCCTCGGGGTTTGATAAATTCCGAAAAATTTGTGATTTTTTTAAAAGCCTATTTTAACACAAAAAAAAATCAAAATTTTTCGGATATCGGGGAATTTCGGGTATTCGGAGCTTAGTAAATAACCCCCAAAATGTTACTGTCATGGGAAAATGTTTTTCAAAACACATCAGTTAATAGTGCTGCTAAAGCAGAATTCTGCACTGAAATCCGTTTCTCAAAAGACCAAACTAATTTTTTTATATTTCATTTTGAAATCTGACATGGGGCTAGACATATTGTCAGTTACCCAGCTGCCCCAAGTCATGTGACTTGTGCTCCGATAAACTTCAGTCACTCTCTATTGCTGTACTTTAAGTTGGAGTGAAATCATCCCCCTCCCTCCCCCCAGCAGCCTAACAACAAAACAACGGGAAGGTAACCAGATAGCAGCTCCCTAACACAAGATAACAGCTGCCTGGTAGATCTAAAAACAGCACTCAATAGTAAAATCCAGGTCCCACTGTGTCACATTAAGTTAGATTGAGCAGGAGAAACAGCAGCCTGCCAGAAAGCAGTTCCATCCTAAAGTGCTGGCTCATTCTGAAAACATGTGACTAGGCAAAATAACCTGAGATGGCTGCCTAAACACCAATATTACAACTTAAAAAAATACACTTTCTGGTTCAGGAATTACATTTTATTTTCTAGAGTGAATTATTTGCAGTGTAAACAGTGTACTTTAGAAATAAAAAAATACATCATAAAAATGATGACAGAATCCCTTTAAACACGTTTTTGTATGCACTCTTACTGCTTATTGAAGCCACACAGACTCTGTGCGTCCCTATGTATGCAAAGGAAGCTGTTCATTAGCTAACAGCCATGCAGGTAAGATAAAAAGCGTAGCAGCCAAGAAGATGCTAATGTTTGGACATAGGATCACAGTTCTGTAAGGGAGTGATTATTAACTGTACCTCATTCAACATGTGGGAAAATACAACCACTTTTCTATAGAAGTAATAATATTTAATTGTACCACGCTGGCAATGAAAGGGATTAAGCACGCTAGCCCAGGCTCATGATTGGACAAATGCCAAATAAACACCTAATCAGATGGTCCTTGGGGAAGGGGCATGAAAACATTTGATAAGGACTGTGGGAAAAAAAATCTAGAGCATTGATTATCAGAAACTCCCTTGCTCTGGAAGGGCTGTTGGCATTAGCTCACTAAGCTGAGAATGTCATCAACACTGTTTGAGCAGAGCGGTTAAAGACCTTGTGAAATATGAGAGGAATTCCACAGGGTCTCCCGTACACAGAGATAAGTTACAGCAAGGTGGCAGGATTAGGAGAAGGGGGATATTATACATCCACACCTGTACGCCACTTTAACCCACTCCATCCAAATACTCTGCAATGGGTATAGAGGCAGGTAATAGGTATACAAGAGAAGATGCAGAATAACCCAGGAGCACTGTGTAATTAGCAAATGAATAAGAAATGGATTGGTTTATATATAAAAAGGGATACATTTTGCTCTTAGTAGGCAGTCAGCAGGGATACATTTTGCTCTTGTACCTTTGGTAAGTGTAGTGCACATAAAATGTTAAATGTTAGGTTGCTATGGGTTACTGGATTGATGCAAGCTTTGCCGTTGTTATTACATACGAATGACAATATAATGGTTGCTCTTTATTTCTCTGGTCAATTAAGTGGAGATTCCAAATAGACAGACCTATATTTAACTGCTAAAACAATCTTATCTCTGCCTGTTTTTCATGCATCTAGTGCAAGTTACTGTATATGACATGGTTACAAAGTGAGGGTGCCATCATTTCTGATGTGTCAAGGCAGGTGGCTTTAATAATGGCAATAGCATCCAACTCACTTGGTGTTTATGGATGTAATATGCTAGGGAATCCAGGGACTACTGCCACCTTGGATTCGCAATTTATCAAGGCATTCTGAAAGAGCCCACTAGTGATAATGAACTAGAATTACAACCATATTGACACTGTAGCCACTGAAGTGATTTGGTTTTGCCCTATAACTGTCCAGCATGCAGACAGCAGTTTTTATACAGTATATGCTCGGATAGACGGCAACTAATGTTCCTATAGGAAAATGGCTCCAGAGAAAAACAGGCTGCTGCTTCAGACTATTAAATCCCTCTTAGTGCTACATGTGACTCTAGATGTTTAATACTTATAAATGAAAGTGTTCTGCTTAGAAAAGAGGTACGATAGAGAACGTACGCACAAACACACACGCATACACACTATGGAATTCTTTGCCAAAATGGGTACTATGGGAAAAACTAGTGGGGTGAAAAATCTAAGTTGGTTGATGTTCTGCTAAAAAAAGAGAATTTCTGCTACACAAGTTTTCTGCCAAATTCAACCAGTATAGGGTCCTGAGGCATTACCTGTGATTTAAAACTGAAGGGAGCTATTACCCTTTAATATATAATATAAGAGAATACAAATTCCCTGTTAAAATTAATAGGGACAATTAAAACTGAAATATTTTTATGCCCAGACTGCGCACAAGTTATATGAATGGGTATGCTGAGTTCATACAGGCAGGGGTTGCACACATCATTTTTAAATGACTTGCTTGTATAGTGCTGAACAATTTCACCTACAAGCACCCCTCTGTAAGGTGCTATTCTCTACCCTACACATTGAATGGCAGTAGATTAATTTATAAAACGGTGAAAAATAGATAAACGCGAGGTTAAATGACACTGCCAGCCTAAGAGGGTAATGGACTATTATTATTTCTTCTTGATCTAAGGAATCAAGTATAAACGTGCAAAAAAAAAAAAAACTATATATATTTATATATATATATATATATATATATATATATATATATATATATATATATATATATATATATATATATATATATATATATATATATATAGTTATTTTTGGAGCTCATGTACTGTTTTTTTCCATTTCAATAGCAGTGTATGATTTGATTATAGAATCAAAATGCCAAAAATATATTGCTATGACAACTTTTAGTAGGTTATTTATTAAAATCCGAATGCCAACAAATTCGAGGTTTTTTACTATAAAATCTGAATTTTTAGTGGTAAAAAAAACCCTCACATTTTTCGAGATTTATTATACTCCGATGATGGAAAAAGTCTGAATCAGAAAATCTGGCATCTCAGACCTACCGAGGTTGTTTATAAGTCAATAGGAGAGGTCCCTATCCTATTTAAAGTTTGTGTGGTAGGCTCTGGAATTAACGTGAAAATCCAACTATTTCGGACTTTCAGGCAAAACTCGGGAAAAAGCCTGAAAAAACCCCAGATTTTTTTCGTGTTTGTCTTTGAGTAGATTAAATCGTGATTTATTAATAATAAATAGGGTCGGACTTTTTTTTATTAAAATAATCCGAAAAAATTTAATTTTGATAAATAAGGACCTTAATGTAAGCACAGATTTAAGTTGAAAGTGCATGCTGCCATATGACCTATCAGATAAAGCCTGTCTCTGCTCTTTGATTGCCGTCAGTTCAGCGCTGCAGAGAAGATGAAACTCGGAAGTGCGGAAGTGTTTGTTTTATAGCTCCCTTCTCCTCCCATTCCATTTTCTCATTAAAATTTTATGGCAAGTTTTTATCTTAGAATTATTTGCCATCAATTTAACACAAACATCCCTCATCCTTTAAATGAAAACTTTTTGGTAATATATTAAGGAACTTATAAATACACACAGATGGTGTTTTTCATATGGTCACAACAAGGCATCAATAAAGGATGTTGGTCATTTTTTTTGCTTGTTTATAGGATGCAGTTATTAAATGGTGCGTCATGATGCAAATCTGCTTTATACCTTACTTAGGAAAACTCAGCTAAGTATAAATTGGATAGAATTCTGCCTCTTGTTTCTTGTATACTGCCCAGTAAAACAACTTCTAAAGGATATTTTACAGCAGAGCAGTGGTCCAAATACCCTGTGGCCATGAGTCTTATGCGACATGGTCATTTTTTTTTTAAAATGTTACTGTTGTATTTTTTTGATGATACTATGGATGTTTATGTATCAATAATAAAGTTTAAATAAAACTTACAGTTTATGTTTTGGGCCTGCTAAGAATGCTTCTCAAGCTGGTCATGGTCATACCTTCCTTTAGTCTCCCATAGCCTGTTGTGTTGTAACCCCTTTTAAAATGATAAAAAGGGTGAAGGAGTATGACATGAAGGGCTTGCCCAACCTACAAGCAGTCAGTAATGGTGGCACAGATACATACCATATACCAACACATCAATATAGTTATTTTCTCATACTAAGCACAATTTAACAGGAAAGTTTAGGGTCTAGAGACTCTTTCTTACCTACAACGAAGCTGTGCAATCATTAGGTGCACCATTTTAATTGCAAAAAACCCCAAACATTGCCGAGTGAAGTGAAAGTTCAGTGTTCCTGTTTACTCACCCTCAGCTAAGCTTTCTTATCTCTTCCAACCATTGTTAAAATAGCCTCAAACAGAAGCAAAGTAAATGGTACTGTGCCTCTCAGATAAAATGTACATGATCCTGCTTTGTCTCATGGGACAGCGCCTCTAATCCTAAAGTAAGGTCACACCTGGAGATTCGGGGAGATTTAGTCGCCGGCGACTAATCGCCTCTTCTTCGGGGCGACTAATCTCCCCGAATGACTTCCACCTGCTATAATGAAAAAACCACCTGCGGCATGGCACTTGCGGTGCTTCGTTTTTTCCGAAGTCGCCCGAAGTTGCCTCACGGGGAGATAACCCTAAGGGTCTGGCACACGGGCAGATTAGGGGAGATCAGTCCTCAGACGACAAATCTCCTCTTCTTCACGGTGACTAATCTGTCTTCCCTTCCGTCAGCTAAAATGAGTGCCTGCCCCCAGGCGAATTGTATTTTAGCCGGAGGAAGGCAGATCAGGTAGATTAGTCACTGCAAAGAAGAGGAGATTTGTCGTCTATGTCAGTATAAAGAGTAAAGGCAGGGAGGAGTAATACATGTGAATGACGGCAGATTTAACATGTGGTTTTTTTGTGTACAGTACTGAGGGAAAGTTGGAAAGACCCTGTTGTTCTTGACAGGCAAAGAAAGAGTTAATCCTCTCCAGAGCAAGTTTGATTTATGTGTCTGATTGGGTGTTTGCATGAGCTGATCGCACAGATTTGGGTACAGGTCACTATTGACACTTTCTATTTACCTTTAGGTAAAGTTTAAACACTCAGCTCACCCCTGTCAGCCTGGGAAGGCCATAGAGGGTGTAGAATGTGCTTCTTCCCACCTACGTCAGGAGGTTAGTGAGTACCTGCCAAGTGACCTTAGGTCAGTGTGCGTTAATGTCCTGCTGCTGCTACATTCAGGAGAGCTAACACCACTGCACCCTGCTAGGGATTAACCCAGGAACAGCAGAATAGAGCAGACAGCTCACAGCCTGTACAATGCTGACTGGGAATTATGAAATCTCACTGTTATGTCCCATAAATGGGAAAGTTTAAAAGCTATTTATAAGGGGAAAACATGGTGTAGGTTAAATATTTATAGTGTATGTTTTGTCCTTTTCCTAGAAGTTTTGAAAGCACTAGAGTGGATTCGCAGCTTTTCTTACACAGAAGGGACATCCAGGCTGCAGCCCTCCAGCTGTTGCCAGACTGCGACTCCTATCATTCCTAGACAGATGATCATCCACAGTATGGAAAAAAGTCTTATACGTCATCCTTTATTTCAAGGGCCAAATTTTTATGTAATGTACATGGCATCTTGATTGAATTTCTGCATAATATCCTCAATGGGGTTGCCCCAGTATAGTGTCACATCTTTTTCTTGAATAGTACTGTCAGTACAGTAATTGCTGCACAGGGGTGCCTATCAGCCAGGGCTGCCATTAGAAATCATGGGGTCCCATACCACACAAATTTTGGGGTCCCCTGGGCCTGCTCATCCCGGCCTCCAAGCCCCACCCCAGATCCCACCCACTCCACATCACAGTTAAAAGACCACACAGACATCAGCGTTAAAAAAGTAATCCCCCCCACACACAAGCTTTAAAAAGCTATTGGGGACCAGGGTCCCCCTATAAGTTATAAAAAAAAAACATTGGCACCAGAGCCCCCCATAAAAGTTTTTCTTAAAAAGCATTGGTGACAGGGCACCCCTTACAAGTTAAAAGAAAATTGGGGCCCCAAAGAATATTTAAAAAAAAAACTTTGGCGCCAGGGCCCCCTTTACAAGTTAAAAAAAATTGGGGCACCAAAGAATATTTTTTAAAAAACACATTGGTGGCAGGGGCCTATATTATTATTAAAATAATACATTGGTGGCCAGGGGATTAAAAAAAATAAATAAACACACATTGGTGTTCAGAGGAATTGAACCTGTGGCTTCAGGACTTCAACTTTAGCTGTTTCCGTGACTTTGGGTCTTTTCGCTGGTTTGGGACTTTGGCTATTTTCGTGACTTCGGGACGTTTCAATGCTTCGGGATTTTGTCTTCGGCTATTTTCATGACTTCGGGTCTTTTCGCCGCCTCGGGACTTCGGCTATTTTCGTGGTTTCAGGTCTTTTCACCACTTTGGGTCTTCCGAACTTTCGGCACTTCCACATTTCAGCTGTCCAGACTTCGGAAGGAGGTGGCATGGCTTCGGCGCTGTCAAGGGGGGCCCCGGCTCTTTTGAAAAGTTCAGCACTGCTGGGCCCCCCTTTAGGCCCAGGCACGGTACACTTGTACCCCCTGTGTCCCCCTGATGGCAGCCCTGCTATCAGCCCTGCTATCAGCATTGCAGTCCTGACTTCATTATCAACCAATGTATGGAGGGTAACTATTGTAGGAAATTAAGGCTCCAAGCTCTGTTTGGACATGGACTGATGTGAGGGATTCAATAAATACCGGTAAGCTCTTCTTAATAAATCCTCTCTCTGTAAATAAATATTGTCATATTAACAAAGACAGAAAAGCAGGATCAGTCCTGGCAGAACAGTACATTTAGGGGGTTATTTACTTAAACCCAAATTTTTCTGGTCAGGGTTTTAAAGGGGAAAACACCAGTTTTTCGTGGAGAAAAAAAAACTTGAATTTTTCGAATTTATTATACCCTGACAGGGTCAGACTGGGGGATGGGGCCCCATCGGGGCTGCTTCCTCAGGGCCCCCCCTCTGCACCAAATTTTTTTTTTGTTATTTTATTGCCAAATAAGGTAAAATTGTGGATGGGAGTTTAGTCAAAGTTGTTAATGAATGTTAACGAAATAATGAAAAAAATTTGACTTTTAGTAAATAAACCCCTTATGGAACAGCACCACCTACAGTATATGTTACATGTGATTTATTCATATTCATATGTGGAAGCAATACAGAGTCATACAGCTTGTCCTAGTACTATCTCCTTAATGACTGGAATATAGGGGCAGATTCACTAAGCGCCGAATTTGTGCTAGCATCTGCTTCGCTCAAATTGCAACATTTTGCCTGGCGTAGATTCACCAGGACAACGCTAATTCACTAAAATTATTAAAACTATTTTTTGAGGAAGTCCTATCCACTCTGTTGCACTTTACCTGGTCTGAGGTGGCGAAGGCAAGTCTGGCGCAAGAGGTAACGTTCAGTAAAATCCGCATCTTAGTAAATTTGCATAGTTACGTGCCTTCGCCAGAGCGCAACTTCGCCAGGCATAAGGGAGTGAATTACCGCTAGAGTCTATCTCGTTAGCTATTGAAGTTAGGCCAGAGCCGTTAGTAATTCAGCGAAGTAATGAAATGACATCACGCTGGTGAATTTTCGCTAACATTAGTCACTTTGCCCTTTAGTACATCTGCCCCTTAGTCTACTTCCAGTTAGAGAATGGAAGCAAAGAGCCAACTGATGGGTAACTGACAAATTTAGCACCTATTAAGGTAAATCATCCCCTATATACATACAATGAAAATGCACATCACTATTGATTAATTTCTGGAACATAAGGCCTGATGCATAACTTGCATGACTAGCTTAGTAGCCTTTAATTGTAATTATCATAATTATTGAGCACTCCCTCACTTTTTGAAAAATCATAACTGGCTAGCAAATTATTTTGCATCTGATTTGCAAAACAGTCGTTAGAGCAAACTTCCCCTTTACATTTTTTTCTCTGTCCTCTCCGATATTCGAGAGTTCTTCAGATAAAAGAATATTAGCAAAATATTAAAAGAGGATCACAAAATCAGGAAAACCATCACAAATATTAATAGATCAGGCAGTGGGCAAGGGCCGTTTGCAGGAAAAAGCATGAGTCAGTGGCAGCTCCTCCCTGGTCTATATACACATATATAATCCTGTAGCTCTGAGCTGTCCGGCTAGGAATATGGTTCATTTATTGAATTAGCTCTGCACCTGCAATAGTCGAAACTAGATAAAACTTACCAAGAGTGAAACCCATAGATTAGTCAAGAACTTTAAATTATCAGGTGACCCTTGCTGAATATCTGTCATCAGACATCTAATACCAACCCTTGAAAAAAAAAAGTAGTAACCCTTTAATTATTTATCTTGGTTTTCTTCCCTTCCTTGTTATCAGAGTTTCTTTGAAGAAGAAATGGAGAGGGGACAAGCATGAAGGAATTGGCAGATCTGTAGCCCATTGTTCCTTCCCAACAGGAATTAAACTGATGGCACCTGACCCCTCTCATCTCACTTAATAGGCCTTGTCTTCTTTTCCTTGCTCACCCAACAGAACGACTGTGCATAGAACAGGCCTCAGGAATTTTACAAAGCACAGCCAAGCCTCACACTCAGTCCAAAATAAAGAATAAAACCTCTCTTGTTACCACTTGACTGGAGACATTTGAAGAATAGCTCATAGTTATTTTTTTTTATGGTTAAAAAACAAGAAAGGTTTGTAAGATCAGTGGCCTATAGAAAGGTGAGCGGATAGAGAACAATTACCATGTTGTTTGCTGAATTTGCTCTTATGAATGGGGCTTCACAAGAGGTGTCCTTAGCCTCGTGTTACTGGTACACATCTTCACTTTATAAAACTGCCTTTATGAAACAGGGATATTAAGACAACACACAATGAGGTATATAAGATTGAGCAGACTTTTTCCCAGGCTCAGTCTGTAGAAAGCAAGGGACAAGGCATGCTACTTCCCAAGAGCTGCAGTTGTTGTTTGCAGATGCCGGGTCTATTAGCAGCTTCTGTTCCCATGTGATGTTAGTGCAGGGGGATGATGATAAATACAAACAACCTGCTCATTATTCGGGTATTTACAGTATCTTTGGAAATGTACCCAGTCACTGGAATATAAGGGACGAGAATGCAGCAATCAATATCAGGTGCTACCCCTAAGCTTGAGATAATCCTACATATCTACAGAGGAAGATTTAACAGGTAATCATGGAGAATTTGCTGCATCACTAAGAAGCCATTCTAATCTTCTTCAGGAATTGGTCCCCTATGGTGGAGCAAGTGACGAAAGGAATTGAATGTTAAAACTACTCCAGTATTTACATTGCTTGTAGTGTTCCTCTGCCCCTCTTGGATTATTTTAATCAGAATCGGACTGGGCCCACTTGCTCCCACCAAAGAATATGGGCCTACTCTCACAAACAATGACATGTAGTAAGTACTAAATGACTTTGTATGATAAAAAATATTATTGTCTAAGCTTCTGCTGCAACATATCAGCCATCATTTTTAATATACATTTACATTTGTTTTCAAAAACCTGCTGAAAATGTTCAGTTGCTTTTTAAAAAGTAATTCATTATATATGTGTGTATGGTGGAAATGCTATTTTTTTTTTGCTGTTATTCTGTTTTCACCCTTGATGGGTGGTTTGTTTAGGGCAGATTCATATTAGCTGTGCTTTGGCACCAGCAATATCACCTATCAGTTTCTTCAATTAAAAGATGCATAAAAAAACCCTGATTTTAATTTTAAAAGATCTGGATTTACACGGCCCCTTTAATTCAACATTGGGCATCTGGAGCCTTGTTGTTTAACTACAACTCCCAGCAGCCTCCAGCAGTCTTTAGCTGGCAATTCAATGCAGGGCTATAAATCAACAGTAACTGAAGAGGCACACACTGTCCAAGTCTGTTAAACAGAAGAGCAAAATAATATCCGGACACCTGTGTTTTGCCAGTGGCAAGTGAAGAACTGACCTCCCTAGCAGGCTTATCAAATCTTATCAAATCAACCACGGGTTTATGAACCTATTTATTGACAGTACAGAGCGTTGCTGCTCATGGTGTATTTGCTTATGTTGAGGGTTTGAAGAGCCAACAAGCGAGTTGCTATAGACATTACAAAGATTGCTGTTCAGGGGAAGAGAAAGAAAACAGACAGGAACTTCCTTTCACTAAGTCTCTGTTTATATATCAACTATAGTGCTAATGGGATAAAAGGCACAACGTTTGCTCTAATACTAGTATCTCATAGCAACTACTCAGATGTCCTTCTTATAAACAACACAACAAGAAATGTTACCTGCTGACTGACTGCTCTGGGGTTACCTGGAGGCAAGTTTGATCCTATTGCTCTATGTCCAGATTTTTTTCAGATTTTCTGATGCACTACAAAAAACCCACTGATATATATATATATATATATATATATATCTATATATATATATATATATATATATATATATATATATATATATATCAGTGGGTTTATATATATATATATATATATATATATATATACAGTATAATATTGAAGTTGTTCTTTTTTTGTTTGCGCGATTGTATAAAATCTAGGGTAAGGCTTCATTGAGATATTAGTCCTCTAAATGGGGAAATATACTCTTTTTGACATGAGCTCATTTAGTTAGGGTTAATGAAAAAAGGTGCATAAACACTTAATGAACTCCCAAAAATATATTTTTTTTCCTCACATAGACAAACCTGATTCCACTAGCTGAAAGGAAACCAAGATTTTTCCTATCAGCACAGAACAACTATACCCTTTTCCCCCTTAGATTAAGTGAAGGGGCTCATGAGCAACATGTTTCTAACCCCCCCATTGGATGTTGCTCCCAGTGGCTTCAAAGCAGGTGCTTATTTTTTAATTCCTGTCTTGGAGGCAAGTTTTGGTTGCATAAATACCAGGTGCGCTACCAAACAGAGCCTGCTATAGGCTAACAGACCACATAGGAGCTCCCAAATGGCCCATTGCAGCACTTATTTTGAACATTTGTCATGCTTGTATTGCTCCCCAACTCTTTTTTCACATGAATGTTGCTCACGGCTAAATAAAGTTGGGGGCTCCCGGTTTAGTGTATTGGAAACTCTTCCTTTCCCTGTTCCACTATGAAGTGATAAATTCTTGAATTTCAAGTCCCTTTGTTTTCTGTAGTGGGGTGCACAGATCCTCTGGAAAGCAGAGGAACTTCAAGTAACAGAATCCACCACTTTACAATGGAACAAGGTAACGGAGGGGCCTTAGGGAATGGCAAAATAGTTGTCTTGTGATTGCAGAGACCATCATGATTTCCAGCAACATAACTAAGTGGTGCTTTGTCCCTCTCATAAAATTGTCAAAGCAGCCCAGTACCCATCGTCAACCCTAAAGCTGGCCATAAACGCAAAGGCAAGGTAAGGCATTTTTCAGTAGCAGTATGCACAAAATGTCTCTGTCTTAAATATATTGATAATGGGTTGAGTGCAGAGGACCTCTTGTATTTGACTATATGTATTTTGTGGTCACACCCTCATTGCACCCCCGCCTAATGATTTTAAAAAATAGTGGTGAGCACAACTTTCCCTTGTTTGTTATAGTTATACAGGAGCAGTGACCAGCTCCATGTTGTAGCTCCCACCCTTCCCAACTATAGTCAGGTGATCCCACTGGTGTCTAATAAAAGGGCAGCCAAGTTTGGGAGTTTTACTTTGAAAGCAGCTAGTAAGTTGCAGGTAAAACTTAGTCCCTTTGTAAAATGTATAATTAAGCAATTGAATTCTTAATGAATCGGATGAAAATTAAGCGTAGGTCTGGCCAGATATGGGATGACTTTGACGTAGTTGGCCAGCTTAAATATATTGCAATATATGGACAAACAATCCCTGTGTTGTTTAAAGGGTAAGGCATTTTTCAGTAGCAGTATGACACAAAATGTCTCTGTCTTAAATATATTGATAATGGGTTGAGTGCAGAGGACCTCTTGTATTTGACCATAAACGCAAAGACACCATGGTATGCATCAAAGGTTTGTATGAATTTTGGACCACGTGGAGATTGTCCCGATATTTTTCATACCCTGCCGATCGGTCATTTTGTCGATCAGACAGGTTAGAAGATTTCTGTCGGCTAACAATAATTACTCTGCATCTATTGCCTATCTGATGAAATTAATGAGTGATTGTCACTAGAATTTGTTGGATATAACTTTCATACAATTGTTGTCATGGCCAGAACATAATCTGATACATGGTTAAATCTACGAGTCTATGGCCAGCTTAACTGAAGCCATCCACCAGTAATCAGGTAGGAGAGCAGATGGAGATGGGGGGATTACTATTCTATAGGGTCCCCCTGTCACCCCCCCATAACAGTGGGTCTGCTTCCTCTATTTTTATGCCACTGATGGTTTAATTTGAGTCTGTGGAATCATATTTGTGTAAAAAAAACATGCATCTTTATTTCTCGAGGTTTAGTGAGAAAGGCACCTTTTTGACACGTCAACATGAATTAGCTCATGCAGAAAAGGGAGCGAGTGGTATATTTTTCCTTTATAGGAGACAAATATCTTCTGCCAAAGCACGTACCTTTGAGCAGACAGAGTCCCAAACTTACTGGCAGGGTTATATAAAATACTGAACAGTGTTATCACAACCACAAAATGCTAGAAGGGGTGTGTGTCAAGTGCTAGATAGATGGAGCAGATTTAAACAGGTGAATCTAAATGGCTAAACCAAAGCAAGCACTATAGCATCTTGAATATGATGAGCAGTGTGTATGCCTAGGGTTGATGTGGTCTTGTCACTTCAAGTCAGCTGACGATCTCATTCCTCCAGCAGATCAGATTCTATATGTTGGGTTATGTTTACTGAGGGATAATTGCTGGAACTATTGAATAAAGCTCCTATGGAAACAAGCAACAAGCGGTAGCAAACTAAATACAATATGACTAAACAGATAATATTTTATTCAAAGATCCACTTTATTTTGTGCATAAATTAATGCAAATATGTATAGGATTAGCATGTTGCCATCTTAAGAACCATCCAGGGGCATATTTGCCATTGAGTAATATGAAGCAAGTGCCCAAGTTGCACTTTACCTCTTTAACTTTAAAGGGCTCACTTAGGTCAGCATGCACTGTTTAAGAACATACATACAACTGTCGGATGCAGACGCAGCTTGCATCGTTTGCATTCGACAGTCGTGTCGCGTCGGATCACCGTTGTGACACAATACGTCTTTACATTACTTACCTTGTTCCCGTCGCATCCGACTTGACGCGTGCGTTTAGTCGCCCAGCGTCGGGTCGCATCAATGTTGGCCGTGTAGTCCTAGCCTTAGGTAGACTGGAATTCCTGTGCTGACCTGTAAAGGAATCCTTGGTGGATCCTTAATATTCTTACTAACTGATTTTCTCCCTCTGAGGCAAATTGGAGAGGCTTTCAGAAGGGGTTTTTTTTGCCTTTCAACTAGCAGTTAATCAGGTTACATATAGACATAAAAGGTAAACTTGATGGACATGTGTCTATTTTTAAATTAACTTACAGGTTGTTATAACTTTGAATGGTATAGACATTGTATTCTGGTAATAATACAAGGCTATTTAAATTGTCCTCAATTAAGGCCTTGATCTTCTAAGGTAGACTGGAATTCCTGTGCTGACCTGTAGAGGGATCCTTGGTGGAGGAGAGGCAGGAACAAGCAACTTTAGATGGCAGAATAGTCCTGGCACCCACACACACACAAAAACTTTACAATCTTTACAATAATTTATGTGTATTATAGTTAGATAGATGGCCTCTTTCATTCGCACATACAGAGTTATAAAAGTACAACCTGTAGTGAAATGTACAGGCCTGTATTTGTCTAAAGGCCACCAAGGCCTGGGCCTAGGGCTGCAGGATTTTAGGGGGCGGCATGAAGCCCAAGTACACCTACATTGGTTGGAAGCTCTGGGCCTGATCATGACATAACTACAATAATTTTTTAAATTTCCCATGCGCCATTCACCAGTGCTCCCGACCTAATGATGAAAATGTGTGTATGTGCACAAATGAAGGGGAGGGGACAGGGATGACAAACGGCAGCGGACCTAGTGATGCCTGCATGTAAATCTGGCCCTGGAAATGTACTCTGATCATTCATGTGTCATGAATAATCAGGGTACACGGTTATGTGTCAGAAAAGCTTCCTGGCATTATTGGTGCATGTAACCACTTTACAGCTGAAAGGCATTACAGTGGGAGACTCTGACAACTTGAAGTTTATTTTCATTCTTTTCCCAATTTGATGGAAATGATTCATGATGAAGAAGTATATGATTAATCCGCAGTGACAAAACTTATTTTAGTTTATTTTTCTATCTTAACAAGACCTTGGCCTTGGGGGGGGGGGGTCGAGCATTTTATTATCGCAGTTAGAAATAATGGAAATAATTTTGGCACTGCATTGTATTACAAAAATCAGGGCAGGATATTGAAATTTGTGTACCCCTAAGGTGCCAGAAACGTCTGCAACACTATCCACACCTAGTTGTTTGGCAGGCATCTCTGTTTGGCCCTTGAAAAACATTGACTTTTGATAGAAATTTTAAGGTGACATTTTAATAAAAGGTTTGTATTTTTATACTTGTGCTAGGCTGAAGAACAACAAATGTGATTTCATGTAACTTAAGTATTGTGATGTCATTATTTCTTTGGTTTTATGCATGTTATTTCCATTTTATGATTTTTAATAAGTTCCAGTGGTGTTAAAGTTGGTGTTTAAAAAAACACGTTGTTATATATATATATACTGTATATATATATATATATATATATATATATATATTAATGTGGTACGGATATGGGATACATTATCCGGAAACCCGAATTATGCAATAGATAGACTTCATTTTATCCAAATAATCCAAATGTTTAAAAACTATTTCCTTTTTCTTAGTACCTTGTACTTGATTCAAACTAAGATATAACGAATCCTTATTGGAGGCAGAACCAGCCTATTGAGTTTATTTAATGTTTATATGATTTTCTAATAGACTTAAGGTATGGATTCAAATTGTGGAAATATGAAAACCCCATGTCCTGGGCATTCTGGATAACAGGTCCCATACCTGTAATAGGTATTCCTGCAAGAAAAATGGTGGCCATCTAAACATGGAGCATGATTGACAAACAAAATAACATATCATTTAGGAACACCCCAAGGCCTTTGCAAGGAACATGCTACTTTCCTTGCCCCATATCTCCCATTGTTGCCATTTTTGACTGGGTCATGCTCCACTTCTCTACAAGTCATGATGGCAGCACTGAATAAACTAACAGGTACTCTTGAAATACACTGTATTAGGGATGCACCGAATCCACTATTTTGGATTCGGCAGAACCCCTGTATCCTTCGAGAAAGATTCGGCCGTATACCGAACCGAATCCGAACCCTAATTTACATATGCTTATTAGGGGTGGGAATGGGAAAACATATTTAACTTCCTTGTTTTGTGCCCCTAATTTGCATATGCAAATTAGGATTCAGATTCGGTTCAGCTGGGCAGAAGGATTCGGCCGAATCCGAATCCTGCTGAAAAAGGCCGAATCCCGAACCGAATCCTGGATCCGGACCTAACAGTAGCCTAGAAGGGGCCCTGTGTGGGTGTAGCTAGATGCAGCAATTAACAAACTAATGGAATCATCTTCCACCTGAACAGAGCTTAAGAGATTAATGTTGAACATTATAGGGTGTATTTGTTAAGTGCAGAGTTCTGAGGGATGCAAGTGCACTCCTTAAAGTATGTTTCCTGAAATTACCAAGTCAAACTAAAGCACACACCATAATGCTGAGAGGTACAAGAAAGGCGCATGCCAAAGGGCACCACACCCGGCACATGTGCCTTAACTCCAGTAGGCAGTGTTGGCAGTTGCTGACAACGAGACACAAACAGACAGATGCAACATTTGGAGCACAATGTGCAAAGTTGAAGGAACATGGCGCTCTGTGTCTGTTTCTTTGTGCTCCCCCACCCCACAGTAAATTACGGATTTAAATGTGTATTTTCTGCTTCTATGGGGAATTGTATTCACATCAGTGGTATCAATTTTATTCCTGTGAAAAACTTAAACTTTGGATTCTATCTGCCTTTTCAAAATACCATTAGACACATATGATTAATTGCAGGATGAGATATCTCCAGCATCTACAGCATTTTTGTTATTTATATCACACTTCTATTTATAGAACAGTGCTAGCTGGCTCATCTGCATGTATGGAAAAGTGCAAAATACAACAATACTGCTCCTTGGCCAATCACATGTCTGTCCCAAAGCTTGGCATGTGTGTGGCAGCTTAAGCCAATCAATGGTTCAACTCACTCCTTATCCATTTCTGTGTAAATATATAAAATTCCTTGACAGGCAACTCCAAGTTATGTAATTTTTCAGCATTTTCCACAAAAATGTTTCCCTATTTTTTTTTCTCTTTCACTCTTTCACAGATGAACGCTATGGACATTTTCTGACATGTTTTTTTTTCTTTCCAATGAAAGACCAGCTTTATCTGTCAGGACTATGGACATGTCATGGAAATACATTTAAAGTCCAATTTTGTTGAGAGCTGTGGATTATACCACGGACCAGTCTTTATTTTGACTCTCTAAATGGCGTCTGGCCTTTCCTGGTAAGGGGCTGATGTTCTGGGAGATGTTTGAAAACTGGGTGTAAAGACGTTCTTCAGTAAACGCATTTCCTGTTATTTTTTCCAAGGGAATGTAAGAGCCAATTAAATATTAAATGAATGCAGCTTTTAGCACACAGGACTCTGCATGGACCTATCAGAAATATGAACTGACTTTACAGAACAGACTGTATCTCCAATAAATCACTCTCACAGATGCACAGAGAGATTACACAGTGGTTTTCAGGTCCAGTGTACATTCATTTATCAACCAGAAAACTGTCTAATTGTAGGTTGGTCAGTTTTTTAGGATTTTTTTTTTACCAACATCAGGGCCAGTTGAAGAACCTTACAGGCATTAAGCTAAAAAATTGTTTTAAATATATACTCATATTTGAAGAGGAATGGAGTGGGGATTTGAAGTACAAAAATAAAGATCCAAAAATTCCAATTTTGCAAACTCTGCAGTTCAGGGCCAAATCATGGACCATAACAAAGTGGAATTTGATATTTTGCTTGAGGAATTAATAAAAAAAATTGAGTCAGAAAAACTCAGATTCAAAAACATGAATTTTTTTTAGATTTTTTGATTCAAGCTTTTCTACATTTTCAACAATCTAGCTATTCTTTTTAAAAACTTTTTAAAAACATATTTTACACTCATCAAAAATTATGTGATTTTGTTGAGTTCAATTTTTTTTCCAAGTTAACGCTTGGAAAAAAGGCTACTGTAACTGCCCATGTCTGGTCTATATCAGAGACTATTGCCCATTTGTGGCTGCTTTTGTTGGGAGGTAGGTTCACACATGCTGAACTAACTAGTAAACACATATTAACAGTACAAATGCAAATAATCCAGTCCCTTGCCCTCTTTGGGTAGGACTTACAGGTTTTAATTATGGTACTGTTTTTGTTAAAATGATTCTGCCATGATTTTTATGGTGAAGTTTTTATTACTAAATTACACTGTTTACATGACAAATAATTCACTCTACCATATAAAATATTCCTGAACTTACTAATGTATTGTCATATGACTGAGGGCACCTGTCAAACTATGAACATGACTAATTGAAATATAAAAAACAGTTTGGTCTTCTGAAAAACAGATTTGAGTGCAGAAGAGCACTAATAACTGAGGTGATTTGAAAAAAAAACATGTTTTCCTTTGACAAAATCCCTTTAAGGGACCTGGATCTACAGCTCCATCCAACAAGCTTTTTTTTGTATTTTGTATTGAGAAACATTTTAAGCAAATAAAACATATAAGTGACCATCTGCATATTATGTTTACAAAGTCATTTGGTATAGTGGTCATAGTTAGAAAGAAAGGAAACAAAAGGGAGGAAATAAAAAGAAAAAAGGAAAAATAATATTAGCCATGTACTAGATCTAGATTTTAATGTCAATAAAGTTCATCGATATCTGTGTCTGCTTTCTTATGTTTTTTGATACTTTGCCTTAAAACCTATAGATCACTGCAGTACCTAAGTAGATGTGTTTGTTTTATTTTCCAGATTTTTCTTCAAATGCTTTATTACTGTTAACCCTTTCAAGGACTTTAGATAATGCAGGAGAGTTGGTGTGACTGGGATTGCTTGGAGAGCTCAGGGAATGGTCTACCCATCAGAAATGTGAGCGGATTTTTTAACAATGGGTAGGTCGTTAGTGTAGGTAGTAGTTGAGCTATTTCATTCCAGAAGTTTTTGTGCAGTTCCAAAAAATATGGAGTAAAGATCCCACCTCTCCACAATTTCTCCAACAGGTATCAGGATGCTCAGGGAACATTATATGTAGCTTGTCCGGTTTATGATACCAAAACATAAGTATTTCATAAGCATTCTCCTTTTGCATCCAACAAGATTTTAATTCTCCCCTGGGACCCTATATGTAGGTCAAGTTCTTGTCACAAACATGCAAATCCTTATTGGTCCCTTGCTCTTTGTTACTGTGGTAGAAAATAATTTTTTTAAACCCACAACCATTTAAGGTGATGAAAAGACCTTTGGTCATAAATTGTTGTAAATAAATTGTCTATTTGAGTTTGGGTGAACAATTGTGTCCACTCCAGCCTTAAGGTGGCCATACACAGGTAAATCCGCTTGTTTGGTGATGCCGACAAATGAGCGGATCTCTCCCCGATATGCCCACATACAGTATCGCTATATGCGCTATACCGGGCTGATCCGATCATGGGCCCTAGGGCCCAAAGATCAGATCATAATGCTGCCAATACAGGCGGTCAAATCGAGGAACCGAACAGATGCGGCTGCAATCTAACAGGATTTTTTACCCTGCCTGATCAACATCTGCCCGACTTTTGGGCAGATATCGATCAGGGATGCCCGTCGGATGGCCCCACACATGGGCCAATAAGCTGCCAATAGTCTTTAGAAATAAGTTCAGCTCAGCAAAGCTTCACATCTTTAACATTGTTCATGAGTAAGGGTGTTCCTGACCCAATGTTGAACCTCTAAAGGTAGCAGGAAACCAAAGTCAGAAAAACACTTCCCTGTCTTCATTATAACTGCTCAATTTTCCCATGGAGTCCCATGACTTTTTTGGAAGCTCTACCATAGTTCTAAGCAACCATGTTGGAGACAATAAGGGCCCTATTTATGATTGTTTAAGCTTTTTGGATCAATCAGTCACCAAGGAAATCCTATATTAGTTTCCGTAGTCATGCTGGGTTTCGGGCCAATAAGGTTTGGGAATTTCTGCTTCTGATAAGGAGTTATGGAAGTAGTCAAGGTTTTTTTTGGCTTAAAACCCAGCATGAGAGCGGAAACTCATGTGGGGTTTACATGATGATTGTTTGGGCCCTAAGTGTGTGTTCCATGTGCAATTATTTCATTAGAATTAGTGATAAGCGAATCTGTCCCGCTTTGCTGAAAAATTTGCAAAACCGCGCAGAAATGTGAGAAACGGCGGAAAAAAGTCAATTTGCATAAAAACATTTTTTTACTCAACAAGTTTTTGTGTGCGCAACATTATTTTTCCTCAATAGTAATTTTTTTCTTGTGGGGACTTTTTTTTGTCTCAGCAACTTTTTTGTCCAAATGCATTAAAGTCAAAGTGCTAGTTTTTTGTCTCGTCGTCAATTTTGTCTCAACAACTTTTTTTTTTTGTGAAAAAATTCACAGATGTCAAAAATGCTGAAATTCGCAGCAAATTAGAAATGCATTTATTACATTACATATGGCTGGGAATACAAGAAGGTACTGTGCAGTAGAAACATGTGTACACACTAATTATACTAGCAAACAATAAAGATGAGAGCAGCAAAGAAATTAGATGAGAACATAAGGTAAATAGGAAAGCAGCCTAAATTAAATGATCACTTTATCTGGAACCTAGGCATGCCAACTAAACAGAAGCTTAAATTGTTTAAAATGTCTGTGCTGCAGATCACCTCTGTCAATAATAAAGCATTATTTCTGAAATTTAAGTTTGCATTGTAAGACTGTGAGATCTGGATGTCACTGAAAAAAAGTGGGCCTGATTTGTTATAATACTACATATGTGCTAAATTGTACTAGATTTGTTCAGGGGCCAAAACCTGCAGAACAGGATGCAAAAACCAGGTTGGATCATGGCCATTTTTGTACTTTGCACCCTGCTCTAGAAATAGTGTAGCTGCCTGCTATACAGTGCCTTGCAAAAGTATTCACCCCCCCCCTTGGCTTTTACCTATTTTATTACATTCCAACCTGTAATTTAAATGTTTCTTAGGGGCAAATTTACCTAGGGTCGAATATCGAGGTTTAATTAACCCTCAATATTCGACTGCCGAATTAAAATTCTTCGACTTCGAATATCGAAGTCGAAGGATTTAGCGCAATTCGTTCGATCGAAGGAATAATCGTTCGATCCGAACGATTCGAAGGATTTTAATCCATCGATCTAAGGATTATCCTTCGATCAAAAAATTGATAGGAAGCCTATGGGGACCTTCCCCATAGGCTAACCTTGGCCTCTGTAGGTCTTAGGTGGCGAACTAGGGGGTCAAAGTTTTTTTTAAAGAACAGTACTTCGACTATCGGATGGTCGAATAGTCGAGCGATTTTTAGTTCGAATCGTTCGATTCGAAGTTGAAGGTCGAAGGTCGAAGTAGCCAAAAAAACACTTTGAAATTCTAAGTATTTTCCCTCTATTCCTTCACTTGAGCTAAGTGAATTGGCCCCTTAGACTATTTTGTGCAGATCTATCACATAAAATAAGATTAAGTTGGTGGAGTGAAATAAGAAAAATATATATAAAACATTTAAAAAAAAAAAAAAAATTAAAATTAGCATGTTCATATGTATTCACCCCCTTTGACATGAAGCCCCTAAAAAATCCTTGTGCAACCAATTACCTTCAAAAATCACATAACTAGTGAAATGGAGTCCACCTGTGTGTTTAGGTGTCACATGATCTGTCAGTATAAACACACCTTTTCTGACAAACCTGCTAAGAGAGGGCCGCCCACTAAAACTCACAGACAGGGCAAGGAGGGCATTTATCAGAGAGGCAGCACAGAGACCAAAGATAACCCTGAAAGAGTTGCAGAGTTCCACAGCAGAGACTGGACTCCATAGAGCTGGGCTTTATGGAAGAGTGGCCAGAAAAAAAGCTTTTATTTAAAGATAAAAATAAGAAGGCACATTTTGAGTTTGCCAAAGGCATGTGGTTGACTCCCCAAATGTATGGAGGAAGGTGCTCTGGTCAGATTAGACCAAAATGTAACTTTTCAGCCACTAAATAAAATGCTATGTCTGGTGCAAACCCAACACATCCTATCTCCCCAAGAACACTAACCTCGTTCACAGGGTCCCTGTTCCCCGACTTTTCTAAAGGGTTGTCCTTTTGTGCAAAATAAGTACAAATGGTTACATTTAATCCAGCAACAAGGAAATGAGATACTGGCAGGCAATGAAGCCACATGGACCATTGATCCTATGGGTCCCTACAACAATATTCTGATAATGACATGATCTTGCCTTACACACTATGGAACAGTTTTACCACTTTCTGACACTATCCTGCTTTACTTTACTATGGTGCTCATTTATTAACACTGGGCAAATTCCTTCTGTTGCATTAACCCATAGCAAACAGCCAAAGATTTTTTTTATTCTTCGATGTGGATTGATCACAGGTAATTGCTAACTGTGCTTCTATGGGCAACTATACTGCTGCAAAATTGTCCACTGCTGCAAATTAGTGTAATTATTCCTCACTTACAGCTCTTACTGTTGTTAATCTACATTAATGTAGATTATGTAAACCATTTCACCGTTCTGGATCCTCCCCTATGCGTTTATGCACAATTGTAGAGAGAATAAGGGTTACTGTCCGGGTGCAAATTTGCCCAATGTTGATAAATGAGCCCCATTATGTTTTGTGCACAGAAAACAATAAAATTCTCTAAAATTCTCTTCAGGGTCATACTGGAGCAATGGAGCCCGCAGGAGGAAGCAACCCGAAGGGCCCTCCTGGCAGTCATGGGGCCCCCTCCTGACTTTCTCGACCTCTCTGCCCCTCCCCCGCAGTACACATGCCCGAACGTACAAACACTGAACGGGCGCATGCGCAAATGCAGCAGAGCAGCCCATCAGGGGCTTCTCTTTAGAGTAAAAGGAAACTCACAATCACTGGGGGGGAGGGTCTTAAAGGAGAAGTAAAGTTATCCTGCACTTGGGGGTGCCAAATGTTAGGCAAACTCAAGTGATTGTATTGCCTTACCTGAAACCCAGGCCAGTGCTCCTATCAGCAGAAAACGTCACCGGCCCGGGGTTATAACAGTGAGCACCACAGAGCAATTCTCTTCCATCTTCCTCTTGCTCCACGTGGCTGTGCGTGCGCAGTAGAATGAAAAGCTGAACTTTAACTAAAAAGTCTGCTATTTCGTTTAACTGTGCATGCGTTTGCCCCAGGAAATTTGAAGCAAGATGAAGCCAGAAGAGGATCGCTCTGTGGTGCTATAACCCCAGGCCAGTGCAGTTTTCTGCTAATCAGAGCACCACCCAGTGATTAACCCTTAAATCCTTTTACTGAAACCAAATAGGGGGTAAAGTATATAATCAAAGGTTCTGTTGCCTTAATTCATCCAGAAGTTTACAGTTTTGCCCTCTCAGGGAATGGTGGGATTGGTACTTATGTATCTGTCTGATCTGTTATCGTGGATATCTAATAAAATGGAGGCACACAGACCCTGAAGCATATTGCTGTCATTGTGCAGTATTAGCCTTAGCCATTCAGATGCACAGCGCCACGTGTAAATGTGACATTGATAAAATAAATAGTATGCACACAACCCAACAGTGTCTATTTGTGAAACACACACATCACGTATGTAAAACTGTGCAATATGAAGTCAACAAGGTTTGCCAAGAGCAACCGCAAGGTATACACTATCCCAGCAAGGCATACAGTCTTCAGGATGGACTTAATATGGAGTAACAGAGGTTGGAACCTGGTTTCCTTTTATATTTTATTAAGATTGGTCTCCACTCAGCAGGGTAGTTTCTTAATTAGAGCCCAGCTATGGTGGAAGACATGTGCCGGGGACCCCTGCTCAGAATCTAAGGTTACACTGAGGAAGCTGTTCTACTTTTATTTCCTGCTCTGCAATATCTGAACAGCGAGCCACAATTTCAATGGGGGGAAAAGATGTGAAATGTAATCATTTTTATGAGATTTGTGAAAGGGTTAGAGCCTTGTCTTTGGAGGTTTCTTGTTTTTCTACCAGCATCCTGAGATGATGAGATGCAGGAGACAGACCCCGGAGAAGCTAGATGTTGAATTTGTTTTCACTCCAAGAATCTTTTGTTGATGTGGTTGAATGACACCTCGCTACTGTATTATCTTAACCAAGTGACTACGTGGTCTCACAGAATAATTCAGTATTTTACTAGGAAACCTAATAATGTAAATGAGGCTACATTCTCTTATTAATGAGAGGAATGGAACAGTATCATTTTATTCCAGGAATGTCCCATTGCTTGAGGGCAACTCACTGATATTTTCTATCAGGAAAATTGTGATGGATGGAGCAATGGAAACAGAAGACCCAGAGTCTGCTGGAGGCAAAATAATAAAAAAGACACAACAGGATACTGGTTGATGCACAGTTTTTATATATTAAACATCCCAAGGTTTGAGAGATGGGCCAATAAAAATATCTAGCAATGTCTAGACCTTCTATAGGACAATGACTTGAATCCCAAGCAGAAACACTAATCCATGTTTGAGAAAAGTATTTTTGTACTAAGAGATCCACTTGTGCTCCCATTCTGCATGATTCTAGTTGTACATCTCTGACTTTTTCTAATAATCTAGTGTCAATAATCATTTCTGCCCTGGATTTTTTAAGAATGACCTTGTGAATGACCAGTAGGATAGTTGCAAAAACATCAGTAGGGGGCTTTGGCTAATGGTTTGGGGAACTTAAAAAAATGAGATTAATTAGATCTGATTTAAATCAAGAATGTTCCATCATTAGGGGTCAAAGACAATGTAAGATTAGGATAATAATACAAAATACTAAATGAGAACAAGGTAACCACTTATAGAGGCAACAGAAGCCCAGTAAAATGCCTTATAATAATCCTTCCTGCCTCATGTTATACTTTAAGGGTTAGTTCACACAAGGAGATTCAGGGAGATTTTGTTGCCTGGCGACTAATCGTCTCTTCTTCCAGGCGACAATTTTCCCTGAACTGCCTTTGCGGGTCTTCCCATCCGCTATAATGAAAAGTCGCTTGCGCTAAAGCACACGTGGCGCTTTATTTTCGTTGTGAGGGGACTTCGCAAAACGCAGAAGAAGAGGCGATTAGTCACCAGGCGATAAAATCTCCCAGAATCTCCTCATGTGAATTAAACCTAAGGCAAATTAAACAAATAGGAGTCTGATAAAGAAGTGGTTTCTTACATGCCATTTTCCCTACCTAAATAATAAATAAAACATTTTTTACATTTACCTGCAGTTACAAGGCCCCTGAACTATGGGTAATAAAATTCTGTAATTTGGATCTACATACCTTAAGTCTAACAAAAATAATTTAGTTTAAAAATTGATGATTGTTTTGTTAACAATAAGAATTAATTATATATTAGTTAGGGTCAAGTACAAGTTTCAAAAAAATAAATTATCTGATTAAAATGTTTATGGTAGAAGGCCTTCCCATAATTGAGAGCTTTCTGGATAACAGGATTCCTGATAATGGATTCCATACCTGTTTTATGCTTCTAGTCCAGTATGCACATTTTACCCACTACATGACCACCCCAAGTCAACTCCATGAAAATATGTGGTCAGTTTATGGCATTTTGAAAACACTTTCTACATGGATTAAAAACAATTTCCTTTTTATAGCGTGTTTCTTTCTGGTTTACAAAACACACCACTACATTATGTAAAATTCACCAAACCATGGGGTATATTTATCAAAGGGTGAAGTTAATAGTGAAGTTCCGCCACTAGAGTGAAATTCCGCCACTCTCCATTCATTTCTATGGGATTTTTATAGGCTTAATTATCAAAGGGTGAACTTTCACTTTCACCCATTGATAATTACGCCTTTCAAAATCCCATAGAAATGAATTGAGAGCTGCGGAATTTCACTCTAGTGGCGGAACTTCACACTTTGATAAATTTACCCCCATGTGTTTTAAACTTCTTCAACTTTAATACTGTAAACTCTATTGGACATGGTCCTTTTTATTGCCTGTATGGATCAGTATTTTTATTGAATCTGCATGTTTGCTTTGTGCACCCTTTTAATAATAAAATAGTTCCTTGTACTTGATCCTAACTAAGATATAATTAATTAAGGTTTAAATTATTTTACAGTAGACTTAAGGTATGGTGGTCCAAAAGACATCTTATCTGGTTCAGAGAATTCTGGATAAAAGGTCAAAAAGCTGTAACTGTTAATAATAATAATAATAATAATAATAATAATAAAATGCATGCTCAGTGCAAGAAAATAAATACCACTACATACTGCTAGTGTTCCATACTTATTGTATCACCAGATACTGCTGTGTGTAAAAGCAACATATTGTGCTTGACTGACTGGCTGAGCCCTTCAGATTTAGAATGAATCAGGCAGCTTTTTTTTTCAATTTATTACTTGACAAATCCATATATCAATGAGATTTCCAGGACTAGGGAAGCATTTTGGTCTCCATATATCAGCCCATAAGTGATTTCTAAGAGCTGAGCACAGTAAGGTGTAAGGTAGGCGCATGTCATATATATATCTGACATCTGCTACTTGCAAATCGAATTGTGCAGCAGGGATTATTAATGCTTGCAAAATATCATTACAATTTACAATCAGAGCTAGCCACAAAACATTAACAGCTCAACTTAAAAGGCTTTTACGTCCAGCCATTATATAACTTATAACATATAGGCAACTTATTTTGGATTTATGGGGCTGAAACACTTGAAAATGCTTTTTATATTCCCACATATTTTTATGGCCATCTGCTTTACAATGGTAATATATTATGTAAGCTTCTTCATTTTCCACACTGTTGTACAGCTGAGATATCACAGCAACAGCCAGACTGGGCTAGACTTAGATGTAAGGAGGGAGATACAGTATATCCGGCTAAAAGGTCCAACCTGCAGCACTCCAGCTGTTTAGCTTTTGCTGCAGTATCCTGCCTGTTGCTGTTAGAAGATCTTGGAAGTTGTATTCCAACAACAGATGTAGATCAGTGGACTGGATTCCCTAAGGTTGAAAGTGTCAAAATGTCCTTGCGTTAGGGCATGTTTATCAAAGTATTCTATTCTATACAAATAAAATATTTTATTTGAAAACCGTTGAAATCCTGGTTTTTATTCCAGTGGTTTTGTGTTTAGCCATCTTTTATCTTCTAAACAAAGCCGCACCAAGTCTATTGAGCCCTAGATACTTATATTGTACAGGTCCCTGATACATTTGCAGGTATGTTTAAATCTAAATAGAAATATACCTGCAAAATAAGTACAGACATTTTCTATGCAAATCATTTATGGGTAATTCTATTTCCTTACTGGTCCCATTAAAAAACACCAATCCAGAGTAAAATACAGGGATAGAACCTGTTATCCAGAATGCTCGGGACCTGGGGTTTTCCTGATAAGGGATCTTTCTGTAATTTCAATCTTATTACCTTAAGTTTACTAGAAAATCATGTTAACATTAAATAAACCCAATAGGCTGGTTTTAGTTCCAATAAGGATTAATTATATCTTAGTTTGGATCAAGTACAAGCTAATGTGTTATTATTATAGAGAAAAAGCCAATTTTTAAAAATTGGGATTATTTAATTATAATGGAGTCTGTGGGAGACACCCTTTCCGTAATTCTGAACTTTCTGTATAACTGGTTTCCAGATAACTGATGCCATACCTGTGCCACAGACATTAAATCAAAATAATGTAATGAAGCTATTTACTGACACCCCCACTCTGCACAAGCAAAGCAGAATTTGTAAATAATGTTATTCATTGGCTTCCCATCCAAGAATCTTGATTTTGGCACAGGTGGTGTCTCCATAAACATAAAATGCTCAGCTTGGAGACACCAGTCACCTGGAATTAGTTTAGAGAAAGTAAAATATTGGTGTAAAATATTTGCCCCATACTCATACACATGCTGGAGGGAGATGTGGGGGGTGGGGCAATATGGACCATGGGATACTGTATGTTAGTGATGTGCAGGTTAAGAAAAACTAGAACTGCTTCCAACCCTAACTTGCTGCACTCTCCTATTTAAATACTCACAGGTGTTGGCCCAAACCCGCCCGACCCACATGTAAACCCAAGGGTCCTGCACATTACTACTGTATGTATTTCATGCTCTATATTGTCGGGGGGGGGGGGATTGCAAGCATCGCATTTCAATTTTGGAATCTGGAAAACAAAATGGGTGAAAATGTTGCATGTTTTGGTGTACATTTACTGGACATCATTCAAGTAAACAAATGTAATTGTGTAATATACATTTCTAAACTACTTTTAAAGTAATTACTCTCCCTGGAGTCAAAGATTCAAGAAGTCTCACATGCCATCCAGTTGAACAGGTGGCTGAATGGGCCAGAGGAAACGTAGCAACTTAATCAATGAAAACTGATTTTTTTAGATGCAACAATATTAAAAGGTCCCAATTTCCAGGATGTGCCGGAGAGTGAGCCAGAAATGAGGGAACCGGAAGAGGAAATTAAGGATTATGGGGGTTTGATAATAAAGTCGCAAAACTGCGGAAAAATTCTCGGAAAATCAAAAATGCTTTGAAGTCAATGGTCATCAACATTTTTTTTTGAGAAACATTTTTTTCTAACTCTAAATTCATTTAAGTCAATGGCCGTTTTTCTTAGGGCGACTTTTTTGTCCAAATGCATTAAAGTCAATGGTCGTTTTTTCTTATGGCGACTTTTTTGTCTCTGCAACAATTTTGTCTTGGTGACTTTTTTGTTGAGGCAAAATTTTCTCAAAAAATTTGCAGATTTGCGAGATAATACAATAATAGGATTAGGATCGTATTACTAATAATACAATCCTGAACTTGCTAACAGAATTAAAATATAAACGAAGACCCAACATTTTTATATCAATGGATATTACTCCCCTGCTCAGTTAGTAATTATACTCTATAGCAGTGAGTGACAGAGAGTGTGGAAATGAGGAATGTGTCGGATGCTTACTCTGTTTTGTATTTTATCTACAGAAATAGTTTCTAGAGAGGTTTCTAGAAAATCTATTCCCAGTTTACACTACGATTTAATCTTTTTTTAAATTTTATTTATTTTAGCATTCACGCTTTCCTTCTAAATAAACTTTCCTCCAGAAGCATGAGTGACAATCGTGCATTACGTAAATAGCTCTTAATTTTTTCCTGAGCGTAACAGGATTCCATGGCTCGAGCCCCCAATGGGGCAGCTGTGGTTGGGAAGGAAGTGAGGGAGGGCAGCTCTTAGGTGCCCCAGAGAAGTAACAGATGCTTCTGGAAAAAAAATCAAGTCACAGGTCAACGTCTCCCGAGTAATTATCACTTAGGCTGTGAAGGGCCGTTGAGGTAGAAGCCGCATGGTAATTCTTTGCTGCTAATTAATTGCAAATGGTGGGAGGAAGGATGTGCCAAGATGAGAGGAAGGGAAGTCCAGCATTCTTTTTATCACACAACAATTCCACTGGTGATTTTAAGTGATCAAACTAAAAAAAGCAGAATTTAAAGTGACACCTTCACCAGAAATGAAGGTTTATATTTGCAGGTCAATTTTGTTCAAAAAACAAATGAATGGAAGAGAGGGACTTGAATCACACTTAGAGGCAGATTTATCAAAGGTCGAAGTGAATTTTCGAATTAAAAAACGACAAATTTCGAAGTAATTTTTGGGTACTTCGACCATCGAATAGGCCAAATTCGACTTCAACTTGAATTGAAAAACCTTTGAAAATTCGACCACTCGAAAATCGAAGTATTGTCTCTTTAAAAAACTTCGACTTCGACACTTCACCACCTATAACCTGCCGAATTGCTGTTTAGCCTATGGGGGACCTCCTAGAACCTACCTGAGGTTTTTAGGCAAGTTTTGAGAAGTTGAAGGATTTTTGTAAAATCGATTAAGTTGTACGATCGTAGGATTTCATCGTGAGGTCGAACGATTTTAATTTTAAGGAATAAAACCTTCGACGTCGACTATCGTACTACACCTATTCGATGGTCGAATTTCGAAGTTTTTTCACTTCGGAATTCGACCGTTGATAAATCTGCCCCTTAGGGTCACTAGGCTTAAAAAAACTAGACCATATATATTGTAAACACATGCAGCAGGTCTCTGTAAGAGTAAAGGGAATTTTAAGGGGTACCCAAGCCTCCTCTATACAAGTTTTAGCCTTTTCCCTTTAACATTAACAAAATGTTTGATATGCTTCTTCCTTTGCATTCGTATAGTGTTGCCTAATACATTGTCCTTCCTGTCCATGCAGCCTCTATTAAAGCCTATACGGTGGAATAGGAAATGAAAAAGACTGACACTTGATCCGCTTCAAACCTGAAATAATTGTGCTGGATGGGTAATTACCAAAGAATACATTTGTATTACAGAGTGCACTGCTTTTTGCACAGCGGTGCAGTATGAATCTGAATTAGCTTCTGGCTTCATATTCTGTATGTAGAATTAAAATATGTCAAGCTTTAGAGGGTTGAGTTGGCAGTTATAGAAACAGGTAGATTATATAAATATGGCCAGAAACAGCACACAGGGTCCAAATAAAAGATGTATGTACTGTGTGAAAGTCTCTTTAATTGTCCTTAATGGCCAAATGGATAAGTGTCACCAGTAACACATGATGGGGACTACTTTCATAAGCAATACACACTAGTCATATATAACAGGCTCTATCTTGATGGCTTATTGTCAGTGCTGTACATGACGATGACACACAGCTTCACACTACACCCTACAGTTAATTGTGCTAAGATTTCCTGCAAAGGCTGCCAAAATCTGACCCAAAAGGCGACACAGCGAGATAGCTCTTTTCATGCCAGGCTTTAGCTTCCTCTTAAAACACATAATGTTTTAATTTAAATGTTTCTTATAACAAGGAAGTGTACATTAATGTACACTTATAACTAGCTTTAATAAATGTATACTATAGCCTCTCAAATCTCAATTTGATTGTGGAAATGTTTGGGACCTGTGATTTTTCAGATAGTGGATCTTTCTGTAATTTGGATCACCATACTTTAAGGGGTTATCTATCAAAATCCGAATTTTTCTGATATTTTATTTAAAAAAAAGCCCGACCATACTAGAATCCACGATTTGACCTGATTTATTATTAAATAAAGCTTGATTTAATCGGATCAGGTAAAAACTTGATAAGATTGAGCAAAAACCCATTTTTTGTTATGAGTTTTTTCCAGAATCGTATGATTTTTTTGGGCTGTTGCCTAAATATAAGTCTGAATTTTATCGAATTTTATCGGATTTTTGCCAGCGCAGACCATAGAAACCATTAACTAATACACACCCTTTGGGCTTTTTGCATCTTTGGGGTATATTAAATCCACAAAAAAGTCAGATTTTAGCATTCAGACTTTTATAAATAACCCCCTAAGTCTGCTGAAAATCACTTAAACATTAATTAATCAGCTCAGTGTGGTTTTTTAATCGCACCCCATACCCACCCCTTTAGTACTAATGGTGGTCCTATGCTTTTAAATATGGGCGTTGGTTTGAGCAATCTCTCTCTCCTAAAAGCCCTTGCTGGCGGGGGAGGATTTAGCTTTCAGATTGAAACCAATGCACAACACACATTGTGTACAGGTAATTATGCAGAGAAGTATCTTTTTATATTGTGACCTGAGTTAAGTAAGTTAGGGACCGCCATATGGGGTTTACCTTAACGTGGTATGGTGGCTTTTCAACTTTATGATCATAACTTTGTAACTAAAAACCCCTGTTTTGTAAACATATGCATTTGCATTTATATTGAATAACTTATGAGACAGGGGCCCAGGGAAGTGCATTGTAAGTAGCACTTCCATTATACTTAAATATATTTTGTATTAGCCTTAAGAGTGCTTCCACCACCCCCCCTAGATTTTTAAACATTAATTAGCCCAATACAAGGTACTGATTTATTATAAAAGAGAAAAAGGGAAATATTAGAAACATTTGCTTAAAATGGGCTCTATTGGAGATGGTCTTCCCATAATTCAGATCTTTCTGGATAATGACAGAATAACCAATCCCATAGCTGTCTATGTTAGAGAGGCTCAGGGGAAGATGTTGCCTGTGTTAGATTGCTTTAGAGCAGGGGTCCCCAACCTTTTTCACCCATGAGCAACTTTCAGATGTAAAAAGAGTTGGGGAGCAACACACACATGAAAAATGTACTTGGGTGGTGCCAAATAAGGGTTGTGATTGGCTATTGGTAGCCCCTTTGTGGACTGGCAGCTTACAGGTGGGTCTATTAGGTAGTACACATGGTTTTTATGCAACCAAAACTTGCCTCCAAGCCTGGAATTCCAAAATAAGCACCTTCTTTGAGGCCACTGAGAGCAACATCCAAGTGGTTGGAGAGCAACATGTTGCTCACTAGCTACTGGTTGGGGATCACTGCTTTAGAGGAAAAGGGAAACTATGGGGACAGAGACAAGGTCAGCTTGGGACATGTGGAATTGGGAGTGTTGAATAAATTATTTTCTCTTTAATTTAATCTATAGAAATATTGATTGGTAGCACTAGGTAGTTATTACTGAAATTTAAAATGCTCTTCTTGTGCTGCTGGCTGTCAAGTTTATATAATATAGAAGATCAGTTCTAAAACCTATGAAACAACCATGAAACAGATGTTTCAAAATTGTTTAGTAGCTATATCAGGAAATCTTGAAATTTGCAAATTTTGTACAAATTTATGTTCGGTAATAAAATAGTGAATAAAGTACCCCCTCATATTTTGCAACTGGGGTTACTTTATTTGTATGTATGTATGTTTATTTTTATTTGTAAAGCGCTCCTCGAGGGCAAAGTACTGTACAGCAAAACAATAAATTAGTAGTAACAAACAAGGGGTCATTGGAATAAAAAGTAACAATAAGTGCATTATTAGAAATACAATTCACAAAAATATTAAATATAATAACAATGCAGATTAAGTGCTCAGTGTCAAGGAAACAAAAGGCTAGAGGACCCTACCCCATAGGGCTTACAGTCTAAATGGGAGGGTAACATACAGACACAATTCAGAGGGGTATTAAGGTGCTGTGGGTTACAGTTTGTTACACTGTTATATAAGTGCCAGTTCAGGTGTTATCCAGGTGCTCCCAGAGGTAGTCTTTGAGTTTTGTTTTAAAAACACTGAAGTAGGATTCTCTCTGGAGAGATTCAGGAATGGCATTCCAAATGTAAGGAGTCGCAAGAGAGATGGGTTTGATACGGGAAACAGCAGTAGTAGGGGGGGGTACAAGCAAGCGGTTGCTCTGAGAGGAGCGGAGGTTTCGGGCAGGAACATATAGAGAAACAAGAGATGAGATGTAGTTAGGTGCAGAGGAATGAAGGGCTTTGAAGGTTATGAGGAGGAGTTTATAAGTTATTCTGGCGCAACTTCGCACTCTAACGCCAGACGAATTTTCGCTCTGGCGAAAGAGCCTTACTAAACAAATTCACTAAGTTTTTGATTTTACTGACCGCTACCTCTATCGCCAGACTTGCCTTAGCCACCTCAGACCAGACGAAGTGCAATAGAGTAGATAGGAGTTCCTCAAAAAAAAGTTGAACATTTTTCTAAGTCCCAAAAAACGCTGGTGTCTTTTCCATTTTACAGGATGATAGGCTGAAGAAGATCGAAGATTTTTTTTGGGGTACCCTCCTTCCCCCCTACATTTGATAACATATGGCACCTAAACTAAACCGTGGGCACATGTGTAGGGCAATAAAACACCTCTATATCATTTTTTTAAGGTTCCCTGGCCTTGTGTAGTGTAATGTATTTGATGCAGCATATACGGCCATTGTACTTTGCGCGCCGTATGCAAATTAGCCAACGCTAGCATAACTTCGAACTGCTGAACGTATTTTCGTTAGAGCAACTTCGCCAGCATTCAGTACCCTTTGCGCAACTTCGGATCTTCGTGAATTAGCGTTGTCAAGTCTAATTTACGCCTAGTGAAGTGTTGCGATGTGCGCGAAGCCAGCGCTGGTGAATTTTCACCGGTTAGTGAATTTGCCCCTATATGTAATGAGTTTGTATGTTTATTGTGTCTTTGTGGGTTTCTTGAAAGTAATGTGTGTGAGAAAGGGGCCTTATAGTGTAAGCTCCACTGGAGCAGGGAATGAGGAACAATCTGTGCAACGTGCTGCAGAATATGTTTATGTGAACTTCCTCTACAATATAGAGTAATGATTGGAGGGCAGCTAGACAATCACCACTAAAGGCTTTGGTTAAAATATCATTGATCCCCATCCTGTGGCTCATGCAGTTGGCATAACTTGGTTACACCAGACCCCCCTGCAAAAAAAAATCTTCTGAGGGGGTCTAACACGAACAGTCCCTCCTCCCTAGACAGATAATAGTCTGCATATGGGCTCACAGCTATGTTGCTGAATATTGTGTATAAGTTTAGAAGAACTTAGAAAAAAGTTACTTAAGGAGCAACAAAAGTACCAAATAGGACATTCTTGAATAAATAAAGACTGTGGAGAGTATCATTTGTAAACCAAATTACACTTTTCATTATCATTAAATTCTCTTTTCCACCAAGATATAAGGTGGAATGTCCCAAACCCATTAATTCTCAGTTCTTTTTGGTCAGCTCTTGTTTGTATACTGAATTAAGAGCTTCTTAGTCGCCCACAGAAGAATGTGAGCTTCCACAACTATACATAAATCTCATCTCACACAAAGGTATAATTAATATCCTGCACCATTAAAAATCTGTATTAAGTGCCAATATAAGCTGCCAAGACAATCTTCTAACTGCTTAACTCTCTTGTTCTTCCTTGCAGGCACTATTGACGTGATCACATTACAATTTATGAAGAACCTCTGGAGGCAAATGTTTTAATTCCATGGTAAAAGAAGGAAATTACACAGGGCCCTAAGGGCAGGGGAGTTTTTACACATCTCATTTCAAAATTTTTTAATTTCTGCAAATAGTTTTTGGTTTATTAATGTGACATGTGTTGGGATTCCAGAGTGATTAGTGTGTGAGTTGGGTGCTGGTGGGTGCCAAGGGAAGTTTTACTTTTGGAATGCCGTGTTGGAACTTGGTGAGTTGGAAGGAATGTAAATGCCAACTAGAGTCCCTTGGTTTTGCTTTAATTTCTATTAGTATCATCTGGTATATCACAGAAATGATCAAAGCGTGTGTCTTAACAAAAAACATAAATACAGGCATAGGATCTATTATCTGGAATACTTGTAACCTTGGGGTTTTCAGAAAAGGGATCTATTGTCATTTGGATCTCCATACCTTAAAAGACCAGTAAAATCAATTTTAAAATACGTTAGTATACAATGAAAAAAAAAACACAAAGACAAATTAAACTTTGAAATCGATAAGTCTTTATTAAGAAATAACTTACCAAAACTCCGCTTGCGCTCCTCTTCAGGAAAGGCGACAGGCCGATGATCCATCGTGCATCGCTTAATTTCTCCTCCCTAGCTATCTCCTAAGGAAGGCAGGAGGGGAAATCGAGCGCCACACGATGGATCGCCGGATCGCCTTTTCTGGGGCCCACCATAAAACCTTAGACCATGGGCCCACCAGAAAACCTTAGACCATGGGCCAACTTTCCAAACTATTATTTCTCCTCTCCTCACTTTTATATCTACTTACTATACTCTATTCTTCCATTATTAAGCCTAATAAATAGGGAATGACCATGAAAAAGGCCAACTGGTTAGAAGCAAAAGACCCACTGACACCTGGGCCCACCGGGAGTTTTCCTGGTATCCCGGTGGGCCAGTCCGACACTGTCAAAGTTTAATTTGTCTTTGTGGTTTTTTTTTCGTTGTATACTATGAATTTTTTTTTTTAAAAAAAAAAACATTTTTAAATTTTAGAATTATTTCTTTATGGGAGATGGCTTAGCCTGTAATTCTGAACCTCCTGGATAGTGGGTTTCTTGATACATGATCACATAGCTGTATGGTATGAGATCTCATACATAACTTTTGTGGAAGCTGTCCTCAACCCCTACCCCAAACCATTTCCTATGATGGATGTAAATACAGATGGAATCATCTTGCAAACAAACAAAGAAAAAAAACAAAGCTGATCTTCATCCTTTTACCCGTAAGTTGTGTTATCGTGTTAATGTCATAATGGGTGAATTGGTGTTAAAGTTAGAGGTTGAGTTGTAGTCAATTTATGCCAATAAAACAAATCACTAACCATAAACACCAACAATATCAGAAAGCAACCATTTACAGTGGGCCTACAGGAATGTAATTAGTGATACCCCAGGGGCTTGACTGCTGGAGCACAAACCAATAGCCGAAGTTAAAACTCTCAGATTGTACAGCTGCCTCATACAGATCAGAACTTAAATCTTGCTTTAGGAGGTGGCCTTTTCAAATCAAGTTTTAATTGTGTACGTGTAGGGCTCAGTATCAAACAGGTGACCATTAAGAATGAGTAAATTCAACCGGTTATTGGCAATAACAAAAATCTTTGAACATTGTGTGTTTTGCTGGCGAAAGAAACAGATATTGTTATTATCATTTGCACCATCACATTTTCCTAAAACAAAACTAGAGGGTGTGTTTAGTAATCTGAGCTGAGAAGAACTGAGCATGCTCATAAGTCAACAGCCAAAGCAAATTCCTGAGGGAGGGGGCCGAGTGGGTTAGAGGAGGAGAAGGAATTCTAAGTGATTAAGGGGATGCTGCAGCCTTACTGTTAAACTTTTTTTTGTAACTTGTTTTTTATTTGCATTTTTCAGAGAAAAAAAAGAAAAAGAATCACAAATATTTATAACCACACATTGGTTAAAAGCATATGTTACATTTTGGGGTCAAGTGAAATACGAAATAACAAGTTCAATTAAGAACATATATTGTTCTAACTTAATAGATAAATGCAGTGGCAATGTAAACTTCCAGTAACAATTGTATACTCAGATCAAGGCAAGTAAATAACAAAAGCAGGAAGAGCAATAGGAAACTGGACGTACGTGCACAGTTGAAACATGGGCTAATTCTAGAGGATAGCAGGCTTGGGATGAGCAAGTGGAAAAGTCTCTTAAAATGGGAACTCATTGTTTAGAGGCCACATCAACCAGACCCTGAGGTAGTGTACTGTTAACCTTTTAACAACCAGAGTGGCAGGTTTCAAAGAGGCTGTTCACTGATTATGGGCAGATTTATCAAAGGTCGAATTTCGAATATATGTTAATTTATTTTACTCTAATTAATTCGGGAGGTTATTTAACATAATTTGAATCAAGTTTTCCCTCCAAAAAAAATGTGAATATTAGGAAGGCAATTAACATATTGAAATGGCTCAACAGACCTCTGCCATTTACATGTAAATGAACGTGGCAGGTTTTGGAATGCCATGTTGGAAGATCTGCGGTCAGCCGAAAAGCCAAAAATGCGGAAGTGCCGAAAAGTCGAACTCTGGAAGCAGTGAAAAGACCCGAAGCCACGAAAATAGCCAAAGCCGAAGACCTGAAGCTCCGAAAAGACCCGAAGTCATGAAGATAGGCGAAGCTGAAGTCCCGAAGCGGCGAAAAGACCCGAAGTCACAAAAACAGCCGAAATTGAAGTCCTGAAGTGGCGAAAAGACCAGAAGTCACGAAAACAGACGGAACTGAAGTCCTAAAGTGGCGAAAAGACCCAAAGTCACGAAAGGAGGCGAAGTTGAAGTCCTGAAGCCACGAGTTCAATTCTACTGAACACCAATTTGTGTTTTTTTTAATCCCCTGGCCACCAATGTATTATTTTAATATTCTATAGGCCCCTGCCACCAATGTTTTTTTTTTTAAAAAAATATTTTTTTGGTGCCCCAATTTTTTTAATTTGTAAGGGGGGCCCTGGCGCCAATGTTTTTTAAATAAATATTTTTTTGGGGCCCCAATTGTTTTTACTTGTAAGGGGGGCCCTGGCACCAATGCTTTTTAAAAAAAAACTTTTATGGGCGGCCCTGGCGCCAATGTTTATTTTTAAACTTATAAGGGGGCCCTGACCATCAATAGCTTTTTATAACGTGTGTGTGGGGGGTTACTTTTTTAGCGCTGTGTGGTCTTTTAACTGTGATGTGGAGTGGGTGGGGTCTGGGGCGGGGCTTGGGTGCCAGGGTGGGTAGGTCCCAGGGGGCCCCAAAAATGTTGTTTTACAGGGCCCCGTGATTTCTAATGGCGGCCCTGCATGGGTGTGATACATCTCACATTCAAATTAACATTCGAATTGGAGGTTTAAAACTCGAATGTGTGAATTTTGACACCAAAAAACTATTTGAAAAGATTAATTCTAATTTTAATTCTAATTTACTATTCAACCCTTAATAAATCTGCCCCTTGTGTATAACTTGCATTTATATTATTTTTGCCAAAGTGCATAAAATTGCATTTACTGCTGGAATTATAGCATTGATTTCTTTGCTTTAGGTGCTACAGGAGTCCTGTGTCTCCTCTACAGGGGAGAGCAGGTACAATATACAGTAATTTGTCATGCTCCCACCCAGGATCAGGACAGACTGGGCCAGGGGCGATCCTGGCCCCTCCGCCGCCTGAGGCAGCAGCAGTTGCTGCTGCCCCCCCTCCCCCGGGAATTCCCTCTTAAAGTACCAGGAGCAGCATTTTTGCTGCCCCTGGTACCTAGTGGGGTGCTGCCGCCTGAGGCGACAGTCTCAACTTGCCTCATTGGTGAAGCACCCCTGGACTGGGCAATAATATCCCTCCCTGAGAACCTCTCTGATCCACAATAACACACACAGGAATTATTGACAGGTTTATTTGCAGGGCACTGTACTGTACATTACAGTGATACATAGAGCCTGCCAGTAGGGATGGGTAAATTTGACCCGATTGCAAAATTTTTTGATGCGCGTCTTTTTTTTTTAATGCACGATGCCATACAAGTCTATGGGTGTCATTTCCGCAGCGAAACAAGCCGAAAAAATTCACCCATCCCTACCTGCCAGCCATAACTAGAGGAAACACAGTCAGCTTCCTTAATAGTCACTTCAGTACTTTTAATTTGGAGTCCCTTTTCCTGGTCACAAGCAGACACGCATGTGCAGCCAATCACAGTGTGCATCCGGACACTCTAAAGGGTCTTTTGCGCAACCCTCAGTAATGGAAGATGCGCCATTACAGCAGATTCATGCTAGGATGGCACCAGAGGGCACAGAATGTCTGCAAAGCCTTCTGTGCAAGGAGCAGGTAGGGGGAAGAGTAGGGAGAGAAGTGGTAAGAGGCACCAGGGCTCGCCCTGTTTGCCACTCCCGCCCGCCCACTAGATTAAGCCCCAGTCCTCCTGCAGCTCGTAAGAGAGCTCAGACAGCCACAGTATCAGCAGTAACATCTACAACCACAGTAACAGGTCCACAGCTGCAGGAGATTGCGCAGGTACATGCAGCGGCTCAGCCAGTCACAGCAGGGGTTCACACACAATTGCACTCTCCAGGTCATACCAGTTGTGGGCAAGGGCACTTTGAAAGTTGTACCCCTTCACCCTCCATGATGCCCCCTGGCTGCGTACCACCAGACCAATTCTGGCAAACAGGGCCATAGAGGGTCAGGTGGCACATATGGTTGAGGAGCTTAATGATCTACTGACATACAGCTCAGAAGAAAGGGAGCTGGCCATTTTTGATGCCCCTGAACCACCACATACTAATAGGCCTGGGCTGTTTAATGCACCTGCGTTATATAAACCTCCTCAGCCCTTACACAACCCTCCACCTTTATACAACCAAAGCCCTCGGCATACAACTGCACTTCGCTCATACAGAGCAACAAGCCACAGCCGCGTAGAGAGGCAGAGTTCACATGAGAGGAGGGAGGTCTCATTGGGTAGGGAGGTAAACCTCACAGGATTCAGGCAGGCGCAAACACCACCGGGCCGTTGGTAAGTCATCAGCCAGGTCTGCACGGCATAAGAAAACCTCCAGACATGGGCATCACAGTCCTGGTTACAGTGTCTACAGCTCATCTGCCTCACGCACACGAGATACCTCTTCTTCATCAGAGAGAGAATCAGCTCCTCGTAAAAAAAAAGAAACAATAAAGGCTCCGTCGCAACCGACAACGGCAGTGTCTCAATCTGAGCCCACTCCATCGTTACAGGCTGGAGGTGCTAGCAACTTACCGAGTGTGATGCAACATAGTTCAGATGAGGCTTCTTGCTTGGGTGCTAGGGAAAATCAAAAACAAATTCAGAGATAATGACTGTGATGCAATCTATCATGGGTAAGTTAGAGGGGTCTGCTCCAGCGGCGACCCAAGCCCCCCTGTTGTGTCCTTTGAGGGACTCTTATTTTTGTGGTGTGACCCCTCTTGGCTGTCATATCACCAGTGACATTAGGGAAAAAATATGGCGCAATGAATTTATTAATATATGGTCATTAATATTGCTGCATCAGCCTACGGTTGACCGAGAGAGGCGTTTTGAAAAGCCTGAAGCTAAATAAGCGAAAGTAGCTAAAACCTTTGGTAACTGGTTGGAAGCTTTCTCGGTATTCACTTGCATAGTGGGCCAAAAATTCCCTAGTAAAAGCTCTGAGCTTATTGTATACTTAGATTTAATCTATGGGGCTTCCAAGACACACTGCTGTGCTGCGTGTTGGAGATATGATGAGAAGTTTAGGGCTGTCTCACTAGTCAGGTCAGCTGGCACAGGGGCCCCCCTTCCTAAATCGGACATAGAATCTGCAGTCCGGCTCCTCCCAGTTCACAAAGATTGCTTTAATTTATTGGGGTGCCATTTCAAAGGTGATATCTACTATGATATGTGCCTGTCAATGGGCTGCGTGGTCTCCTGCAGGTATTTTGAGGTTTTTAACTCTTTTTTGGAATGGGTAGTACGTGCAAAAATGGGTTACAATTCAGCACTACATTACCTTGAGTCCACAAAGGTGTGTTTGTCGTTATTGAACACTTTTCATTTCTTCATGAAGAAATTTGGGATGCCAACGGCGCAGGATAAGACAGAGGGCCCAATGCTAGTATGCTCTTTCATTGTGTTTTGGTTACACCAAGATAAGTTGGACAAGTTAAGGGACACCATAACCACGGTGCAAAAATGCAAAAAGGTAACACTGCAAAAAATGCAGTCCCTCCTACAGGTATTATTCTTTGCTTGCCGCATTATGCCAATGGCCATTTTTTTTGCTGAAGGCTGTCACTGGCCACTAGAGGTATTGAAAAGCCATACTATCACATACGTATATCAAAACAAATGCGGCACGACTTAAACATATGGCATTCTTTGCTAGGCATTTACAATGGCCATACCTGCCTCTTGGAAGAGGAGGTCCCAAATTTTGAAATGTCCTTGTACACAGATGCTGCTTTTTAAGGCCATACTGGGGAAGTCCTGGTGTGCGAGTCTCTGGCCAGAGAGCTGGCATGATTTGGGTCTCCGCAGGAACCTCACATTGTTAGAGCTATTTCCTATATTGGGTGCTCTTGAACTGTGGCCCCCATGCATGGCCAATAAAAAGATTATTTCTGAACATACTACATGAGCGTGGTGCATTAACAGATGAACTTCTACCTCCTTACGTTTCTTAGCTTTCTTAAGGCTTTTGGTATACCTGTGCTTAACCCATAACATTTGGTTTTGTGCCAGGCACGTGCCGGGTATGGTTATTACAATTGCTGACGCTATTTCTCGTTTTCAGTGGTCAACGTTCCAGCAGCTGGCTCCCCAGGTGGAAGAGGAAGGGACGGAATGCCCACCTTCCCTGTGGGCCCTGGTGGAGAACAATTTATGAGTATGATACAGGCATCAGTCACACCGGCAACTTGGAGAGGCCACGGTAAAGCATGGCTAGAGTGGTCACAGTTGGGGTATGGCAGGTGTTTAGCCAATGACACAGAGCGACTACAAATCATAATTGAATATTTGCTATAGTTGAGGGCACTACTCTGCGGTAGTGGCCCAGAGGCGTTTGTCCAGGCTAGACTTTTATTTTAAACTTACAGGATGGAATGATATTACAAAATATTTTGCAATATCCCAAGCACTAAAAGGGTGTAAAAAAGAAGTAGTAAAAGAGACAGTCGTAGGCCCTCTCTTTAGCACTACTATGACAATTATTAACGATGGTACAATGGGTGATTAGTACACAGTATGAGGTAACTCCGTTCCAAACTGCTTTCAGCTTAGCATTCTTTGGAGTGCTTCGCATCAGCCAACTAGTTCCCATGAGCAGAACCAAGCAGGAGGCATACTAGGGGAGGACTTTATCGTCAGTAACACCTTCATTCGCTTCAAAACCAGGAAGTCAAAAACAGATATATATACGAGCAGGGCACATGGGTTTCTCTATCCTCTATTAGCAATGTAGCTTGCCCAGTGAGACTCGCTAAAAAGGAAAATAGGGGAACGTTTTTTGTCCCCGTTGACGAGATATCAGTTTGAAGCCAATTTAAAAAAAAACTGTCTGGTTAGTGTAGTCCTCAACTGCAAGGAATTCAGGACTCATTCCTTCCGAATTGGGGTTGACACGGAGGCAAGTGTACAAGGCATGAGTGAGGAACAGCTAAAGAATATAGGCAGATGGAAATCAAAATGTTACTTCAGTTACATTCGCTCACAACTCCTGACTAACAAATTATTTCTTTCCAGACGGCACTTCTCCCATTGTACTTTTGGTTGGGCATTCTTACATTTGTCGGGCAGCACAGCATGCGGAGATTCATCCAGGGGGGAAAAACCTTGGTTTTTCTGGCACATGTGTAATATGGAGAGGCGTCAGTGGAATGCGATGGCTGCAAGTATTCCCTGATGTGGCTCACTTTAGCGGAGCTTATGATGGCCCATTGATTTTGGTAGTACATGCCGGGGGCATTGATCTATGCATTGATCTATGCCAAGTCAGGGTAGCAGAACTCATTTCACTTGTAAAATCAGAAATCACTCATTCCACCCACACCCTTTTTCTGGGTTTAATACTAGTATGGATGGAGGTTGGTGTGGCGTGGAGCCTGGAATGTTGCAGCGGTAGATAAGACTCGCAAGCTGTTAAACCATAGAGTTTCGCTCTTGGTGCATAGTGAAGTTTCTTCTCAATGACACCGGGCTAGACATATTTTTGTCAGGTATACAAAAATAGAGTGGAGAGGGCCCTTTCCCTGATGGGTGGAGGTTGGAGTTCTGTGTAGGCTTACATAACCTCTTTGTGGCGGTTAATTGATCCTTTGCCGGGTATTCTGGTATGTTATCAAGGGGATATCACATGCCCACTGCACACGCAGTGGCCGACATTCGGGGTAAAATAAACAAGTTGATATACAGTTGTCATTACCTTGTCAGTGTTTTAGGATTTGGCAAGGATCTGGTGATATAAATAAAGCTGTTACCCACACTCCCGTCTCATTGCCATTTATTTACGACCATCAGAGGGCAAAGGAGTTTTGCAAAAGTTGAATGCAGGGCATAAGGTTAGATGTATAACTATCTCCACAGTCTTGGCAGCGCTGAAGTGCCTAGCGAGATCGATTACTGACTTTGAGGGGATCCGATCTGAATCGGCTCTCTCCTCTCCCTGCCCCAATTCCGCCGGTTCGCATGACATCATCACGCAGGTGCTGTGGCGACCTTTACCCACACTCCGGTCTCAGCGCCATTTTTTTACGACCATTAGAGGGCAAAGGGGGTTTGCAAAAGTTGGGTGCAGGGCATAAGGTTAGATGTATAACCATCTCCATAGTCAGAGCTTTCTTTCAGTGCATGCAAAGAGCCTGTCCTGCTCAATCACCAAGAGAAGGGGTAGGCAAAAGGCTGGTGCTTAGAGCAGAATATTTATCATAAATATGTGAATAAACCTAATGCACATAACCTTGGATGGATTCATGTAGATCTCTGGATCTTATATATCTGTAATATGTTGAGTGACATTTACTGATTATTGAGGTCAAGAAAAAAGACCCCACAAGCATGAAAAGAAAAAGCAAAATTGTTTGCTGTGATTTTTCTCGAATGATTGCTTATTTATTAAATATCTCCAACCAATAATCGCATTGACTGTTATACAACAAGTTTTTTACTTTCAAAATTTTGCAGATTTTGTCTATAATAAATCCTGACTATTTTAGCTTTCAGAAAATTCTTGTGTGGCTATTCGTGTCTGTGTTTTTTTGAGATCAGAATAAAACACAAACTTGATGTTAAATCTGCTCTATAGTGGCAATATGCATGTACCTGGAAATACTGGTGCTGACTAGGTTTGTCACTCCTATAAAACCAGACGCATAAAATGTACTTGCTGGAAAGCTCAATAGCAATTCATTTCGATTTTAATTCTGGATGTCTGTACAGAAAGCAAAACAGACTACAGCATATTAACTGATTAGACATTCATGACAAGGTTTTATGTTTCAGGCTTTAAAAGGGTGAGGTAGCTACCCTAGCATCAACTGTTGGCCACCCCACTCTTTAGTGATACCCTTCAATATTTTGGAAGGAGATTAATATAATTCAGCCCCTGATGCTCACAATACGCATTAACCTTCCTGCTTCACAGCTCTGGTGTGTTTGAAACTTTGAAATATATCTACTTGTTATTTTACAGATTTTATGGTGTAAATGAAGTAATGTATGAGCTCTGTACTTTGAAATCCAAGTCTGGCTTAGTTATCAAAGCACTGCAATCTTTTTATGCTGCGTTAACTCTCAGGTTGCCTTGTCGCATCAATATTGCCTCGCATTTGCAGCTCTGGGACTTAGATCAATAGAGCCCCTTTCGGTCTGTCTGTGCCTGTTATAAATTATGCATAAACAGTGGATTTTATTCAGAGACATTAAAAATCGTTTTAAATTCCCTCCGAGTGAATTAAAATAACAAACCTTGCACATATCACTTACTAATGTGTGAGCCAGTATTTTACCTTCTATAAATAAGGAGGAAAAATATATATAAACATATTGTGCTGCTGAGCGTCTGACAGACGGCTTTTCACTAACACATTAGTAGGAAGATATGTTTAAAGCAGAATGTGGAATATAGAAATACAGGTTATGATTCTATTACCTCATTATTTTAATCGCTGTGTTTCTAGAAGGTTTCACAAATTATTGTTAGAAGAATCGAGGTTCTTATAAGGAGACAAATGACTGGAGTCCCCAATATATACAGATTCCTAGCCAGAGTATGTCTGGAGACTGGAGCCTATATATACAGTATACACAATATATATATTTATATATGAATCAGAGCTGCATTGATTCTAAGTTCATGTATGTGCATATGTATATACCTGCACATAACTAACCAAAATACAGTGGGGCTAATTTATTAAGGGTGGATGGTGCAGAAACACTTGATTTGTTTGCGGGGTAAAATAAAGCACCAAATAATATGGTGACCAGATATTTTTAAGAATCAGGGACAATAATGAATACAATTTGTTGGGCTACCCCAGATTTTCACATAAACTAGTCATCTTAAACTTTCTATATAGAATGCCACTTAACATTTATTGATATAGATCTGGTAACCACCCGGCGTGGGGTCTCGGTGCAGTCCGTGCAGCCGGGCCCCAAAAGCGGGGGAGCACCGGTAGTTCCGCCACTGTATAGATCCCCATCCATATTGCATTTAAAGCTACGAATTCCCAGGTAGTGTTACCATCTCCCCCTTTCTATAACCTCATAGTATAAAAAGTCCAGGTCGTATTATTTAACTGACCACTTATTTAGGTATGTACCGCATGGCTTTATAGAGTTCGATGCATTCAGCAGCATGCAATTTATCTCTGGATATCACTGTCTAATATACATCATTATAAAACTGAATTTAAAGGTGAACTATCCCTTTACATGTAATCTAGTTGTAGTAGCTACAACTGCCAGGTTTGCTGCAAGGTGAAAAACCATGCATAGAAATTAAATTCATGGTGCCACAACATATAAGTATAATTGGTGTAGGACGGGTATTCCATTTACAGATTTCTAGGCACACTCTGCCTGTCTAGACAACCTACAAAGTGGCAGACTTTGCTATTGCAGGGTATAACAGGGGTATGTTCTGTACCGAGACATACAATATCACCTTTAATTACAATATCATTATGTTTTAGAAAAATTACAAATCACATCAGCTAGCATACTAATGGGCCTATGTATTTTGTTTTTTTCTGTGAATCTTGAAAAATTTGTGGTTTTCCTATATTTCAAAAAAAAAAAAACCTCTAAAATTTGAGATTTATTAAGTGTAAAAATCATGGAAACATCTAATGCCAAGTAAAAGTTGTCGAGATCCTATGAAAGTCAATGGGAGCTGCGCTGACCCTTTTAAATCAATTCGGACTTTTGAATATTTTTTCGCTAGGAATTGTCCAAAAAAGTTTTCGAGGTATTCGTATTTTTTTACTGCATCTGTCCTCGCTAGCGATGGGCGAATTTATTCGCCAGCCATGGATTAGAGGCAAAATTCTGATTTTCACCATGTGTCAAATTTTTCATGAAACACCAGCGAAAATTTGCAGCGGAGATAATTTTCTGTGAAAAAACGCCCTTTGATGTTGATGCATTTGGAGAAAAAAGTCACGTATTGACTTTAACGCATTAGGACAAAAAAATTCATCATAAGAAAATATGCCAATAGACTTTAATGCATTTGGATAAAAAAGTTGCCCTTTAAAAAAATGCCCAATTGACTAATACATTAAGACAAAAAAAGTCGCCATAAGAAAAAACGTCCAAGGACTTTAATGTATTAGAACAAAAAAGTCACCATAAGAAAATATGCCAATAGACTTTAATGCATTTGGATAAAAAAGTCGCCCTTAAAAAAAAATGCCCATTTGACTAATACATTAAGACAAAAAAATGTCGCCATAAGAAAAAACATCTAAGGACTTTAATGTATTTGGACACAAAAGTCGCCATAAGTAAATATGCCAATAGACTTTAATATTCGGATAAAAAAGTCGCCCTTTAAAAAAAATGCCCATTTGACTAATACATTAAGACAAAAAATGTCTCCATAAGAAAAAAACGTCCATGGACTTCGCCGTTTTGCGAATCACTAGTCATTGATTGCATTTGTGTTTTGGATCTTTTAATAAATTCAATGACAATCGTGGTTTTAGAGTTTGTGAGTTTGTGAGTTTGATCGTGGTTTCAAAAACCTCTAAAACCATTAAAATCCGACATTCAATAAATAAAGCCTCCACGTGTTCCAAGGTTTGAATACAGAAAAGATCTCGGAGTTCAGTGTGTGACGCAGAATTGATATAAACTGTTGAGGTGCAATGTGTGCTGATGCCAATGTTTTTTGGTGCCTTCTGCCAAGCTGCCATCTCTCTGTTTTGCTAAATTCTATTTGAAGAACTTAGGGTTCATTTATATATTTACATCATTTTGTAGCTTTACTTTAAAGGGACCATCACACAAGTTAATTTCTGACTATTAGGGATCATTTCTTAGGGACTGATGTCTGCATGCAGATTTAATATTGTTTAAACATGTACCCCACATATTTACGCTCTGCTTTTACTATACTGGGTACATTAATAGGCACAATTGGTGGTTCAGGCTCCAAGCACAGCTTGTTAAAAATGCATTGTCAGGTTTTAGAACATAACATGCTAAATCAAAACCAACACAGACTGAAAATCCTGATGAACAAGAACACTTGCCATTAAATCTCAGCCCATTTTTATTTTGAGGACTGTACAAACATTGTCCTAATGAAGGTGAAAATGTGATTAACTTAACCCCTTTCCTGCCGGATTGCTGCAGACAATCCCACTGCGGCTGCAAGTGATTTGATGATATCCGTCTTTCTACTCACATAACGATTAACAGGGTCTCTTGATTATAACCAGATTTCTGTCATTCAAAGACCTGTGTGAAGTGGAGACTGCTGAGTCTAGGAAGTGAAAGGGGGGATATAAATGAGTTATTACCTTCCATCTCTGAATATTAATCAGCATTTTATGCAGCAAACAGAAGAATGAAAACATAAGTCCTGCCATATCAAATATTCTTAACACTTATCGAAGACTGCCTTTCCTTGTCTCTCACAGAAGGGGGGATATCATAGAAATTCTCACATACAGTACATTAAATGACTCAACGCAGGAGGAAAGAAGATTTCAGCGGAAAAGGAGACGCCAAAAAAAGTTCGGCTGAAGATTAAAAGCGAAAAAATTCAAAGAGCTCCTAAACTTAAAGAGTATTGGGAATATGGAAGGCAGTTACAGTATGTCTGGTGCACCTCCTATACCCTGGTCAGCATTCTCTAAACTCAACTGAAGTAGCCTATTTTAGGTTGATTTTTTGCCTACACAAATGCAGGCAGATGGTCACTCAGTAGATGGGGTAAAATCTTATTACCTACCCTGAGCAATCATTTCTATATGAGTTTCACATTCACAGTAAAGACTCTAGCAGCTTCAATCATTTCTCCGCAACCAAAGTTAATAAATGATAAAATACAAACATTTCTGTTGAGGAAAACACTGAAAAAGCTGTATAATTATTGTAACAGTGATTCAGCCTGCAGTTTAGGTGTACAGAGGAAGCCCAGAGCTTCAGATTGATCATTGTTTCAGAAATGTTAGCCAGTATTTTGAAAAGTGATACCATCAAAAACAAGCCTGTTTTTGTGTGCTTTTCAAATTAACTGTGTTTTGCCATTGCGATTTCATCATATTAAATGATACGTTCAAACAGAATTATGTGTAGTTGAGCAGACCCTGTTTTGTGAGAACTTATAGACAGATCTTTGGAACATGTGATATGTTTTTAAGAGAAAACACCTAAAAAGTGGTGATGTATCTTTAACCAGAAGACCACCATTTAAAGGCTAAGCTCATGTAAAATAAAGTTTCTCAATTTTGCAAGCAGGTGAGATGTAAACACTTTTTTAAATTTATATTTCTGTTTCTATTCTGTCTGCCTCCAAATAATGTTGTTTGAAGACGCATGATACTAAGATAGGGCCCTTGTAAATATGCCTAGTATTGCTTTCAATAGTGTGCACTAATTGGTGTCATTTATAGTACAAAATCAGTACAGAGCACAAAGTTCATCTATAGACCACCTTAAAATGAACAGAATTGTCATGACTGTTTGATTATGCTGGGCCCAATCAAAGCAGTGAGAAGTTTATGCTCTGCTCATTTTCTTTGCTGTGTAAAACTCCCTTTTGGGTTTGTTCTAGGTCAAGAAAAACCTGTGGTCTGAATATGTTCTCCAGAGTAAATTTATTAAAAGCATATTTGAAACTGGCACACAGCTGCAAGATTTCTTGTAAAGTGTGGCAAACTAACACATCTCACACTTTGCTTAGTGGTTTTGTTTGCCTTCCATTACTAGGGCTTAATGTCTTCATTAGTTCTCTAGACCAGTGCTGCCCAACTTCTGTGGTACCGAGGGCCGGAATAAATCTGGTCTACATGGTGGAGAGCCGATAATGGAAGCCAGTGTTATGCACTCCCCGTTTTAGACCACACCCACTTTAAACCACACCCATGTTACCCCATGTCCACATTAAAGCACATCAAAAAAAAAAAAATGTTGGTGCTCACTACAGAGATATCACTCATATGTGAAAAAAAGTCATATTAAGACATACCCTTAAATACTTATGCCTCCTCTTCCCATGTGGATAGCACAGTACCCCAAGCATATGATGAAACACCTAGGGGCCCCTAACAACAATTTTCAAATTCTAACAAATACCAGGCTTATGTTCCACAGGCAGTGTATGGCACACACAGGAGACAGGGAGACCCATTAGGACAACTCTAATTACATACATACAGTGACACGGTGATGGTGCTCCATTACCATTTTAAATAAGGTGTGAACAGTAGTGATGGGCGAATTTATTCGCCAGGCGCGAATTCGCGGCGAATTTGCGCGATTCGCGCCGAGCAAATAAATTCGCGAAACACCCGCAAAAATTCACCGGCGTCAAAAAATTTTTTTCCGAAAAACGGACGCCGGCGTCAAGAACGGGCGCCGGCGCAAAAAACGGCGCAAATTCGCCCATCACTAGTGAACAGGTAAACAAAGTGGGCAGTTTCAGTCTCAGATGTGAACAGTACAGGGGGGAGTACATGTGTGAACAATGCAGGGGGGATTACAGACTGAATTTGAGGTTTAAACAATGCAGGGGCCAGTTATCTCTGTTGTGATACCCTTCAAAGCTTACACATGGTAAGCAGACACAGCAGTCAGGCTTTCATGTGGGGGCCCACACAAGGGGGGTCAGTTGGACAGCCCTGCTCTAGAGTATTGGGAGAGTGGTTATAGGTATCGGCTAGAGCTGCTTTATTATGAGACATAATAAGAAATGCACCAGATGAAGAGAACATCAAAATAACTTGGAAAGTAAGCATGCAGTCAAAGTTGTTAATGCAATAGTAAAACTTTCATGTCTTATCAGAAATTGTGGTGCAGAGAGTGCAGAGATTTGAAACTTTATTGGTAAAGGATTAAATTAGGAGGAAAGACTTTCAAGGTTTGGGTTGTTTTCTCTGGAGCAATGCTGGCCAAGGATCTAGTGCACCCAAGGAAAGCTGCCCTAAATTCCCCATTAAGGGCTAAGGGATAGAGAGAGAAAGTGACATACAGGCTGAAGAATAGAGATATAAATATCTTATAGAACTACCAGGAACCTGAACTAGTGATATGCAGAGAGAAGATGGGCGTGCCTAGTGCCTGCCTCCCTGTTGCACCTTTCTGCCCTACCCTTGGTTCCATCGCTGCTCTGGTTGGCGAGGGGACATGAATCCTTTTTACACATACATTTGAAAACATTATCGCTACATAGTGGGGGATATATTCTTCAATGGAAAAAAATCAATGACCCAAAGGCTAACTAATTGGCTGCCATGAGAAATCCTTGCCCTGCTGGCCTTTTATAAGCACTGCCTGTATGAAGTCTTAAAAATGCTCAGAGGGGATCATTATCACCCTAATAACATTGGGTCTAACATGGGGTCTGTTAATCTATGGTGGTGTTGTCATACTGCCTCCCATGTGGTAAATATTTTCTGCATGCCCTATAGCAATCTCTACAGTGGGCAGCAGGTTTTAGATAGGTAAAATATGTTATCACACACCACTTGCAATTTTACTGAGGTAATTTTGTTTACAAGGTCAAAAGATCCCTATCCTTGGCTAATAGAAACCCTGTAAGCAGGAACAAGCAATGTGTAATGGGAGGAAGATAAACTTGTGCAGAAACATCTCCCACTGGAATAAGCACCGTAACATCATTTTGGATAGTGCCTAATTTTGCTTCTGTTCTCCCAGCGTTAAACAGGTCTAGATGTATGAAAAGGGAGGGAGGAACGGAGAGGTAGGAATCAGTCTTAATCCCATCTGCTCTGCTCTTAATAAGAACATTCTTGCTTGGAGCTTAGATCATAACTAAAGACGGTAAGTTGATTCTTGGAAGGATACATGTGGCGCATCTGTCCCTACCCAGCAGTATCCTGCACTTAGAGATATGGTGATTTGCCTTTCAAAAAATAAGCAAGGCTTGAGCACCGTACTGAATGGATGTCTAGCCAAAATGTAAAAATTTACCACAGTATACACAAGTGTACTGTGTTCCTCCAAGCTTGGAGCACATGTGGGCCTTTCATTCAACGGCTAGTTCTCAACTCTTATAAGAATGATTTAAATTTGGAACCAATGGCTGGAAAGAGAGAACATCTGATGACAAGACTTAATAAGTTGTATGCTTAAATAGCTTCAATTTTCAATAATGGCTGCCTTTTTGAGCCAACGTGTGAATGACTTTCTCCAAAAATATAAGTACCTCAGGCAAGTTGTTAGTCAAGGATGTAGAACTCTGTGCTGAGGTTCTGATTAAAACATCTTTCCTCTGACATGGCACACCAGAGGGCCAATGTCATGGACTGCTGACGTCAGAAAGAGAAATAGAGCTTATTGCACCTATTCCTTTTATAGACTAAGGCATGACTGGTTAGTTGGGCAGATAATGAGGAAGTATATTTACAGCACTACATTATACTTTTTGGATAACTGTTGTATTCATGTAATAATTGTTAGTAAACTTTTGAATGATATAAAATATTGGAAACTGGAGGTGAGCATCTGAAGGTTTACATTATCCATCTAAAAAAAAAGATTGTCGGGGGGTGAAGGGGGTCGATGTTGTTATCCAACAACTGTAGAAGGGCTGCATTATGTATTTGCTTGAAAGTTTATTTTTAATAAGTTGTGGGGCCCACATTTCCTGCACTACCCTGGGCCCTGGGCACTCTATTTGCTAACTATAACCTTGAACACCTTACAATTAATGTAATGACATTGGGTTGTGCCACAAAGAATAAAAACAAGGGAGGAATCAGGTATTGGCTCTCATTATAATACAGTAACTGGTCAAATATTTCTGCTGACTGGTGCTCTGGGTAACTGGACCCCAGGAAATCTGGTCCTCATTGTATAAGTTAAGTAAGTCAACCCAAATGCAAAAGATATATTTGGCTTGACTAAGATGACCTCTTCACAAACAAATACTGGAATTACTTTGAGTAACTATGAGTTATTGCCCCACTGGGCCATTTTCCCTCCCAGTTGTCACAGGGTCTGTGTCCTCAAGTATTATACTTGGTTTGGTCCATGTTTCAGCATAACTCAGGAAGGAACTGATTGTAATGCTTGTTTAAATCCAGCTGTACACACTTAGAGCACTGGTGCCCATGAAGCCACATTCCAAGTTATCAAAGTATAGGAAGACATTCCCCTAAAGAATGTTCTTCTCATTACCTCTTCCACCTGTGCTGAATATAACATGCCTGAATGTGCTAAATCTATTAACTATGACAGTTCTGTGCTACGAAATGAAATGAAATGCTACAAATGAAATGTAGAATGTATTCCTGAATGTGTATTGCAATATTGTAATACACAGTATGTCCAATATTTAGAAGCATTTACATTCCAGAACCTCGTTGGCATCAATAATATAATATAATGTAATAGATAATAAAAATACAATTAATTATTATTATTATTAGATAATATAATTGATAAATAGCCATGTAATGTAATAGGCATGTGAGGGTAGCAGAGATTGTGAAATAATTGTGAAGTAATACAGACAAAAGACAAGTGTAAAGGAGAACAGCCCAGCCTTATCTTGACCTTGGCATGTTATGCCTGTGATTTGTCTAAAGGAAGCCAAGCTCCCATTTTGCTGTCAGTACATCATAATGATGAGATGGTTTAAGGCTCAATTTGTCCATGGTTTGTGGTTGGAGTAGCATGGAAACCCAGATGAATTGAAACTGGAAGCCGAAACAAGTGTGAAACTGCCAGATTTTAAGTCTGCTTTTGCTCATGCTCCAAGACACTGGGTATGGTTATAGTATGTGGGTTTCCTATAGTTGGTCAGATGTTGGTTTTATTGATCCTTAGTACTGTATATGGAAGCCCAAATTGTAGCACCTCAGCTGCTGAACTGCAGTCCACAACACCCTCCGTCAACTGACAGACAGTGATCAGTGTTTCAGTTTCAGGCTGTATTGTTGACTATTAAAAATTTACAAACATACACACATACACAATAGTATTTGATTGAGATTCCTCTGTACATTAGACTATTGTACAGTATAGCTGCAATTCAGAATATTGTTGGTAATAAAGTAACTTTGAGAACATAACAGTTTACTTTTGTAGTGTTTCTTTGGTGATTTTCAAACTTTTTGGGTTCACGTTCTCCTTCAAGAAAACAATACTTATTTTTGGTTTGACATTAGAGAACTATACGATAGTTTTAATAGTCATCCTGCTATTGTGACATTCAGATCAACAGATCAACATTATCTCCACATCTAAAACTAATTCCCATGTAAGCTGGGTCCCCCAATCAGTACTCAATACGCTAGGTCTGGGAACTCCTGTATTTATGAAATTACCTTAACAGGATTGACAAATGGTTACGAAAACTTTTAATGGGGTTTGGTTATTGGCCACATCTGCAGCAGCTACCTGCACAATCTTTTCATGCACCTTAGTAGGAGGTTATTTCATACCCTGTAGGCCAGTTAAAATTTGATTGGAATAAAGGTTCCTCATCCAGATGGAATAAAGGGATATGTCAAGATCTTGGGAAAATAGTAAGCTCCAACCATGTGGAAGGAGGCCCCAGTCAGAGCTCAAGCTCTGGCTATGTGACACTGTGAATGAGGATTAACTAAATACTGTATAGTTACTATATGGGCTATAGGGTCATAATAAAGGGTAAAAACTTTGCGTCAGATTTATTCATCTAAAACACACCATCTATTTTTGCCCTATAATTCCCTGCAATGTGAAAACTCAAAGTACTCAAACACAATGCTTATCTGAAAAAACATGAATAAAACTTTTTAAATTCTTTAACTGGTGTTTCTTTATTTTTTTCTGTGCAGGGTTTATATTTATAATGTTTTGGTACTGTTAAGCCTACTTGATGAGTACAGCCAAAAACTCCAGAGGATATTTCCTTTGTCTGCAAAGAAAAAGTAAGCAATGGGTTCATGGATCTGGTGAATATTTATGAACTACAGAATGGGAAATAGGCTGATGATTAGAAATCATTCATTATATTATGTTCACATGTTTTCAACTAAGAAACAGGTGGGGTTTCATCAGCAAAAGTTATTTGGAAACAACACTTTGTGGGTCATAGATGTCCTTTTTATACTAAGGAACATTTTTGCTAGATTCCAATACTTGGAGCCTTGCTTAATGAATTTGCAATGCTCTTGATAGGCTCTGCTTCAAGTACACAAATCTACTCAATATCACAAAAATACTGGTTTCTCCCTTCCTGTTGCTCACTTATCCACACATTCCACTGTAAAAATGTCACTATTATTATATTGTTTTTTGTGGACATTGAAATGCACACTACATTGCTGCAGCACAACCTTTTCTGGTGTGACTTGAAACATGTCAAGAGTGTTGCTGCAGAGATTTCATTGGAGTGTGTTTGTTCCACTAGTTTTGTAATATTATTATAGTAGTGTTTTCCCTGTATATCTTATTGTTTGAGAAGTGTTAAGACTGTGCTGCTATTTCATTTAAGGGGTCTCTTTTAAGGGGTTGTTCACCTATAAATTAACTTTAGTATGATGTAGAGAGTGATATTCTGAGACAATTTGCAATTGGGTTTATTTTTTATTATTTGTGGTTTTTTGAATTATTTAGCTTTTTATTAAGCAGTTCTCCAGGTTGCAATTTCAACAATTGGGTTGTAAGTGGCAAATTACCCTAGCAACCATGTATTGATTTGAATAAAAGACTGGCATATGAATAGGAGAGGGCCTGAACAGAAAGATGAGTAATAAAAAGTAGCAATAACAATTAATGTGAAGATTTACAGAAAATTTGTTTTTTTAGATGGGGTTAGTGACCCCCAGTTGAAAGCTGTAAAGAGTCAGATGAAGAAGGAAAATAATTCAAAAACTATAGACCGATTTAAAAGTTGCTTAGAATTAGCCATTCTATAACATACAAAAAGTTAACTTAATGGTGAACCATCCCTCAAAGAACAGTAATGCCGAGGCTACAACTGATTACTTGGTATGGGTGATTTAGCCATATTAGATTCAGTTGAAGATCTTTTAAGTGTAGCCATAAGGTAATCATTGTACGTATATTGTAGAATTAGTAAAATCTGAAAAATCATTGGAGTCCTTCGGCACCTTTGAATTTCCTCAGTGCCTACTACATACATCTTTGCACTGCACAGATACTGTAAATAACACAGTTTTGCTACATTTGCCCCAGTCAAGGGGTTGCCAAAAATGGAAAAGTTAGTAAAGTAGCGAGGCCTGCTAACAATAAAGACAGTAGCAAAAGTATTTGCAAAAGTTAAAAGTTGTTTATTAGGACATGTGTAGCCCAACATGTTTCTAGCCAAATGGGCACTTACTCATAGGCTGATATGACTATGAGTAAGTGCCTATTTGGCACAAAACTCTTATTGTTATTGGGAAACTAACCTCAAACTTTTCTCTAATTGTGTCTGGTGCATATATGGTGCTATGTATCGTTTCTAATATTAACAAGTATTTAGAAGGCACCAACATATTCTAAAATAAGGCTCTAGAGACATAAGGGCTCCGCAAGCACAATGGGAAACTTTAGCTTTTCCCTGCAATAACTTGTGCCTCTCATTAAAGGTACTTCCATCAAAATGTCTTCCATCTACTTCTGTATAGTTGTGCTTGGCGCCAATCAGTCCTTCCTGCCTTTCATTTTGAATTGGGCAGTGCTGAACTTGTTTTTGCAGGGGAACCCTGGAGCTACCACCACCTTCTGATCAAGCGGTACCTTTAGGGGTCCCTTTGGACCATGTGTTTATAGGCATAACACACTTGCACCTAAATAATCTACACACATCTCACTTGCACAGCAAACAACGGATATGATGTCAGGCCTCCACTCTACACATGTTCAGTTGCGTCCATTTAGATCGAATTGGTCTCACTGTGCCTCATTAAGTGAATTCACACTACAAGCTATCCCACAGGCCTTTTCTGTCTTGGTTATGTCCCTAGTTTTGTTTGTTGGTATAGCAAAGACAATGGTCACTGTCTATGCTCTTAGGTCCCCCAGTAGTCACTGGACCGGCCATGAATAATGTCAAACTAGGTCTCCTAGGGCCCACTCTCACAGCACTTACATATAGATTGCACATCTAGATATAGTAGCACATGAAATAGGTGTTTATCAGTTGTGAATTAATGAGATGTTAGGCCCCCAGTCCCCCAGGCTACTACTGGGTCCAGATACATGCAGATCCAGGAACACATGCACCCAAGTTATTTACGCCAGATCAGGTTTGTGCCAGTCGACTGGACCTGGACACATCAGGGTGCATGCATGCTTTTATCTCCTAGTAGGTGTGACCCACCATTCACAGCAGCGCAGATAAAGATAAATATTAAAAGAAAAGAAAGCAGAAATAATAACTGAAAAGACTAAATTTAACTAGGGTTAGGTAGAAGAGACACTTGCCTAGATAGGGGGGCACTGGACAGGTAACTGTTAAATGGTCTTCTGCCTACCCCTAGTCCATGTTCTCTCCCCTCTATCACTATCCCCTTTCCTCCCCTCCATTGGTATCCCCTCTATCATGGCGGCCCCACGTCGCATATATGTGCTTGTTTATGGGTGGGGCAGAGGGTGAGTGAGGTGGCCGGGTTGCCTAGGGCGTCCTGTAGACTTGGCCTGGTGCTGGCCTGTGCTTTAATGTGCCCTTGTTGGGTACTATAACTCCACAGTGTAATTAAAGCAGACTTTTTTTGGGCCCAAGCCTGGTAAATATTCATGTACATTAATCTATCTTAATATTTTCAAAAGATAGTCAATAAAGGGGGGGGGGGTGTTCATGCACCATAAATGCTGTCACTTACAAGTACATGTATGGGATCCGTTATCCTGAAACCTGTTATCCATCAAGTTTGAAGTACAGAAAGGTCATCTCCCATAGACTCCATTTTAACCAAAAACAAATTTTTAAAAAAGAATTTCCTTTTCCTCTGTAATAGTATAACAATACATTGTACTAGATCCAAACTAAGATATAATGAATCCTTATTCGAAGCAAAACCAGCCTGTTGGGGTTCTTTAATGTTTACATGCTTTTGTAGTAGATTTAAGGTATGAAGATCCACAATTACAGAAACATCCGTTATCTGGAAAACCCCAGGTTCCAAGCATTCTGGATAACAGTTCCCATATCTGTATACTGTATTTGCAGCGTGGAGAGATGGTTTTCTCAGACACTGCCACTTTTCATTAACAAAAAAAAAGTACTTGCTCCAGTATTTTCCACCTGGCAGAGCCCATTGCAATAAGTGTATATTTTTAAACCCATTACACAGGGAGTGTGACTGTCGTTACATTTCTCACAGGGTGGGAACTGCCTCTGTAATGTTATTCTTGTTACCTAGCCCATTATGTTGCAAATGACGTCTTTATTACCTCGTCTGGTGGGAGGAGGTCTGCAATAGGATACCAAGTACAACTTTAACTTCATGTTTATAAATAATATTCATCCCTATGTGTAACGGCAAATCCTGTTCTTACAGCATTTTGTTGGCTAGAAGATAAAACTACAGTAATACAATATAAAGGCCCTAGCTTAGCTACAGCACCAGTTACAGGAACAAATTATAGGTACAAATGAACATTCATAGCAGAGAACACAAGGTATTTGTTTACTTTAAAGGCAAAATATCCAGCCCTTCTTGTTGGATTCTTATAAACCTTGCCTGATTTTTCACATGATCAGGTAACCTTCCACTAATTGACGCTGATTAAAGGACGAGAAACCTAAGATATGATTAAATATGAGAATATATATGCAAAAAAATCATAAACTTTAATAATATGGCGATCAAAGGGACCATTACTTAAAGATCATAGATTGCTCCAATAAAAAGCATGTCACACACAGCAACAGTTTTTAGGCAGCAAGGACTGGTTTGAGGCTCTATGACAAGTATTAGAAGCCAACCTACCATTATAAAATGGGATTGCAAGAACCACACAGATTATAAAGGGGTTATTTATCAAAATCACAATTTTTCTGATAATTTTATTAAAAAAAGTCAGAACAAACTAGAATCCACGATTTGACCTTATTTATTATTATTTTATCGGATAAGGCAAAAACTTTATAAAATTGAGTGAAAATCCGAATCATACGATTTTTTTTATTTTTGTTCCGAATTTTTTCGGGGCTTCTTCCCGAAAAGTCAGAAATAGTAAGATTTTCGGGCTAATTCCAGAGCAAACTACAGAAACTTCATAATAGGATAGGGACCTCTTACATTGACTTACAAGTATATACAACCTCGGCAGGTATGAGAAGGAGGATTTTTGGATTCTGACTTTTTCCATCCTCTGGGTATAATACATTTTGAAAAACTTGAGTTTTTTTAATCCACAAAAAAATTCGGATTTTGTACTAAAAAAAACCTCCTATTTTCGAGTTTTTTTCATTTGGACTTTAATAAATAACATTTAGGGGGTTATTTATTACAAATAAAATGTTATTTGCAGGCAGGACCTCAATGCTTGCTGTATTGTTTTTTCAAATAAACTAGTTGCCAATGAGTCCAAACAACCATTTTTCATAGGAAGTGTGAGATGATGTGTGGCCTATGACATATCTTCTGGTTGACCCAGAGTGGCTGATTCTGTTTCAATGTCATCACAGATTGGTCAGCCAAAGATCCCACAGAATGAGCAGCAATTAGAAAATCTGAACGAAAAACCTGACTGGTGAACCAACTTAGATGCAATAACTCTTGTGGAAGAAATGATCTCATCCACCCATCAAAGAATTATCTCCAAAATACTTCATTCTGACATTCTCCCTAAACTTTTATGGATTTCTAAAACCTGGGAAAGTGTTTTGTTTCTGAAGCTAGAATCTGTTGGAAGAAATGGATGATGGGTCAGATAATCCCACGTGCCTCCAAGCTGATTATATGGGAGCTTTATACTTTTGGCCATTTACATTAAGAATGTCAGAAGAGTGGTGAGCACATATTTTCTTTTACTATTAATTTATACTGGAATGTTGGCCTGCTGTCATCATTTAAAACTTATGTTGGGTGATCACCGGGTGTTTGGCAAACTGTAGCTCTAACCAATTGGTAATTAATATATATCAGTATTATAGAATACAATTCAATACAGATTGAGAAGATGTTAATACAAACGTTCAATATGGCTTAATAATCCCATTTCACTTCACTTAGTTTATGAATGTACTGCATGAGAATATCAGGCTTATATACAGTCTCTGGCAGTCGATGTGTATTATCTGTACCTTGTGCTCCATTTGAAAATGAGCAGTGTTATCTATAGATTCTGTGAACCAACAGTTAAATAACATACCTATCAGAGCAGCATTTAAAGAAACAGTAAAACCAAAAAATGTGTGCATTTTAAAGAAATGAGAAAATAATGTACTGGTGCAAGGCGTGTTTGCTTCAGAAACTCTATTATTGTTTATATAAACAAGCTGCTGTGTAGCCATGGGGGCAACCATTCAAAGCTGAAAAAGGAGAAGAGGCACAGGATACACAACAGATAATAGATAAGCTCTGTAGTATACAATGGGATTCTTCAGAACTTATCTGTTATCGACTGTGTATCCTGTGCTTGAATGGCTACCCCCATGGCTACACAGCAGCTTGTTTATATAAACTATAGTTGGACCTATGCAGGACAACTTAACATTATATTTCTATTCCTTTTAATCACTTTATTTTTTTTATGTTACTGTTCCTTTAAGAAAGCAAAATTTCTGGGCAAACAGGTAAAATATATGGTGGTTAGTTGTACTTAAAGTGGTTGATGTAGATGTAAAAATACACAGAGATGTGGCACCTCTGTTCTCTGTTTTTTATTTAATGCAAGACATTACTCATTTTCTGCACTGGCCTGGGGTTACAAAGTTTAGGAGACCTTGTAACAACACAACAGCTCCCATAGACCTGGAATATAGCCGTAGTACATGGACCCTATCATCTATAATATAGTGTCCAGAAAAGAAAGAATAGTCGTACTGGTCCTGTGTATACAACAACCGATCCTGTAACAGGTTAGCCTAAGGGACAAGCCTAGGCCCATAGATCACATTAATGAATCCAACTTAAATAAAAGTGTCAAGAAAGAGTACTGTCAAATTATTTGAATGTCATTTTTGTCACATTAACATTTTAAACTTATTGGGATCATGAATCCAATGGATTGGATAACTATGATGAAGTTTTATATCACATGCATTACAGCTTTTCTCTAGATATTGGACATTGCACATATTGAATGACCAAAGAGAAAATATCTTGCAAGCAAAACCTTGATTCCTTTTTATTTAGAGAGGAAATACTGGGTTATTGAAAATAGCTCTTAGTACAAAGTTTATCCAGGGACTGGTTCAGGCCTGGACTGGCGATTTGTGGGTTATGGTAGATGCAATAGTGGGGCTGCAGTAAGGTGCCATAGAAAGTCACGTTTTAATGGGCTGGTGGGTGGCTGTTTCAGCCTCTGTGTACTTAAATGGCAGGGCCTATTTAAACTCCAAGTCCAGACTTGGGGGCAGATTTACTAAGGTGCGAAGTTGCTAACGTTAGCGACAACTTGCTAGCGTTGCAACCCGCAGGGACATCACGATTAACAAACAGGCGCTGGCTCCAATTCACAAGAGACTGGTGCTAGCAGTGATATGCACTCTATCGCCAGGCGACTTTTCAAGCAGGCAAACGGTCATTACTCAACAAATTCACTAAAATGCGCCAGAGTTGCCTTCACCACCTCAGACCAGGTGAAGTGCAATAAAGTAGCTAGATCTTCCTCAATTTTCTGTCACCTACATCATATTCTGTGAGCCTTAAATGCTGGCTAAAAAATGCTGGTGACTTTTCCTTTTTTCAGCCTGATTGCCTGCAAAAGTCCTAACTTAAACTTTTTTTGGGTAAACGGTTTTCCCCATATATTTTCAAACATATGGAACATACATTTTACAGTGGGCACATGTGTTGGGCATAATAATAACTATTGTCTTTATTAAGGTTCCCTGGACATGTGTTTTAAAAAGGGGAATTTGTAAGTATTTGCACCAACATTTAACATAAAGACCTCCATACAACTTAAAATTTCCCGCCCTATACAAATTGACCTGAGCGCAACATCACTAGCGAATTTTTGCTAGGCAGAAATTTTGAAATAAGTAAGGCTAGCGTATAATTTGCCAGCATTCTGTGCCCACAACAAAACTCTGCATATTAGTGAATTGGTGTAGTCTGAGCACATTTGCGCCTGGCAAAGTGTTGCGATGGTTGTGAAACAAATTCTGGCGAATATTCACCGGTTAGTAAATCTGCCCCTTGGACTGGTCCAATTGGCATCTGTTAGGTAAGTTTCACTTAGACAACTGTCTTTTTTTCAACCTATATTACTATGTTTGTCCTTTTTGTAGATTACAAGGAGAATCAAATAGCTAAATTTTTAAAATGGTATCATGCCAAAAAAGGCTTCTATATGGTGCCCTCTCTTAATAAAAGTATATAGTATCACTTTAATCAGAAACCAATGAGCCTTCTGAGCTAAAAACCTTTTCCAGCATTCTGGAACTTCTTCCAAAGCACAGATTTTATAGAGTGGTCCAGTACAGTAAAAGTCCTGTTTTAGCCTTTTACAATGAACAGGGTGGAGGAGATCTCAGGCTTACAGGCTCCAAGCCCTAATTTTTTGGTAGAGTTTGCTGAATGAGGTCATAGAAGAATTGGGATTCCCCATGAGTGAGTGAGAAGGCGGGAGAGTACCTCGTCCTAGCTTGAAAAACAATTAACATCAAAAATGTCAATGGCTAAATTTAGACATGATTCCTGTCTGCCTGCAGTCTTAAAGACAAACTAAATACCACATGAGGCACTAGATTTAAGGTATATATAAGCTATTTGTGAAAGCAGACTTGGCTCACATTACAACCTTTTCCAGTGCTAATTGTCTTGAGTAAAGGGCAAGTACACACTTCTCTTTTTTGCACCTGCACTTAGTTAGTCTTTTAGGTGAGATAGGTTTAACTGTTATAATCCAGTCATTAATTGTGATAATAAATTATAGGGAAATATTTCCTATTGGTGATATCATTTCCAATATTTTTTTTTTCAAATAATTGTTTTACAGTGCTTGATACAGCTAAGAAACCAGCTGAATCGGGGTCTAATGTTATAGCTTATACTATGGCTCTCAAATTTTGACCTTCTTTTCTAGGCCATGGCAACCAAAGCCCTTTAGCAGTAGGATATCTTGCTCCTAAATTGCCCCCAGAAGCTCTCCAACATACTGAGAATCAATGCACAATTTATGAGGCTAATTAAATATTATTTCAGATTCACATTTCAAGGGCAGGTGGGATGTTGACTGCCCTTGTACTGTGTTATATATGGCATCGTTAAGTCACAGGACCTGGGTTTTTCCGGATAACGGATCTTTCCGTAATTTGGGTCTTCATGACTTAAATCTACTAGAAATTAATTTAAACATTAAATAAACCCAGTAGGCTGGTTTTGCTTCCAATAAAGATTAATTATATCTTAGTTGGGATCTAAAGCTACTGTTTTATTATAACAGAGAAAAAGGAAATCATTTTTAAAAATGTGGATTATTTGGATAAAATGGAGTCTATGGGAGACTCCATAATTCGGAGCTTTCTGGATATTGGGTTTCCGGATAAGGGATCCTATACCTGTACTTGCTGACGTGGGGAAAGGCAGGTATTCCCCTTTATAGTAGGTTATGTTTGTTAACTTCCTTGGCATTGATCCTGGGAGGTAGCGCTTAAAAATAGTGAGGGGCAAATTTCCCATTTCGATTCGCTGGAAAAATTGTAAATTTCTAGAGAAATTCGCAAAACGTCAAAAAATTTGTGAAACTCCAAAATTTATATCCGTGCCAATTTTGACGCCAGCGTAAATGTTGACACCCGCGTTAATTTTGATTCTGGCGTTGAAGTCAATGGGCTTCCAAATAATGTTGACGTGCAACGATTTTGACGCCGGCAAATTTTTGCTGGAGTTATGAAATGTATTCGCCAGCGCCGAAACATTCGTCCATCACTACTTAACAATAAGGTTTTACCCGCTCCTGCTTGCCCATCTGAGCACAACTGCTACCGGGTGACTGGTATATAGAGGGGCACATTTACTACTGTGGAATTTTGTGTCAAGAATTTCTGGTGGTGTCATGTGTTTAAATGGTTAAATCTGTCATTTATAGCTCTTAATTTCTAACTGCGGCTTTTTCACATCAATCCTGGTCTTAAGGTGTGCCTATTTATTGGGTTGACAACGGGGGCAATTGGCACTGTGCGCCAAATGCATGTGGGCAACATGGTGATGCAATAGGTAGATTGCTGCATTGCTGGAGTGCTAGGTTTGATTCCAGCCAGGGCATTATGGACAAGGCCTTCTTATGTTCTTTCTGTCGGTTTCCTCTGTGTTCCCTTGCACACTTTAAAAACATACAGGCAGGCTTTCTAATAAAATTGACCAAAGGGGGTCATTTATAAACACCCATTTTTACTCTCTAATTTTTGCCCTGGGTCTAAGTAAATGCCCAAATTTAACCCGCTGTACGGCGCTGACCGAGGGAATCACAGGAGACAGGAGACGTGTGTTGCTCAATAATCTTGCGGCTTTATTGTGCACATCTAGTGAATATGTGGCAGTGGGTTGGTGAGGAAACCTACGCGTTTCGTTCCTTAACTCTCCTGGCACTTCATCAGGGTCTACGGGTCTAAGTAAATGCCCCCCATAATCTTTAACTGTAAATCCCAATTTTTACTTATGGTGTTATTGACCCTTAAAGTCTCATTCCTATCTTTCACCAAGCAGCAGTTCCGACATGCCGTATGGCTAAGGTTCTTCCTTAAACAGTGCAGTATTCCGAGTCCTTAAGGATGAATTCAAGGTATTCTTTTTCAATTAAATAAGAAATTTAAAGTGGGCAAATAAAAAAAACTCAATGACAAAGTAGATATTCTCAGAATTAGGACACTGTTCAGCATGGTCAGACATGCACATAACATTAAATAATAAATATTTAAAAAGTGAAATTTTGGGATGACAATACATGCTATCTAGTGAAAAGAGCATTCAGCCTCTGAAGTTCATGTCCTTCTGATCCTTTTCTGACTGATCCTTTACTTCTTTACTATCCTTTATTTTTAGTAGCTACAGTATTTCTGGAGACCCTTATGGGGAGCCTTCTATGGATTAGCACCCTGCATTTCTATTTGGGTGTGCCCCTTCTCTCCTAATTCTATAGATGATTAGCTCAACTCAGCCTGGGCTGGTCTCAACCAGAACATCATTCTGTGTTCTCAGCTATCGCATGCATAAACTATGTAACTTGTTGTCAACACATAAATAGCTCATGATTAAAATGTCACAAATAAAACAGTGACCTTGAAGTATTTGCAGAATCAAGGTCGCTGGCATTAGCACACGCCCTTCAAAATGGAGATATAACCAAAACATTTTCTTTGGCTGCACTTACATATGAGCTCTGACATGTATCCAACCCACTTATGATAAAAGGTAGGGCAGATTAAAGGTCCTGGAGCAAAATAATGAATTGCCAGACCCATAGAAGATGGCATATTTAAGCCTGGTTAAGTCTTCGCTGACAAAGTGCTTTCCGACAGGACAAGATTTCAGCCACAACCCCCCTACTTACTTGGCATTTGTATTTGCAACAAGCTACATTTTGATATGATTGATAACCAATTACTTTAGGGATCTTATAATTTCCAGTTTAATTCGTTTCTAAATTAAAAACATCTTCAGCTGTAACTTAACTACTACTTACAGACCTCCCCCCAAAGCCGAAGTCCAAAACTTCTTCAGCATGGACACGTGCTTATAAAAGGACTGTATACACAATAAATAACTCTCATTGGCATTTCCCTCTCAGAAGAAAAGGGTGTAGAATAATGGTTTCTAGTCATTCATAGAAAGTCCCTCGGAATATGTCTTCCTGTCTGAGACTTGACAATTACATTTAAGTTCCCAAAACTGCATTCTTCCCAGTCTGCACCTGAAACAAGAGATGATTGGAAAACTCCCTGTCTAATACGGGTGGAGTCATCAGAGAAAGGGATTTTTTTAAGCATTTGCCTGGAATGTTCAAAACAAACAAGATAAAATTATGGAAGGAATACTCTCTCTTCTTTAATAATATCAAGGCATATTATTTAGATCTTTTAAAATCAGAAGGGAATTCTAATGTCAGGTGTGAGTTCTATAACTCTGCTAATAATAATTTTTTTGGCTGATACAGATTTCTGGTAAAATTTCTGGTTTTAGACGTAGAAAAAGTAACTACAGATCTGCACTAGAATTTCACCATGCATTATTTTTCCCTGACAAAAACCCTCAAATTTATTCACGCAGGGAAAAACCATGAGAAAAAATACCCATTAACTTTGTTGTGGGGAAAAATATATAGAGAAAAAAAACGTCCTTTGATGCTATTTTTGCTCTTAGCAACTGTTTTGCTCTTAGCAAATTTTCAATTGACCTTCATTTTTTAAATGTTCATACTTTCTAAATTATTTGCCTTCCTCTTCTGACTCTTTCCAGCATTTAAATGGGGGTCACGTACACCAGCAGCAAAAAACTATTTCACCGTGAGGCTACAATTTTAATGTTACTTTTCTTTCTATTTAGGCCCCCTCTATTTATATTCCTGTCTCTCTTTCAAACCACTGCCTGACATCTAGGTTAAATTGAACCCTAAATTGAACCAGATAGCTGCCAAAATTCCAACTAGAGAGCTGCTGAACAAAAAGGTAAATAATAAATAATTAACTTACTTTTGTCGTGATTGGGGGAGGAAGGGCAGCTAGGGAGTGTGGAGGCAGGGGAGTGAAGGCTGAGGGCAGACGGGGATTGACAGCGGGCAGGCAGGCCTTAGGTCTAAGTTAGTGAAGCCCATGAAAGCTGGCCCCCATCAGTTTTTTTCCCAGTGTCCTGATGGCTCATTCCGACCCAGACCTTTCAATGCCTAGGTTGAAAAAGTGCCTGCGAAAAAGGAAAAATTATTTAGAAAATTAAGAGCAGCCAAAAGTCAAATGCTTTGTACTAGGGAATGACAGGAGAAAGAACTGTTTAGATGTTTAGATCAAAATAAATTTATAGGCATAGGGTGAAAAACAGGGACAAAGTGAAGTGAGAACAAGGTACAGTGACAAGGGGAATGTGTCAGAAGGGATTTTATTCCAGGTATTGAGGCATGGGTAGGCATTCCTATAAACCTATATCAGATATTACCAATTTGCAAAATTCAAAAGGAAATACTTCTGTTTATCTCTAGATAACATTCTATTCAAACTCATGTCCATGCCTTGTGTGTCATATACCATTCTCATTAAACAATTAGCAGGGTCCTTTTTACCTCCTGTATCAGTCAGTATTTTTTGTACTAGTATGTAATCGTGTGTTTCATGTTGTCACCCTTTTTTTCTATAATGCCTGTTAATAAAAATAACAATACTGAAACAGAACAGATGAGAGGAAATTACCTTAACTAGTTTATGGAAAAGTTGCTCCACTGTACAGAAGTTCTCTTTCACTCTCTGTACCACCTGGCAATGCCCACACATTCTCTATGATGCCTTCTAACTCATTTAGCAGATCTAGGGTAGGTCATAAGTAATATTTATGATTGTGAATGATAGGTTGTGTTTAGAATTGCAGGAAATGCTCTCCATGGTAGTTTGCCTGCAAGACTGCTCCACAAGTGACAGAAGACAGCTCTAATGAAGGTCAGCATGATAAGGAATGAGTGATTGCATAGAACCAGATGATTAATTTTGAGTTACAATTACTTTACATCACGTGTGCTAATAAGGTGCAGATTCCGCTGGAGGAGACCCAACTAGGAGAACGTCAGAAGAAACCGCATTAGAGAAGAATGGTGCAAGCCAAGTCTGATAAGATGACATTACAGTTAGGGCAATATTCTGCTGATGAACGACAGATAAAAATGTACTACTTGGGGTTACAAAATAAAATACATGTTCCTGTTAAAAGAGCCCTGCTACCCGGAGCATAAGAACATATGCAGGAGTGCAGCTGCTGGAGGCAGAATTATAGACTACCCAACTGGAAGTCCTGAATAACTCACCTTGTCCAAAGTTTGAGGGGATTAAAGAGTATCATGTATGACACAAGACTATTTAATTATGCATCTGTAGAGATACATAAACGCTAATACTGGAAGAGTTACTAAAACAGATTAATAATGAATGGTAGTATGGAAATGAGGAGGTCGTATGTTTGAGAAAAGGTAATGTGCTGCAGTGTAAGTTTTTCACTGCAGTTAAGCCACATGAGGTCACCTGAGCCTATCGTGGGGTGGAACTGGAATATCTGAAGCAGTATGGCAGCTCACAACTCAATGGAATTCCAGATTGTTGTCCTTTAACTGTGTTATTTTGCATTTGCTTGATTACAACAAATGGATGTAAAGAGTTAATTTACATTTTTAGGTACATCAACACAATACTGCTGAGTTTCACAGTAGAAGAGTGTGGGTGCACGATTCTTGGCGCAGCACAATATTTCCCTGGGAATGGTGGTCTCCATGTTAAGCCTAATTAAACATAATGCATGTTTCATGGAAACTGGTGAACGAACTGCTTCTGTCTCTGCTGATTTTTCAACCAAGACAATTGTCTTTCTGTCTTTAGGCATAATCTAGTCTATGCATCAGGCTAACGTTGGTGAGACCCCAACCCATAATTGAATTTACATTTTCCATTGAAATGAATGGCTGCTCCAAGTCATAACATTAGTAAGTGTGGCTCTCCATTAGTAGAATATAAGCATTCATTCACCACAGCAGGGACTGGTTCCCATATCCCGCCAGCCCAAGAGACGTGGTTTGCCAAGATTCAGCTCCTCAAATCTCATGTGGAAATCTCAGCTCTCGTGTTTATTATTATTTTATTTTAGCCTTTGCCAGTAGAGTCGGCAACACTATACAAGGTAAGCATACATAGCACAACATTGGGGAGCTCTGTGTAACAGACCATATCACATAGGTATACTGAATATGCAGAAAGCTTCTGTGCTCAATACAATGTGCAATTATTGAAGTTTTTATAAAAGGAGTTTATTTTACAAGGAAAAATATCCTTCTACCTAAATTAAACATGCCACTTCATACAATGCAACCCTATGCATGTATTCCAGCTTTGGTCGGGAGGCGGGAGTGGGTGGGAGGGCAGGGGTTGGCTAGTGAGCTCTGTAAACTGGGCCCTTCATAGGATTTTTTTCCAGGGGGCCCCAGCGTACAGTAGTTACGCTGCTGGGTATGGGACCTGTTATCTATAATGCTCTCGTTTTCCAGATAATGTCTCTCTCTGTAATTTGGATCTTCATACCTTACATCTACTAGAAAATCATGTAAACATTAAATAAACCAAATAGCTTAGTGTTTCTTCCAATAAGGATTAATTATATCTTAGTTTGAATCAAGTACACTATACTGTTTTATTATTTCAGAGAAAAAAGAAATCATTTATAAAATTAATTATTTGGATAAAATTGAGTCTGTGGGAGATGGCCTTTCTGTAATTCAGAGCTTTCTGGATAATGGGTTTCCGGATAACAGATCCCACACCTGTATAATATTTTCTTGCCACTAAAGCACAAAGCAACACCTTTCATTGTTACTAATATGTGTAGAAAAATGCAAAGAGGAGTATGGAAACTGGAAACTGGAAAATTGTTGAATTCTGGCTTATTTTGTCTCAAATGGGAAATGCTTTCTTTTATATAATTCACAAGAGACTTCATTATAAACTGCTGATAAAGGATGACATCACTAAGCTGTGTTTCTAAAGATACATTTCAGCAATTTCCTAAATAAACCCTACAGGCAGTTTCTAACTAATGTCAATGACAAGAAAAGAAAGTACGATTTTCCACTGGTGCAACCCCATGTGCTAAACTGATGGAAAAGAGGGCATACGACTTCCAAACAAAAGGGCACATTTTTATTAATATAAGGGAAAACCTGGCTAATAGTCTATTGTTAATTGGAGTAATTTTAATATTTAATAATTTCTGATAGTCCTGGCTGTAATAATAATACTTCCAACTGTAAATAATAATGAAGGAGGCATCAAAATACACGAGAGATGGAGGAAGTCTATAGCCTATATAAAGACAATTGTTCTTAGGGATTCAGCACTCCAGGTTTCAAAAGCAAATTGCACAGCTTGCATTCTTTGTATAAAATGGTTTTGGTGGTGCAGGAAGTACAAGTCAGGCTCTTTAAGAATAGAGATCCTGCTATGTGTAGCTGAAACTGTTAGGGTCATGAATCCTTTGCTTATGAATCAATAGGTAGCTCTCTGCGTACAGTTCATATTGGTTTCCCTGTCATTTATTTTAAGCTGGAATGAGGTGGAAATCAGACGCACATGTTATGAAACTCACAAGGTGGAATAGAGAGGATAAGACCACTCAAGAAAGAATTAGTGACCCTTCTGTTTTTTCTTCTGGCAGCCATACGTAAATCAAAGCAAGCAGGAAAGAGCGTTGGGGATTTGCCTCTTGAATTAGATCCACGTGTTGTGAGGAAAGGGCAATCTATCAGCGGGATTGAGGGGGAAAAAAAGTGAAATACAACTTATTTTAAGTCTGACTTTTAATTTCCAAGACTTTACCTGCTGTCAACTCCATCTTCTTGCTGATCCCCATGTGGTCGCCATTAGAAATACAAAACTTTTAACACCCAAGGATATTGGTTGGTGTTTGAGAGATTCGATCCTGGGGGTCTAGACATGTACTTAAAATAGCACTTCATTATTTTTGCCCTTGCAAAAGGGTACAACACCCTCTTGAAATGTTGACTGGCTGCTCATATTTCCAGGTGCTCTGTTGCTTTTTAAAATATCTCAGCAACTTTTAATTCCATCAGATGCTGCTAAGAAATTCAGGTGATGAAGCCACGGAGTCAATTTACTTATGTCCAACCTGGCTACATACCTCACTGTGATTCCGGGCCAATTGGAAAACGACATACTTTCCACCTTGATATACTCTCAGGATAATTTATATAGACATTCTTAAAAATCTACCTTTTAACATAATGTATGCATTATGAAACTAATTGTTATGTCCCTAACAAATGGGGCAACTTAATACGTAATATCTGTCTTCTGCTTTGCTGGAATCATGGGAGGAAAAAAAATGTGCAAACCTTTATTCATGGGCTAGTTATCCTAATCCTATTAGATCTGTCATACTTTATCTGAAACTTAAGACATAGTCATGATAGATCTCATTGCCCTGGGGTATTGTGCAGACATATCTATTTATTAGTCAGAGCGAGTGGTCCTAATACATCAAAGACAAGCAATATATGAATCTCCATTTACAGACCTGCAAGAGAAAAAAAGTCTGTGTTTTATAGCTGTGCTATATTAACTAGAAACCCCCCATTCCTCGCTCTTTTAAAGGTGTAACTCTAAAGCAGTAATAACACATAGAAGCAAAAGAGAGAAATAATCTACGTGTGAATATTTGATTGATATGTACCGCCCCAAATAATGAATATAGCTTTAGATCATGAATGAGGCAAAGTAAAGTTCCTGTACTATTGATATACCCTGGAAAATTAGCCTGGAATCGCAACCAGAATGATGCCCAGGGGTTGTAATCGTACACAATGTTAATATACATGTGTATGTAAATCACATTAATTACCCCTGATCTTTGGGGCAGGGCAGGAGAGTGACTTTTTTGATTGATGAAGTTACCAACAGTACAATGAAAAACTTTGTAGTAACTGTATATACATATACGCTATATAACAATTGGCCTTTTTTTGCCAAGTCCAAGCCCCCCTAAACTTTTATTTTCTTCATCTATGCTTTTGGGGACTGACGTTTAGAATTATCTATGCCTAAGTGCCATGCATGAAACAAGTTGTCTACAGTTGCATTGATTATCCACATGACTGGAAAGGGAATATGGCAATTCAGGTATTCTGCAAACAAGACAAGAGGTCCTCTATAATCAGCCATTATCAGTATATACTGTGTACACCCTTGCCTTATTTAAAATTTAGCTCAACTTTCCCTTATTGATCATAGTTTATAAAGGCATGGGACATGTTATCCAGAACGCTTGGGGCCTGGGGTTTTTCAGATAATGGATATTTCCATAATCTGGACCTGAATACCTGAAGTCTGCTAGAAAATCATTTAAATAACCCAATAGGCTGATTTTTTGTGTGTCCAAGGTTTGATTATATATTAGTTGGCATCAAGTACAATGTACTGTGTTATTATTACAGATAAATAAAGAAAAAAAAATGGATTGTTTGGATAAAATGGAGTCTATGGGAGATGGCCTTTGTGGATAATGTGTTTCCGGATAATGGATCCCATACCTGTACAGTAGCAGTGGCCAGCTCCATGTTCAGTTCCCATCATTCTGTAAGGAATCATCCTTCTGCTGGGTTTGAACCAGGGACCTTATTTGTTGAAGCCTGTTGCTTTGCATCTTCAATATTCATTCAGATTAGAGGTATAGGCTTATCCTGTTCTAAATCCTATGGCTAGCCCTGGCACTGCTAATTATGCTCAGCTGCTCTGCATCAACTGGCAGGTGCAGCCTATCCGTAATTATCTCCCATCAGAGGGCCCTTATTTAAACCATGAACTGGCTTCTCTCCTTGCCAGTTCATAGGTCTCCATACCTACTGGATACCCGGTCTACGTTCCCAATTTTCAAGTTCCAGTCTGATCCTGTTTCTGGATTTTCTCCCGTGCTGGTATTACCCAGTTCTTGTTCCTGTTTCCCAAAGCCCCCTGCTCTTGTTTCCCTTGCTGGCTAGTGTTTGCCTATCCCTGGACTTTTGTTTACCTTGAGCTGCTGAGCCAGTAAGTTTTTCATTTCATTATCCAGCCTGTTTCAATACTATGGAATTCATGGCTAAATAAACTCTCTTTCTGCAAGCGTCCTTCTAGTCTCCTTACTAGTCTACTCCCTCCTAGTTTTTACTTTAAATATTAACCCAGTGACCCTTCTGGTCATTTCAATGTGGGTTTTGGGCTACTGGGCATGACGCATTCCCTACTAAGTCCCAGGTCCCAATGGTGGCAGATAAAAAGTGCAACCATTTGGGAGTTTTGACATTCAAGCGAGTTGTGATTGAAGCAGTAAAATTCTTTATGAATCAGATTAAAATGAGTGTGGGACTGGCCACGCCAGGGATGACTGATGTAGTTGGCCAGCTTGACCATATTGCTACTATAACCACATCATATTATGGACATTAAAGCCACATCCTCACTGTACCCCCACCTAATAGTTTAAAATTTTTACTTCTTTGTTAATTCCAGAAATTCTGCCTCCAGATGATAGTAAAAAAAAAAAAAAAAAAAAAAAAAACCTTTGCGCTGTTTAATGTTGCTCGGTTTGAGAAATTGTCATGTGAAAAAATACCTATTGCAATGCATTTGGCAACTTTTTTACCATTTTGAATTAAATATTTGTGGCACGATTACATCATACATCAAGTTCTCAATAGGTATTACTCACACCACAAGTGCCTTTCACACGCCAAACGAGCGGATCTTTCCCCGATATGTCATTAACAGGCATGGCTATATCAGATCACGATGTGCCATGGGCTCCGGCGGGTCAAAATCAAACCTGACTGATCGACCAAATGACCGATCTCTGCCGGAAGAAATATGTCGGCACACGCCACACACGATCTGAAAATAGTACGAATCCTCGATTCGTAAAATAGGATCTGTGTGTCTATGGCCACCTAAAGATCTTCTAACCTTGGGGTGTAGGATTTTAGCCTGATACCCATAGATTATGAAGTAACTTCTTGTATAAATAACATTTAAGACATTTTCCCTACATCCATATGCCTAGACTTTTACCCAAACAGGTCTCTCTAAAACATACAGATTTTATATCAGAGACTGAAAGTGTATATTACATTTAAATGATGCAAATATACCTTAAATACATATTTATTTTGTTAGCTAGCTTCATCAGTTGTTTGTGTTTCAAACCTTTCCATCACTGGTTACAAAAAGAAAACACAAATTCTGTGAAAAGCACAGTTGCTGCAATGAAAAACATAAAGAATTTAAAATTCCTGACCCCACATTTTTCATAAACGATAAAAAAACAAAATGTAACACTAATACCATTTTTCTACAGGAAAGTTCAAATAAAGCATAAATGTGCAACCGAGAGATGTTATTTTGGTCACACTAACATATTCATATTTCTCTAACTACTGTTTCTTGCTGACTTCCTACAGAGACCTCTAAATGCTTTTTTACACACTGATGACAATCCAAATATTTGCATGTAATTTAATCTATTTTATTATAATATAAATGTATTTAATCAGACTGCTGCTTCAAAAATACTTTCCACCAAGGGGCCTGAAAGATGATGGCAAAGCAAATTACAGTAACTCAGTGCAGACACCTTGAACATTGATATGTTAAAGATCGGAGTTGCTCCTGAGCCGCACCACCAGTTGCCTAAAGCTAGCCATAGATGTTGAGATTTTTAAAAGATCCGATCCTCATTGTGAGACCAGGATTTTCTCGGAACAATCGTACGATCATACAAATTGTCCATCAACTAAAAAGTTTTTCCCGGAAAACAAAGGGTAGCTGCCTGCTTGGCCCTGCAAACATAGATAGATTGCACTGGGACCAACAAAGATTTTTTAACCTGGCCGATCAATTTCCTGACAGATGTTGGCCAAAAAATCGTAAGATGTACGATCGTTCAAATCCCACTAACCGCACGATAATTTCGAAGGATTGGTCAGACTTCGCTAAAATCAGTCGTTCGGAAAGAAGAACCGTCGCATCTATGGGGAGCTTAAGACAGCAGACCCAGCAGCTGCCAGAGACTTCCCTGAAGGAATCATCTGGTCCACACATAGAAAAATAAATTACTGCTCAATGGCAGATGAATCTATCTATCATATATCTATCAATCTATTGTCCTTTTGTTCAAAAATGATCTATTGTACAAACTTGAAAAAAAAACTGACAAAAAAACTAGTCCATTTGCACCAAATGCTTTCATTGTTCTACCTGCAGCTGATTGAATCTATTTTATTACTGACTTGTTTCTGTAGCTTACTAATCAGATGCAACTTCACTTTACTGGTCCCGCATGCAAAACAATTTGTGGGCTCCCCTTTTACATTACTGTGACCCCCTTCTCTCCCTTGCCTGTGTGTGAATGGATTGGATGGCATGGTTGCATGCAGGTGCGTGGATATGGATTTTTTCAGGGACTCTTCTGTTATCTCAGTACCTGCTGATATCATAACAATGGAACATTTTTCCACCACTGCAGCCTACTCAAGCCATATCTATAGTTCTTGCTTATATTTCGATGTTTAAAAGCTATACTGAAGGTTATACAGATCAATTTGTTGATGAAGGGGCAAGTGCACATCCTATGTACCTTATAATGAACATAAAAACATATTATTATATATAGGATTCAAAGGAACAACATGATTACTGCAAAGATTAAACTTCTTCAGGACAGGTTAAAATGAATGCATTGTAGCTGCGAAACTGTTACACTGGGCCGCTGCCCCGTCCTCCAACTGTCCATCGGAATCCTTTTCTCCCCCCTCAGCAGACATCACCCCTCCTCTGCGGTTTGGAGCTGAAATATCCCACTCGCCCACACTAAAATAATAAGTCTTTGCTTTTCCAGGCCCCGGGGAGCAAAAGGTTTTCCCCCTCATGCCAAAGTTTTCTTCATAAATAAAAGCGGTTTTCAAACCAAACCAAGTAATTCATAAACAGGAATCTGGAATCTGCAGGTAAAATTTTTGTAAGTGAGTCAGTGCAACAAGAAAAAAGTGGCATTGCTCCTTCTGCAGCCACAAATGCCAACCAAACATCACAGTAAAGTTAAGCATTGATGTAGTGTGCATTTGTATGTATTATTTAGGCAAGATTATAATTTAACTGCTGTAGCTCATCCTAGGAAGGTTTTGGAACATATAATAACATATTTTAAAAAATTGAATATAGATCCTCTTGGATGAGAGAGTGGTTGTGTTGCAATTAGTATGCATCATTGCCCTGGAACTTTTATGTTATATCTTTAAAATAATATACAGTAGTTATTGGTTTAAAAAAAGGACTCTGTTTCTTTGCACTGCTAAATAGTTCTCCAATATGATGGAATGTCATTGCTCAAAAGGGTAGGCAGGCCTGTTCCCAGCACTGATTAAAAGAAACAGACTTGCAGGCAAATGGAATACATAACCATGCGAAGACAATGCCTAGGTGTTGCTAAGTAAAACAATAAAAAGGAGCATTCTCAATAGTTAGATGGACAAGCCTTAAATGTTGGCTTAAGTTGATGACAGTTGATGGCAGACTAGAACTGACCTTTGAAATCACATAGGTCCAGTATGTCTTTTCCCCCCCTGTCACAATGGGCTACTAAGTCTATTATGTTGCACAGATCTCACTGCTATGCCTATGATTTTGAGGTAAATGAATTGCAGGCTTATAATCAGTATCCTTGGTGCGTTTTTAAGCCTTTTCCATACTGCACTACTAAGTAGTTCTTCTATAGTGTGGAATGGCTCAGTCTTGTTGAAGGGGGAGGTGCTGGTGCTGGAGAGGAACACTCTAATACTTTGTTTCGGAGCGACAGAGACAATTGAAAAGGAGGAAGGGTATGTCTGCTTGGTAGGTAGGAGACATTTAGTAATTATCTGTATTAAGTACTAATCAGACATATTATGACATTTCTATTCTGTAGATATACAGTATATTGTTTGTTGGCCCCTAAGCTCAGAAACTGACAGTAGCACAGAACATATGCAGTGAATCAGCAGAAAAGAAGATGGGGAGCTACAGGGGCACATATCTTTACTGCAAAAGGGTTGTGGGTGCCTTGGGCTAGTACAGAAGCCCAACACATAATGTACAACATTCCCAGCCTACTTCTTTAGTTAGGCTTTAGTTCTTCTTTAAACCGTTACTGTTCTCAATTTATTCCCTTAAGAAATAAATGTAGAAGTATCAAGAACCTCTCTATGTGGCTTAATACAGAAGTAAAGAAGTTAATAGGAAGAGAAAGGCATTTAAAAACTATAAGTCTGTGCGGACAGAAGTTGCATTTAATGAATACAAACACTATAATAAATGTTATTAAACAGCAATCTGGAAGGCAAAGATAGAAATTGGGAAGTGCATTGTGACAGAGGCTAAGACTAACCCCAATATGTTTTTTAAGTACATTGATAGTAAAACGTTTTGGGTTGAGAGTGTTGCTCCTGAAACTCAAAACATAATGTACAACATGTCTAGCTACTTCTTTACTTTGCTTTAGTTCTCCTTTAAAGAAAGCGGAAGTAGATTTTCCCGCAATTTCGTACTTCAACAAAACTCAGACAATGAAACAATCCGTCTCTATCATTGTCCTAAGAGCCACTGAAGATGAGACAATTTTGGGTGCTTAGATTGTCATGCATTTTGTCTTTTGAAAATATTACAGTCTTGCTTGAAAGTGCTTGCACATGTATCAGGTAATTGCCATGTTATATTTTGCACCTCTCCTAAAAAAAATTTGGATAAAAAATTGTCCCATGAGCTAGTAAGAGACCCTCTTTGCTCATTTAATTCTGTTGTTCATAGAAATCACTATTATATGGGTATCCTTTGCTCATTTTGTAAATTGTATTTCTCTTTTGTTTCTCTAGTTTAATGGAAATGTCTACAACAACATCATTTGTAGTGCAGGGTGGTTCTGCAACAGGGTGTCTGTCATAGGAGTGATATCAGGGTTCTCATCCCTGAGCTAAATTCTTCATATAGGATAGAAAAGGGAAAGGACAATCAGTCTGGAGAGTTTCCTGTCTGGCCGAGATACATATAAATAAGGAACCAACACTTTCTAAATATAGTGGCTGTAGCTAATGTGCTGATTTCATCTGTCAGGTCTGCACTGAATAAGTTCCACACAGGTCACATAGCCTGAAGCCACCCCACCTCAAAACAAAGCAAAGCTACCAATAAAGCAATTATTACACAGATACATATATGCATTTCAAGTCATCTGCAAAATAATCTTACCTCATCAAGGGAATGGATTGATTGAGAGATTAATACTCAAGCCAATAATTAGTGTCTTGATTTAACTTCACTTATAGAAATCTCACTAAACCAGGACATGAACTGTTGAATGGTAAGACACTTGCACACTAATCACAAACAGCTACACACAGGCTTACCCTTGAGTTACTCATGCGGCTCTCGACCAGAGATTATTCAAAGAAAATTGTGGCAGCATTCATAACACCCCATGTGCCATGGGTCATGCAAATAAATTAAAGTTGATATTGTTCAGCCATGTTACAAGACTAACCATTTATTTGCTCTATCTATGACAACCATGCCAGTCTGTCTGGCTGCTGAGTGTATGCTCCATTTTGGAGCCAATGCTTAATCAATATCAATAAGGATATATTTTATGTGCCTAGTTTTTGAGGACAATCTGCATAGGCTGGGTGAGACATAGCAGAGTTAAACAACGAGACCTTGTATTCAGGGTAAGGTAGTAACTCCAGTTAACTTTGCTTTTGGTTTTTGTGATACTGAGTATCTTGTGCCAGGTTCCTGTCCTGGGGGCATCTGTATTTATGATTTCTCAGTTCTTTATAATGGGTTGTTGGCAGGTTTCTATGCAGCGAGGTAGATATGAAAACTCTTTAAGCTGAGTGAATGCTGATTCTAATGGCATATTTCAGCTATGTGGGATCAGACAGAGGACTTGATCTGCCATGGGTAATGGCTAGAGATTAAAAAAATGAAAAAAAGCTTGAAGTTACCCAGACCCATCACTGTCACTCCTCCTATTCTGTTGATGCTAACTGAATACACAAATGCAGCTTGGTGATCATTGTGCCGGCACTAAAATGGCATATAATTGGGGATAAAAAGTTTTGATCTCTGTGACTGTTGGCAGCAATTAAAATTCAGAGGATTCCCACTGACATCGAATGGAAGCACCTTAAGTAATCTATGACTCAAGAAGCTCAACCACCTATGGGATATAAAAAGTGATCTGAAAAGATCCTCGACAATTTTATTGTGGCTATTCAGTAGAGCCGATCAAAGAGCTACCCATGGTGCTCAGAGTATTCCAATAAAAGTTATTATTGGAGCGATCCCCTAAAATTATATACAGTCTAATTCCCAGGAATGTTGTATGTGCCATTTTTAAGCTTCTTGGGGAGTTGTTGGTGGATGGCTTCTGTAGCACATGATACCTGTAACAGAAACAAATGCAGTTTACATGTCTAGTAGGTTACTGATGTATTATAAACGCCATAGATCATACATAGAATAGAATTGTTTTCTGCCTATTGATGTTGTCAGACTTATCACTAACATAGTGTCGAAAATGCATTATATGGCCACCCCTTCTAATTACTAGAATTGGTTATCTAACTACAGTCATCCCAGATGTCGATCCATCATACAATTTGAAGGAAAGAGATGCAGCAACTGTTCCAATCACTCTGTGTAGAATTGGGTTAAAGCTTCTTTATTAGAATTTGGAAGAGCCTAATCTTGGGACAACTGATGTTCTTATATGTAGACATTCAGGCCCAATATGAGAACAAACATTGACAATATGTAAGTTAAGGTTTAATGAGTAAAATAGAAACATTTTAAACAAAAATAATTTACATGGCGTATTACTGACATGTATATCACCTAATGGATAGCTGATAGAATATGTCAGCACTATAGAATGATAATAGTACTATTGTACTTACAGTGCAAATGGGAGGCAAATACAAAGTGGGCCAAAGTCCTTATATCACGTTATATGTAGACCCCATACAAAAAATGCCCAAATTTTCTATTATTTAAATGGGTTATAATAGTTAATTATAAGCAACATTTCAATTGGTCTTCATTTTTATAGTTTTTAAATTATTTGCCTTCAACTTTGGGGTCACTAATCCCAACTAAAAAACAAATGCTCTGTAAGGCTACAGATGTAATGTTATGACACATCTTTCTATTCAGGCCTCTCCTATTGATATTCCTGTCTCTTATTCCAATCAATGCATGGTTTCTAGGGTCATTTGGACTCTAGCAACCAGATTGCTGAAATTTCAAAGTGAAATTAAAATCAAGTGCAAATTGTCTCAGAATATCACTCTCTACATCATACTAAAAGTTAATTTAAAGGTGAACAACCCCTTTAACTTGCTTCTAGTAGATAATGTCATGACAAATAAACTATGAAATATTTGATACGAATGACTATAGCTCTTACTATATCAATGCACTCCAACCCAGCCATCTTGCGGCTAATAGGAACTTTACCTGAAGCATAAACCACAAATGTTTCATAACTCCAATAAACCGCTGTGATTTATTTACAGTATCAGCCAATTCAATTATCTAAGAGGCAAACGGATCACTTCCAGTATATTAATTTAACTAATATTATTATTATGAATTTTGCTGGTTCTTTTTCAGAGCAGGGACGTTGGAAACAATGGATCTTTGTTCGGGAATAAGACATTGTAGCAATGCACACACCTTGTTTATAACCACCTGAAATACCTTGAGGGTGAGAAATGTTTCATGCACAGAAATACTAAGCAAATGCTGGCCCAAGAAAAACAAGTCAATTTATTTGGTATCACATTTTGTTCTGTGGAACCTCAGTGGATTCAGTAACAACAGAGAAATTATGGAGATAATGTATTGTTACAGTTAGTTCTTATACCTGTTGAACTCAATAAATTGTGCTTAGTGATGGGTGAATAAACTCACCTGCCCGCCGGCAAATAAATTCGCAAATCTCCTGCTAAAATTCGCCAGTGAAAATTCGCCGGCTTCAATTTCTGTTTTTCAAGATTTTTCGTGAAAATTTCAGATTTTCACAATTTTTTGTGTGAAAACCTTTAAATTTCATGACTTATTAGTGAAAACCTTAAAATTTCAGGATTTTTTAGTGAAACTGTTCGAATTTCACAATTTTTTTGTGAAAACATTTGAATTTCACAATTTTTCCGTGCAAACGTTAGAATTTCACTATTTTTTCATGAACTTTCAGATTTCAAGATTTTTTGGCTTTCGCGAATTTTGCGGGAAATTTTGCGAATCAAAACGGGAAAAATTTGCCCATCACTAATTGTGCAATCTTAGATCCTGCTATGTGCGCTAATAGCCATTCATACAAAATTCTTCATGATTAATTTGCCTCTATAATTCTTACTATTAAAAAAGTTCTATACAGGCATGGGACCTGTTATCCAGAATGCCCAGGGCCTGGGGTATTCTGAATAATGAATCACTCCGTAATTTGAATCTTCATCGCTTATGTCTGCTAGAAAATCATGTGAACATTAAAGAAACCCAATAGGCTGGTTTTGCTTCCAGTAAGGATTAATTATATCCTCGTTTGAATCAAGTACAAGGTACTGTTTTATTTCTACAAAGTAAAAGGAAATAATTTTTTAAACTTTGGATTATTTGGCTGTAGTTCAGAGCTTTCTGTATAACGGGTTTCTGGATAACGGATCCCATACCTGTGATAGTACTCTATTGTGAAAGGGCATTTTATGGGGCCTATCTAGGTTATATCAAGATAAAATTAACATATATTAATTTAGGGTGTTTTACCCACCTGTTTTTTGTCTTTAATTCCTGTACATCGGAAGCCTAACATTTATCAAAGGTTTTTCTAAATATCTTATTTAAATTTTGATGGAAAACCTTTCTCCCATAAATAGAGATGGTTTGATATTTATGTTTTTTTTCTTTCCTGTGTTTTTTTTTTTTTACAGAGGAAGAAGGGACTTCAAACTTGCGGAGATCCATTCAAAACAATGAGTCTTTCAGTATGTATTTATATAAAAAACTTTCATTTCAGTTCCAGACAAATAAAATTGAGAATTGTTAATACAATTCCGAAGTTGTGGGCAGCATTAGCTCCTGATAAAATTGGCCCTGTTGTGCGTGATAGGGACCTTAGATTGTAAGCTTCATTGGGGCTGATTCACTGATGTGAATGATGCATAATCTATGTAAAGCACAGCAAACATGTGTTGGTGCTATATAAATACTAGAAAATAAGTATAATAAAGTTGCTTTACAATTAGGGGGTATTTATCAAGGTCCAAATTTTTCTAAGTATTTCTAACATAAAAATCCGATAAACTCCGACTGCCCGAATGGACCTTATTTATCATTAAAAAAGGCAATAACTTTGGAGCTTTCCCTGAAAAGTATGAATTCTTCATACTTTTCCCGCAAATACTACGATTTTTTCATAGTTTTCGGATTTTTTGTTCCAAAATCACCGAAATTATTGGATATCAGTACGGACAGCACTGCAGACACTGGGACCTTCCCCATTGACTTGTACAGGACCTCTAGAGCTTTGAGATGCCAGCTTTTTGGAGTCTGACTTTTAAGACCATCAGGCTTTAATAAATTCAGAAAAATTATTCATAGTTTTTTTTTTTTAGTCAAATTTCGGATATTCAGAGCATAATAAATAAACCCCATAAAGTTTAAAGTAACCTTGAAGCTCTAGTTTATTTAAAGAAAAACTGGAACAAATAGTTGTGTACTCATTTTATTGTGAAAATAATTTCCCTGAAGCTTTTGGGAAACAAGGTTCCAAAAAGAAATTTACTGAGAAGCTAAGTACATTTCAATCCCAACAAAGTTTCAACCTCATGAAAGAATACTTTGTATACATCCTATGTTCACAGGTATTGCAACTCTTTATAATTAAGAGAAAGCAGAAAACACGTGAAACTGCATCTGCACCTCCATAGTTGGGCTATAAGAATTATACTATATTTATTGCATGGAAATCTGTTCTTTAGTCTTTGTTAAGACTCCTTTGGTAATAGGAGTCTATTAAAAGGGAAAAAAATGGTCCCACTAACATGCATGTGTTATTCCACCCAAAGGGTTTTTATGGTACTTGATATACACGTGCCCCAGTACCTTCAGGTTCTGCAAAGGCCCCTATTTAATGGTACCCTTGGGAATATAAGGGTTATTATTTCATATAAACTTTGTTTACTGTAAATAAAAAACAGGTTGCCCGTGTGACGCTGCTTTTGATAGCAATTTTAAATACAAAAAAACGGTTTTATTTTCCTTAGGTACCACTATTAGAACTTTTTTTTTAAAAAAAACACAGTCACAGGAAGCCTGCCAACAACATTAGACTTCCAAATTGGGCTTTGTGGGTGAAAGTGTTACAGATCTAAAATTATGGTTCGAAGTGGTAACTGTTTTCTTAAATCCAATCACTGCCTATAAGAACATTTTATAGAAAACACAAAAACGTTCCACTGCTCTGAAGCCAACTTGGCTCATGGTGTCGGCTGAAGAGATATGTTAAGTTCACTTAAGACTTGGCCATGTTTGTCATTTATTGTCTACTTTTTTTCCATGCCCAAAACTGGCGACACTTACACATTCCCTTGCCAACTCTCTCTCCCTCCTGCTCTGCTGTTGTATTAATTCTGTCTGTTACGTGTCATTAAATCCTAAAACTATTTCCCCCATTGTAACAATTAAAAATCACAGAGGGTAATTCAGAGAGGAATTGGGCAAACGCCTCAACATACAACAGGCTATTTATGAAAGGAATGGCTACCCCTTTGTATAGCAAATAAAGGCAACAATTTCTAATTTGCATTTCTCACCCAAAATCCCCTGTAGCATTGAGGACATGGAACCTTTGGTGATCGTTATTTCTTTTTAATGGGGGAACTACAAATACACTGTTTTAGAAATACATTTTTTATGTTAAAAAAAAAAAAAGAGTCTCTAAAACTACTTATTTATTCAAATGTTTATATGTTTATGCATGGAAATATTTTCTTAGCTTTCCCCAGCTTTGCAGGTTTTTATTAATCTTTTTGCAGTCTCATCTTTACATTATAATCCATTGTTCATGTTATTTGACTCATATTAATACATTACTATTGTTTCATCCCTGTTCTATTTTTATATACTTGTGCTTATGCACATACACAAATATTTATAGGTGTGTATGTGTGTACAATATATATATATATATATATATATATATATATATATATATATATATATATATATATATACATATATATATATATATATATACATATATATATATATATATATATATATATATATATATACAGGTATGGGACATGTTATCCAGAATGCTCGGGACCTGGGCTTTTCTGGATAACATATCTTTCCATAATTTGGATCTTCATACCTTAAGTCTACTAGAAAATCATGTAAGCATTAAATAATCCCAATAGTCTGGTTTTGCTTCCAGTAAGGATTAATTATATCTTAGTTGGGATCAAGTACACGGTAGTGATTTATTATTACAGTGAAAAAGGAAATCGTTTCAAAAAAATTAGCATTCTTTGATTATTAATACAGCATTACCGTAATTTGGAGCTTTCTGGATAGCGGGTTTCCGGATAACAGATCCCATACCTGTGTGTGTGCAAATTCACATCAGTGAATCAGCACTATCAAGCAAGACAAAAGACAGTGGGGCAAATTCACTAACCTCCGAAAATTCGTCAGCAACGGCTTCGTTCACAGCGCAACACTTCGCCAGGCGTAGATTCGCCAGGACGACACCAATTCACTAAAATCCGAAGTTGCGTCCACAAGGGAAGTTGCAACAATCAAAGTGAAATCGGGCTAGCGTTTCCTCATTTGCATACGGCGGGAAGTTAAAGTTCAATGGACGTATATGTTGCAGCAAATACATTACACTACACAAGCCCAGAAAACCTTAATAAAATAAAATAAAGTTGTTATATTGCCCTACACATGAGCCCAGTGTATAGTTTATGTGCCATATGTTAGGAAATGTAGGGGGGGGGAAGCCGGTAACCCCCGCCAAAAAAAAATTATGCTCTTTTTCACCCTGAAAAATGAAAAGACGCTAGTGTTTTTTGGGACTTTTGGGAAAAATGTTCAACTATTTTTTAGAGAGTCCTATCAACTCTATTACACTTTGCCTGGTCTGAGGTGGCGAAGGCAAGTCTGGCGCAAGAGGTAACATTCAATAAAATCCACATCTTAGTGAATTTCCGTAGTTACATCCATTCGCCAGAGCGCAAATTTGCCAGGCGTTACAGTAAATTAGTTAGTAAATCGGCAAAGTACCAAAATGACAATCACGCTGGTGAATTTTCGCCGCGTTAGTCACTTCGCCCTTTAGTAAATTTGCCCCTATGTATGTGTGTATATATATATATATTTTTATTTTTTTTTTTTTTTTTGTTCCTGAAGACGGCTCCAGCGGTTGAGCCGAAACGTTGATTAATAAAACTTTTGTGTTTATTTTGTATGAAGTCCTGTTGGTGCGGTTTTACTTTTGCTTAATATATATATATATATATATATATATATATATATATATATATATATATATATATATATATATATACATACATAGTCTTACACAGTATCTTTTGAAGGTGGTGTATTGCTTTAATTAGTTGCTGCTGCTTTATAGAACTAAGAGGAGAAAAATATAATACAGAAAAAAATGAATATATTGAACAGTAGCTTAACAACATGCAGAGATTCATTGGATTAGGAGCCCCTGGGAATTTTTAAAATCCTTTTTAACAGCACGGGTGCTTAATAATTTGGTCCAGCTCTTTTTAACAATACTCTTTAGAGCTGTCAAACGTGCTGTGTATAGCAATTCTATTACTTCCCAACCATCCTCTCCCTCCCTCAAATAAACGCTCTTGGCTGAAAACAGAGGAGGAAAACAGTAAAACAATGAAATGAATCTATTTACAAGGCCTTAGTGGACAGAGAAGGGACCAGGCCAGCTTTCCACATACTCACGAAGAAGTCGTTTTGATAATGAAACAGATGGAACGTATAGGCTGCATTAGTAGAAACCATGAAAATATAAATAAAATAAATGTAATCAACTAGGAATGAGCCCTTCCTCGTAATGATTTGTTTTTATGGTAACATAAAACTATGCTGTTCCCACCTCCTGGAAAAAAAGAAAAGTTTAACAAGGTGCCCAGCTGTAATTGTACTTCTCTCTAAACCATTTATGAGGGTGTAATGCACAGCAATATTTCAATAAGAAGTTTGAGGGATTTTTTTTTATTTATATTCCCGGACCATGTTCTTAGCAGAGCGAATGAGTCTAGCCAGAGAAAGATGAAGGTACAGTGCCATTAAAAGTCTCTCGTTGGCGTTAATTAAGAACTCAGTTTAATTGGAAAAATGTTGCAAGCAGCCAGTCTAGACTTAAAATCCCATGATGGCAAATGTGATTAAGAAATTGGGGTTTGCGGTGCATTAACCCATTCCAGAGAGCAGCGCCGAACAAGAAAAGGGTCACGCAGGAGATGTGCTGAGCTCGGGAGCTCCTCTGATTACAGAGATATAGAAGTCAAACCGTGTCACATTAAATTAAATTCTTTCCCTTTTTTTTTCTTTTCCAATGTTAGTCTCATCTCTGCTAAGGAGTATCTAATTCCATGTGTTTGGAAATTGACAGGAGGTAGAGACAACTTGATCCTTCTGTTATTGCCATGGCTTCTTCACTGCCATTATTTTTTTTTTAATGCATCTTCCAAGCAATGGGTAATTTAGGCTTCTACACTAGTATAGGCCTGGTAATATCAAAATAAGAAGACTTCCAGTTGCTGAGAACTAAATTTCCCAGCACATTGGTGCCCCCTCACCCCTTACCCACCCCTTACCCATCTGCTTATCCATCCCCTTACACATACTGCTAGCATGTATATCTTATACACAGAGAGAATTTGAGAGTGGCAGTGGCAGGCAGCAATCTGAACACAGGCAGAAGCTTTGTTAAGAGCTCATGACAGTGGTGTGCACCAAGATAAGCCTGGAGGAACGGGTAATAAAACATGGCAAACTTTTAGTGGTGGGACCACTTGCACAATCAACAGGTTGTCAGGTTGTTGCTGTAGGGCACAGTGGAGGGATCCCTCAATATAAAGAACAAAAAGTAAAAAAACATTCACTCCTACCTTAATTTCATAAAAGGGCTAACATGAAGAATGTTTGGTTTAAAGCTCAGAAGAATTCTATTTACCAATTATTTCATGCAAAATATATCATTTATGTATATATCACCATAGGTAAAGTTACCCTCCATCCACTTACCAAAAGCAACACTTTGGGCATCATTTTTTGTATGAAAAAAGGATAACAGAGTATAGAATGTAGCCCCCTTACACATATACTTATAATATAGGAAGGGGAGAGGTAACCTATGGGCTGTGGGAGGGGTGGGGGGACATTTCTGATTTACTCTCATTAGCTGCAAACTAGAGCCACTGTTGAAGATATTGTTTTGGCTGAACCTTGGATATAAAACAAATTGGAAAGTTTCATATAAGTTTTGTTTTGTTCTTCAAATGTCAAAATTATTATTCTGCTCATAAAAGCATCTTCATTTTTGCATTAATTGTTCCGTAATTGTACTTTTACATTGAAAGGATGGAATAATATATACAGGTATGGAACCTGTTATCCAGAATGCTCGGGACCTGGGGTTTTCCGGATAACTGATCTTTCCATAATTTGGGTCTTCATTCCTTAAGTCTACTAGAAATTCATTTAAACATTAAATAAACCCAATAGGCTGGTTTTGCTTCCAATAAGGATTAATTATATCTTAGTTTGGATCAAGTGCAAGGTACTGTTTTATTATTGCAGAGAAAAAGGAAATAATTTTTAATAATTTGGATTATTTGGATAAAATGGAGTCCATGGGAGACAGCCATTCCATGATTCTGAGCTTTCTGGATATCAGGTTTCCGGATAAGGGATCCTATACCTGTATAGAATTCAACAACAAGCAGTACATTTAAATCAACAATTGTCTTAGACATCATGGCTTGCAAGAAATTAAAATTGTTTTTTAGACAACAATCTGTACTCCAAAAAGCATAAAATGTTAAAACTTTTTTATTTAATTTTCGAAGCCGTCTTCACAGTGAGACCCCCAGAAAAAAATCCTGACAACCCATATTAATCCTCCAATCTTGGTCCGGCTGCCACCAATCACAAGCAGAATTCATGATGGGGTTTTTAGAAGTCACCCTGGAATTCTCTGTCGGAGGGGCTGTCCGAGCCCAGAGGTGCTGAGTGCTGGGAATGGCAGGATGTTTAGATGTTGTTTGGAGCACACTGTTTAATCGGTTTGTAGCAAATGCAGTGACGGGAGCCAAGTGCATTACAAAAGCCATTAGTCTGACCCCCCTATGAGCACATTGTGCAGCCTGAGGAGAATGTGGGGCTGGTGGAAGGGTGACATCATTCTCTCACATTATAGTTTCCCCCCTAGAACATTGGACTATGCATGAGATCAGACATTATGAGAATTTAGTAACCTAAAATGTGCAAATGTGCAAAATCACATGCGCATATACCAGAGTGCAGTACAGTTACTATATGAAAATTAAAAGATTCCCACTGCACAGATAATCCCTTCAGTTTGCAAAACAGTCACAACAAAGAGTGAAGTCAGAGGGGTTGTATACTGCTAATCTTTCAACCTTGGAATGACAGTAGGTTCAGTTTCCCTGTTGGCCTTGTTTAGCTGAAGAAATACCAAAAAACGTCAAGCTTTTGTGATTGAAATACTAAACAAAAAATGTGTTCAGGACAAGGCCTATTCATTAGATTAATGTTGAACAAGGGGTTAACGTGCCACTTTAAACCAGGGTTTGGTCCAGTTAGCAGCCCAAGACTGTGAAGCCCATAATACATGCTTCCGGTGCTGCAAGAACAATGGAAAACCTCCTGACAAAAACTGGGTTTCCTTTTAAAATGTGTATGTGAAATGTGTTTGGGATCCATTAATCGGAAACCCATTATCCAGAAAACTCAGAATTACGGAAAGGCCAGCTTCAATAGACTCCATTTTATCCAAATAATCCAATTTTTTTTTAAATCTTTTTTTAAAAATGATCGTGCCTTGTACACGATCCAAACAAAGATATAATTAATCCTTTTTGGAAGCAGAGCCAGCCTATTGGGTTTATTAACTGTATACGTGATTTTCTAGTAGATTTCAGGTATGAAGATCCAAATTACAGATAGATCCATTGTCCAGAAAGCCCTAGGTCCCAAGCCTTCTGGATAACAGGTCCCATACCCAAATTACTGTTAAGACATATTTATAAATCACCAGAATACACTGCAGCACAATATAACTTCCTACTATCTGGACCATTGAACTTAATATATATTGTAGATACTATATAGCCAGATAGGACAAGTGCAATAGATAGGAATTGTGCAAAATAACCAATTACATTCAAAACATGTAAAATATTCCAAGCCAAAAAAAATGTAGAAATTTACAACATTTTTTTTTTAGTTTAATTTGAACATCCTTTTCCCTTTGTTTTTCTGTATATCTTTGATGAAGAATTTCCACTCAGCTTGTAATTAATAGTGAACGGTCATTGATATTCACATGCACTCAAATAGGTGTTCTTATTTTTTGTATAGTTTAAAAGATACAAACATAGTGTGCTAGCACAACCTAGACATTTTTCCACTACTGCAAATAACTCATTGAAGCTGTTTGTCAGCCATGCATTGCAAGTTACTGACTCACACTGAAATCAGCTAATTAGAGCAGGTAACATCTGTCCGTGAATAATAACATGAGTGTTGAAAAACTCGAAAAAAAACCCCAAATGATTACATAGCTTAACAACTACAGGTATAGGATATATAATTCGGAATGCTTGGGATCTAGAGTTGTCTGGATAAGGAATCCTTCTGTAATTCAGATCTCCATACAGTAAATTAAGGCTGCCTTATACAACCTGATAGAATCGTTTTCAGCCAATATCGAGTCATGCTTTGTTAGGATCAAGTACTAGGTACAGTTTATTTTTTTACAGGGGAAAAGGTAAATCATTTTTAAATATTTTTATTATTTGTTAGAAAATATGGATGGCCTTCTCATAATTTGGCTAGGGCCACATACCATGGGCTGTAGTCTCCTCTATTTTCGGCATTGAATAAGCCTGTCAGACTTTGGTGGATTTCACTAAATATGCAGAGACTTCTGGTTCTTCACCATCTGCATTGCATTTCCTCTGTAAACACTGGTTTTCTTTAGCAATCCAAAAAAAATAAACAAATGATAACTGGCTCCTGATAAAGTTGACCATAAAGTATTTCCACGGTAGGGACATCACTTGTTACCTCTGCTAAGAAGTGGACTGATGGGGACAATCACTGGTGACAAAGGCCTGGATAACATGTTGGTTCCATATAAGTAGAGTATAGAACAAATAGTTCCCCATAAAGCAAAAAAGACCTGTCAGACTTTCCCTTTCAAGTTCAAGAATTATACATAAAGGCTAGGTCACACAGGGTGGTTTTACATAGCATTTTTAAAAACTCACGGTCTAGTGTAAATACGCACAAAATGAAGTCCTTCTGAAAAAAATAGAATGCACACTATAGCAATTCTCACTGAGCGTTTGCGAGCCAACATCCTCCACAAGACGCCAGTGAGTGCATTTTTCAGCAGAAATGCCAATACACCAAGGAATCACCATATTATTGAACTCTGTAGGTTTAGAAATACACTTTTCTGAAATATTCCACATATTTTCGATATGGAGGCCAAACTCTCGCGAGATGGATTGTGCATATACGTATTTGCGGCATTGTCTGCTTATAACATAATTACGTTGACAATGATCAGTCCGGCTACATTTTGCATGTAATTGCTTTTCCACTTAGCTTTTTTTCACAAAAGTTTAATGAGATTATTAGAGTGGAATTGTGGGGAACAAGAAAACCCAGAAATCCACGTTGGGAAAAGAAAACTACAGGCTGAAAAATGCACATTATCATGCGCATGCAGTTTCATTGGCTCGACCTGCGTTTTTAGAAAAAAAGCGTTGTAAAAATGCAATGTAAAAATGCAATGTAAAATAGCAATGCTAATTTATTAGAATAATCTATCTATATCTATCATCATCATCTATCTTTTAACTGTCTGAATAATGAACAGCACTTTCATGATCAATTATTAGTTGTATACAAGTTACACATTGGGAAGCACCTTAGTGGTGTAATAAGCTATTGGGTCTCACAGCAAATCTTTTTATGGACCCCAAAAACTTTGGGTAGATTAACCGTGCCACTGTAACATGGCAGCACTGGGAAAAAGTGGGTCACACTACAATTAAAACTACTATTAGACTGTAAGCTCTACAGCACCCCACTACAATGTAAATAGTGTAAAATCTCTGAAAAGTACCATATAAATTTACCGGTGCTCTCTTTGGTTTATCATTAAAGGCAATCAGAAGCTTAAATAATAAATATCAGGAGGGGGATGAGGACATGCAAGAGACAGGGCATCATGTGTAGCTATTGCTACTGACCTCACCTTCATCTGAATGATCTTCATCATGTTTAGGTATCCCTACTTAACTCACATATCCCCAAGTTAGAGGCTGTTATCTATTTGGTGAAGGAATCCATAATAACCTCTCACACGTCTTTGGCATAGTCTCTTCTCCATTCTGAGTAGATATAACTAGTGGCCCCACACACTTAGGCACAGGTTGCTTATCTCTGTGTAGATAACCCTGATCTAATTATGTTAATAACACAAGAAATGATACCCAAAATGTTTTGATGGTAAAGGTCATTCCCTTATAGCTTTTTCCATCTGTAAACTATTTTCTGTTGTGGGCTGACAGTCAACAGTCATAATTCTAGAACATTCTGCAGCCATTAAGCTATTTAAATGATTCATTACCATTTCTTGCTTAATTCAGGAAAATATGTTCCTTCGAGTTTAGATTATGGATATATAAATTATCTATATAGGCACCAGATGGTCAGTGGCAGAGTTAGAGAAAAGGGGGCCATGGTTGAAGCAGGAAGGCTAGGACTGCAATTGGAGTGCTTTGAGTTGCAATTAGTATCATTATACTTTATTTATTGAGTGTCTACAGACCCTGCAGTGCTTTACAGCTATCATATACCATTCACATCAGTCCCTGCTCCAGTAGGCATTACATTCTTAGGTTAGGGTTGCCACCTTTCCCGTAGTAGCCACCTGGAGAGGGGGTTGGTGGCAAGTGACGTCATGGGGAGGGGGCACATGACGTAGCAGACAGGGGTGCGTTATGCCGTGGATGACGTACTGTAGTGATAACCGATTCGCTGATTGCCGCTTCAATCAACTGGAATCGGAAAAACTATTTGGAAAACTGGGCTGTCTGGATCAAAACTGGACAGGTGGCGACTCTATCGTAGGTTCATATCCTATTCACAGAAAATGATGAGTTTAATCAAGAAACAATTAACCTTCCTTTATGTTTTGGAGTATTGAAGGAAACCCACACTAACAAACACATAGAAATACACAAGTCATTTTCTACTCCAGTATGATGCAATTAAATATTTCAAACCACAAGCTCCAGTGTTGGACTGGCCCACCGGTATACCAGGAAAACTCCCGGTGGGCCCAGGTGTCAGTGGGCCTCTTGCTTCTAACCATTTACTCTATTTCATGGTCATTCCCTATTACTTTATGAAGAAAAAAAAATCATAATAATGTAAGAATATAAATATAGTAAGTAAATATAAATGACTAGGAGAATAAAGGGGTTGAGGGAGAAGAGGAGGAATAATAGTTTGGAAAGTGGGCCCATGGTCTAAGGTTTTCTGTTGGGCCCCCTGGCATCCTAGACCGACACTGACAAGCTCACTCTGAAACGAATAACATGACATTATTGAAGTTTCTTCAATTTGTTTCCTCAATTATGTCCTAGAGGTGACGCAGGACCAAACACTGTTGAGACCATGTCAGTTACTTTTATGTTATTCTTGAATATGAGCATTTTCTTTTGCTATTTTCTGCCAGTGCTTAAACCTATCCAATACAAAATGAGCATTCACAATTTTTGTTACTTATACTTATGGCTTATAAAAAATGCCAGTTTCTGTAACACTGCAGAGAAGGTTATAATTGGTCTAACTTCCCTTGCTGATTTATACCTGTTGACGGCTTGAAGGCCAAGGTATACTATCTCATTAGCCATGGGTGAGCGGTGACTTTTAATTGCTGGAAGTGTCCTCTGGCTGTGAATGTATCTCATTAATCAAAGCTCAAAAGACTTTACTTCTTTTATTCTTCTGACAACTGTAATTCCTACTGTTTACAGATCAACTTCCTATACAGTATATGGATAAAAGTCATGTCAAATATCCATATAATTTTCAGCCACAAGTAGGTAATTCTAGTACTAGATGAACATTTTTATTAAAAAATGAAGGCTAATTGAACAGTTGCTCAGAATTACCCATTCTTAGTGATGAATGGACGAATCTGACCCATTTCACTTCACAGAATATTTGCAAAACGGCAAAAAATTGCCAAATGCATTAAAGTCAACAGCCAACAATTTTTTTGGATGTGCAACAAATTACTTTTTAATTTCTCACTTGCTAACTTCCAAAATGCATTATTACTTTTAGCTCTACACCCACTGGGTTACGTGTATCCATAAGTGACAAAACAACAACAGCCATTAAAATGATGTCCATATAACGTCAATAAATAGGACTTTGAAATTATATGCAGAATGGATGTTATACAATACAGGAAACACAATATCCAGTAAACAAAGGTAATTTGTTTTATAAAGGCTTCCCTTTACCTAGTTGTCCAAAAGCAGGACATCCTATTCTAAAGACGGCCTGTTATTCTGCAAAGGTAAAACACATGTTGGCTGTTACCAGTGTTTATTTTTTAAGGACATAACTTAATGCAGACATATGCAGCTGGTAGCCTTCCAGATGTTACTGACTAACAGCTCCCAGCATCTCAAATAGTTCATCAGCATCTGGTTTCTCATAACCAATTTAATGTGTCTATTTCTTCAACGCATATACCAAAAAAATGGAAGCTGCCATATTATTTACTTAAGTTAAAATAGGGTCTTACTTTTTGTAGCCTGAGATAAACATTCAATTGCCACATTCAAATGGTAAAATGTGTTGGGGAGTCACACAAGTAATGGTTACATTAAAAAGGGTTGTCAAATAAGTGCTTTGATTGGGTGTTGTCTAGCTACATGTGGGCCACCAGCCTGATTGGGAGCACAAATATTCCTCCTATTAAGATAAATACTAGCTTTCCCCTAAGGAACTTTAAACTTCAAAGATGAGCTCCTGCTGTAAGCTTGGTGGCATCAGTCATAGGGGAAGATGACCTACAGACATGATGCATGCCAGCAGGGGCGCTCTGCCAATGATGTTGAGCAACTTGCCTCAGGCAGCAGCACCAGGTAGGTTTCCAGGGGTGGTAAAAAGCTGCTCCTGGTACCTTTAAGAGCCGAATTTCCAGTTTTGAAACCGGAAATTCGGCTTTACCAAAGCGAGAGAGCGCAATTGCGCTCTTCGCACCAGTGTTCCTGCCAGCGAGGGGGGCGGCATTTGAGGAGCCGCCTCATGCGGCTTCCTCATAAAAATCGGTGCTGCATGCAAGACAACAGCAAGAATCTTTTTTTTTTTTTTTTGGGAGTCCTTGATATAATCACTTTGGCTGCTCCTATTTATATGTAAAAACTTTAATACTTTATATATATATATTTTTATGTTTTACTTTTTTGAATTATTTGGTAAGTTAAATTTTAGTATGCTTAGAATGGTCAATTTTAAGCAACTTTTCAATCTGTCTTCATTATTTTTTTTTTATAGTTTTTGAATTATTTGCCTTCTTCTTCAGACTGTTTCCAGCTTTCAAATGGGGGTCACTGACCCCATCTAAAAAAACAAATGCTCTCTAAGGTTATTGCTACTTTTTATTACTCATCTTGCTATTCAGGCCTCTCGGATTCATATTACAATCTCCAATACAAATCAGTGCATGGTTGCCACGGTAATTCTGACCCTATAAACCAGATTGCTGAAACTGGAGAGCTGCTGAATAAAAAGCTAAATAACTCAAACACCACAAATAATAAAAAAGAAAACGAATTGCAAATTGTCTCAGAATATCACTCTCTACGTCATAACAGTTCATTTAGAGGTGAAAAAACCCTTTAATATAACCCTACCCTACTGGTATGCTGAAGATAAAGTATAATTTGATCTCTACCTTATCTAATTTGGCTATATCCACCATTGCTTTTAAGGTGAATTTGTCCCGTTTTTCGTGAAACACATTGAAGTCTATAGGCGTTGATTTCGAAGCCCGCGAATTAGCGCCTGGCAAATTTATTTATTTGATTTTAATCACTAGTATATAAGGACTATGTTGTATATTGGAATAATTTAAAAAGTTGTGTTGAACAAGTAAATACTTAAATGCATGTATAAGAAATGTTCAAAAGACCCAATATATACTGTATCCACTTTATAAAAAGGACATGTAGTTACCTGATATATAGTGGGGAAGACTGTCATGCATTAAACTTGGGTGCCTTTGTTTCAACATATAAACTCTTCTCAGGTGACAGACAATCCCCTTTTACTCAGTGGTTTTCATCTGATAATCTGACACACACCAAAACGAAGAAGAAGGAAAAAAGAAATTAAAGACTTTTGTTCCCCTTGCTTTCAAGAGTCGATAAAGCCACACCGCCATGCAGTATTTGATTGTGTATATTGTAGGGGCGCTTTGGGATTTTCGCTTTGTTCTCCATATTCAGGATGCTTGAAACGTGGAAACTTTAGGAGGACTTGCTCTAAAAGTCTTACATAAATGAAACCCATACTCCTTGCATGTGTAATGCAAAATTACCACTGTGCCTAGTGGAAGTTACTTGATTCTAACATCGTTCTCTTATAGGACACAACCTGGGACCTGGGGAAGCTTTTGGGGACATGAGGTGACATTTCCCGACCTTGCTTGGTCTTCAGTCTTGAAAAAGTCTATTGAAATTTTCCATGGGGCCAACTCTCCGAAGGGAAGTAGAATAGGAATTCACACTCTCTTCTCTTTTTCTGGGCTTTATTTCAGGTTTGAATGGAAGCTGCAAAGCTATTATTCTATTGCTACTGAAACAAAATAAGGTAGACAAAAGAGAATACTAGTAGAAAGGAGGGGGAATCGAGCTGGCTGCCCTCAAAACAGGTGTAGCCAAGATGGCCGCCACTTTCCCACACATATCACTCGAGCTTCCAAATGGCCTCCAAGGAAACAGCATTATGTCGCTTGGGACTGAATGTCTGCCAGTCGGATGAGGAAAAACTAAAAGCCCACACTGGCAGGAGAAAGGGAGGGGGCAGAGAGGCTGTTCTTTTTTTGCTGTTGTTTGTGCGTACTTTCATTCACATATTCAGATGGACAGAGCCTAGAACAGTATCTGTGTTGTAGGTCTTTCTAAATGGACTTACAATTGTCTTTCTGTTATGATCACAGAAGGTCATCCTTCATTGTATGCTCTCCTTTATTATGTATGGACTCAGGCTGTATGTGCAGGTAGCTCATTGCCCAGAGCAAGTCACTCTACAGCTGTTTGTTTATCATCATTATTCCAACTAATTAGCATTTTAACTTAACAAAAAGATGCCTACGGTCATGCCCGGCTCCCAATTAACTTCCTTTATTATTGGAAGCAAATGTGCCGTCATTCATCTCCAGAAAGGTTTTTTACAATGTGAGCCCTCTCTGCATGGTATTTTACTTCAAGAAAATATTTGGGGATGGGGGGGATATTTAAATTGCTTAACTGCATTGGAAGTTATTATTTATAGGTTACTCCTGTGGCGTGTATTTTATTCAGTGATATGTATTTTTAATTATTTAGAATACGTAATATACATATATATTCCATAATCATTCCATAATAAATGATTTTCTGGGGGCATTATTTTTTTTTCAACAGATCACAGAAATGAAAGAGAAATATGTAGCCTTTTGATGTCGGGTTTTACAAAAAGTCAATTAAGGTTTTTCCCGGGCCATTGTTCAGCAAGGAAGGAATGGTTTCTTCTGATGCTTGTTACGTTATGGTTTCTGCTTTCACATCAATTTACTTTAAAAAAAAAAAAAATCAAACATACCTTAAAGGAAAATGGATACTGAACAACATAAAGGAGATCAGCTGGTCAGCATATCAGGATACAAGTCACAAATCTACCCCTTAGTATGAAGGTGCAAGTAAGGTTCAAATTAAAGAATTTGGCTGATATTGGTCCAAAGGATATAAAGGATAGTAAGACTCTCTACTCTAAGCATAACAAAGAACCGATAAAGCAACTTCTGTTCTGCTATTTAGAATTTACATTTACACAATGCCAGGTCAACCAGTAAATCCTTATTGTTGGAGGTCATACCACATTGAGCTGTATTAAAAGGGGCATCGGGCAAAATGGCCAATGCTAGCGTCAATTGGCCATAAATCCCATCCAGAGGGACATCGCCAATTCACTAACAGGCGTGGAGGATAATTTTCTAATGAACAAGACCATCGCTAGCATTCATTTGCACTCTATCACCAGGCAACTTTTCACTCTAGCAAACAGTCGTTACTCCAGAAATTCAGTAAAGTGTGAATTTTACTGAACATTACCTCTCTCACCAGCGTTTACTTTGCCACCTCAGATCAGGCAAACCGATAAAATGAAGCAACATCTTCCTCAATTTTATGTCAGTGACATCATATCCTGTATGCTGGAAATGCATTAAAGTTGTCAAAAACACTGGCGACTTTTCTTTTTTTAAAGTGGGATTGCCTTGAAAAGTCCAAACTATTAAAGACTTATGTGTGAACAGATTTTTTTAACTAATTTGAGGGGCATGGCACATTTATATAAGGGCATTAAAGGATATCTTCTGTCTTTATTATTGCTCATTGGACATTCGTTTTAAAAGTGGCACCAACATTACTATTAAAGACATCCATATGACTTTTAGGTACCTGTCCTATTCAAATTAAAAGTGCAAGAGAGTTAGTAAAGTTTTGCTAGGCAGAAATGAAAGCGAGCAAAAAATCGCTATGAAATGCTGCAATGCTGAAACGCTAGTGAAAATTGGCCAGCGTTCAGCTGCTGAGACACAACTTCACATTTTAGTGAATTAGCGTAGTTGTAACAAATTTGCACCTCGAAAAGTGCCAAGGAGTGTGGCGAGGTGGTCGCTGGCAAAAATTCGCCCATTGGGGAATTTGCCCCATAGATTCATGGGAGGAGGGGTTATTCTTCCAATGTACGGAGCACTGGTAAGGTCCCATCTAGAATATGCCATACAGTTTTGGTCTCTAGCACTCAAACAGGACATTATTGAATGTCCAGAGTCTAGCGAAGGGCAATTATGCTGGTAAAATGTATGGAAAATCATTTTCATGTTTACACTGGAGAAGAGGCGCTTAAGGGGTGATATGATAATTATGTATAAATATAATGTATAAGGGGATCATATAATAATCTCTTTAATGCTTTATTTACCAGTAGGTCTTTCCACCCATCCAATTAGAAGAAAGGAGGTTTCATCTAAATATTCGCAAGGAGGTTTTTACAGTGAGAGCTGTGAACATGTGAAATTCTCTCCCAGCTGTACTGGCTGATACATTAGATAGCTTTAAGAAGGGATTGGATGGCCTTTTAGCAAAGAAGAGAATACAGGGTTATGAAAGATAGCTTGCAGTACAAGTTGACCCAAGGACTGGTCCGATTGCCATCTTGGAGTCGGGTAGGAATTTTTCCCCCTCTGAGGCAAATTGGAGATGCTTCAAATGGTTTTTTTTGCCTTCCTCTGGATCAACTGGCAGTTAGGCAGGTTATATATAGACTTAAAAGGTTAAACTTGATGGATATGTGTCTTTTTTTCAACCTATCTTACTATGTATTACACTATCTGAACAAACAAAGTAAGGCCCCTAAAAATTGGTTTGCAAAGAAGTGTAAGAACCTGACTGGCCTGCACAGAACCCTAACCTTAACCAAACCACACATCTGTGGGAGGAATTGGAACGCTGACTGTGAGCAAAACCTAATTGACCTACATCAGTGCCCAACCTCATGATCTAATGTTCTTGTGGCTGAATCAAAGCAAATCCTACTAACCTACTAACCAGGTTCCAACTAGTGGAAAGCCTTCCCAGCGGCTGCAATTTCAGCAAAGAGAAGACTAACCTCCTATTAACATATTTGGTTTTGGAATGTGATATTGGACAGTCAGGTGTCCTAATACTTTGGCCCATGTAGTGTAGATCTCATGGTGCACCTTGGTGAACCATGGCACAATAGAGCTTTCATTTTAACAGAAAAAGGCTATATTCTAGCTATTTAAACAAAATAACATTGCTGAGACATCTGAGTCAAAAAGGGGGCTTGTCGAAGGATGTAAGGTGCAGAAAACAAACAGTTTTACTGCAGCTCGCAATATCCTCTGAGAGTAAGGAACTTTGGTAAATGTAGTCCCTCTTAATTCTTATTAAAACGCTTTACAGTGCACTACAGCATCCTCTGATATCTGCCATCAGGTACCATGGGTTAGGATGTAGGTTGGACTCTTTTTACCAAAAAATTGCAAATTACAAGGCCCTCGTTCTAATGCACAATAATACATCTATATTTTTCGTAAGTGCTAATACAGAGCATCCCCATGTAACTTAAATCCTGTATTGAGAGCAATGCTAAATCCATATGAAATGATGGTAGATCCTCTTATTTACTCACCCGACAGGGCAAAAGGTTTGGTGTCCATGCCCTGGATCTAACACTCAAGGGAGATGAATCAATACCGCACCCCTCAGAAAGCACCCTGTTGTTTCTCTAATCCAGTTGCTTGCATTGTAGTAAATGCTAACCTAAACGTTCCAATCCGAAGTTTTTGTAGTGGAGAAAACAGTCTTTAAATCCTAATTTACTCAGTAGGGACTGCTAAATCTCCCTTTACTTAAAGCCTTATTCATAGTACCAGAGTATATGGGGCAGTGCTTACCTCCATCACATATATTCTGTGTCAGAATTACAGTCCAGACATTGAATAAATTCTCACCCTGTATGAAAGTGTTAGTTTTTCTCTTTTCGTCTTCTTGTGACTCTTATTTTTGGAGCAGGTTTTTACCATCACCTGACACATTTTTCGCCGCACATCATTGCTGGATTTTGGGTGTGATTCAATTTGGAAAGTCGGCAGATTGTCAGATTTGTCAAGGCGCTGTTTGCCTTGAATTTGAATGTGCGTAATTCTACATGATCTGAAGCATGTTCACAGGATAAAATTCAGTTTTCTTGTTTAACCATGGCCAATGTTCCCTTGTAACGGCTGAACTATTAAACAAACACCATTCTGTCTTACTGGCAATGGAATAGTGGTGTTATAGGCCTTCTCCAGTAAACTTTTTTTTTTTTAAATATAAGAACTATGAACAGTTTATTAGTGTTCCATTTATGCTTCTTAAAGAGACATTCAAGTACACTGATTGAGTAAGAAGAAGCTGCCATATAATTTGAATCCTTTCAGGAATTATCTGCAGGCATCCATCAAACCCATGCCATCTCTTTGTCAGTGTCTGTACTGTCTTTTTAAATGGGAACTACAGTCCTTATTTTCATTCTTTGTAAGATCTCTGCTGTTCAAACCTACAGATATATCATCCCAGTGACATTTTAGAAGTTGTACTTTTTCTGATCCACTGAGAGGCTGTGGCTCTACACATAGTCTGCAGTTTTCAGACTTTCTTTAGTTTTTGCAGTCAGAACATTGTAACCATGTGCCATTGATACGTAGATATGATTGTTGGTGATGGATCAGAAAAAGATGGTGGCTGTTTGTTAAAACTTTTTAAACAGCAGCAGCCCTATGATAAAACATTGTGTGATATTGACTATAAACTCCCCCGAGGTAATTTCAATTCAAAAGAAGTCATTAATTTGAACGCATTGGTATAACTTTAAGTGCCCTGTTGAAAATAGGACACACTGTAGAAATAAGAACAATACACAATGGTTGATGTTGCTTAATGAAAAAAAGGAAACATGTAAATGGAAGTAAAACAAGTTTTTCTGTTGCTGGGCTTGCCTATTGGGATTGGGAACACACTTTTTATTCAGTTTTATAGGATTCAGGCACATGGAAAATTGTTTCTTTGTGTGTGTGTGTGTTACACTGAAAGTTTTATAGCTGCAAAAACAGAATTTGTGGTTTTTATGTTTTAGATTTGATGCTGTGGAATCGCTTAGGTAATCCTTTGGTCTGAATAATTAGACAAATATTTTGTTTTCCAATTCAACCCTTTTGCTGCAGTCAAGAGGTACTGACAACCTTTTGACCACTAGAGAAATTGCAGAGCCAGTGTCAGCTCTTGCAGGTAGAACTTTGTGCCAAAGTAGCCTATGAAGCCTATAAAGCACATTCAAGATCAAGTATACAGAAAGACTTACCTCTTTATTTCATGACTAATGTTTGCTTTATGATATGCATTCAAGGGCATTTGAAGCCTTAATTGACATGTATCTGAGCCACATGTTATTAACCTCAATGCCTAGCATGTAGTAATAGGCAGGACAGCTTGAATCATGGACTGAGTCTTTAGAGAAGATCCAATTGTTAACGATTGGCTTACTTAAAATATTGGACACTTCTGACCTAGCACATTAAAAAGTATCATTGGACAAGGAAAAAGTAAGCCTTCTCTTTTGTGGGCCCAGTTTATCCAAATGATTCTGGATCAACTTCTGCCATATCCCAACCTGCAGCATATCAGCACTAACATAGCTTTCTAATGCAAAAATCAAGTTTAAAGGTGTTGGTGGACAAAAAAACTACACACCCACGTCATTGTAAGGGCAAGGGTACACGTTTCTCTCCACCTGAGTATTTTAATGAGGCGGCGAGAAGCGGATCGGTTCAAATCAGTGGCTTCCTCTATCTGCACTTAAAAGTACAGCATCCACATGCATGCAGCTACATGGAGCAGGGATTGTAAGAAGTGCAGATGAAGGAAGCCGATGATTCTAACTGATTCACTTCTCTCCGCCTCATTGAAATCCACAGGTGGAAAGATGTGTTCCTTTTGCACTGTGGTCCCTTGACCTAAAGAAAAAATGGAGGATGCAAACAGTGATGTAACTGAACGTTACTGCCCATCTCTCCTGTCCATTCACCAAACTTCTTCATGTCTTGCTTGATGTAAGGATTCTAGATATGCCTCTAGGATCAGAGACACTGTGTCAAAAAACAAAGCAGGAACTCTTTATCAGGAACTCTTCATCTGAAAGCTCATTAACATGTCCAAAGCTGCTGGCTGGAAATGCCTGTGGCTGATTAATTAAGAACAGAGAAGGAGATAAGAATAGGTGGCCATACACCACAAGATCCACTTGTTTATGGCCCTCTCCAAGGGCCCTGACACATGGGGTACGTCATCACTGTATATCAATAAACACTTTCTTCGGCACACCTCTTACTTTTTCTTTTGGTGCATTCAACTCTTCAGGCTACTTCCAGGCCAATCTTCATACCCTGCCTGTGATGAAGTGTACCAAGTGGAAGGTTGCCAAACAAAGGCCCAGTTTTGCCATCCATGGATTTTTCAAGCTACCTGATTGATATCTGATTAATTTTGAATAGATATTGGTCAGGCAGGCCCGTTGGGGCCCCATACACTGTCCAATAGCCTGCCGGTCAGAAGACACTGAGTCAGCAGCTTTTACCAAATATTGAATGGCCAGCTTTACTCATTATAGAAACAATTTTTTTTAGATAATATTGATATATAAGATCTAACAATAACACTGAGCTAAGTTACATTATATTAAAGGGGTTCTATTGTGAGGACAGTATCTCTGCGAGTGGTTAATTAGTGTACAAGATTGACTTACTCTCTGTAGGACTGATAGTAAAGCTGTGCAATGGCCAATGGGTGCTATGAGTGCTATGGAATACTCCAGAACTCCACATATAGAATTCAGCACATATTAAGAGCTATACATGCAATACATGGAAATATTGACAGGGGCAAAGGTAGACAGATTTCTGCGTGTGAGATCTTACATTATTTATTACATACTATTAAGATTAGTACATTTAACAGATCTCCAAAATGAGAACACACATCTCATTGTGATTACTTGATAGATGTCCATTCCATTCTTCTAAAAGGTTTCAGGCGACAGATGGTGAATGGCAGGTTCATCACAAGCTAATTTGGTGCTTTCGAACTTAGCAAGAATTTAAATTCCTATTGTAAAAGAACAGTAAGTCAAAGGTAGGATTGCAGATTTCATTCAAGAAGTCAATAGAGGCAACAGTATAGATGTCTAATTATAGGTAAAGGAACCTGCTCCCAGTGGAGCTTGTCAGTCCTAACTGCTGTGATCACAGGTGATGTGAGCAGGTGAGGCTTCAGTCCTTCCCCTATTATCTTTAAGAACCAGCCCTTGGAGAAAGGGTCAGTGATAACAGGTTTTGTCAATGTGAAGCTTTCACTGAAGATGGGACTGCAAGGATCTGTGCATTTGCACTGGTGTCCTTTCCCAGGGCTAAGGAACTCATGCACAGCTGATCAGTAGAGACACCCTCTAGATATGGAAATGCCAGAGTTTGGCTCTCATTTAGCTATTGTCTCGGGCTTATTGCTTGGAAATTGCAAGTCCACTGGACCTTAAACATCATGACCTGATAGACATCTTTTTGAAGATGAGAATTCAGACTTGTCACTTCTGTACTCTGCATATGCACAGATTGTCCTATTTTGGTCTGGGGCTTGACCAGTTTTCAGCTGCTTGTAATTGCCTTGCCCTTAATTGTGTTTAATGCCTTGATACTGGAGCAATGGGATGTCTTTGACTAGTTAAATGGGAGCTTTTACTACCTTTAGATCGTCTAAAGAGCTTCAGATAACTATTTTCAGACCCTAAAGGTGAAGGGTAATACATGTCAGCAGGTTGTCACTTGTATTGTACTGGTTGTATCTGGTTGGTTTCTATGGGTTACAAGTAGTGATGGGCGAATTTATTCGCCAGGTGTGAATTTGCGGTGAATTTGCCCGTTTTGCCGCCGGTGAATAAATTTGCGAAAAAATTTGCGAAAAATTTTTGACGCTGGCACCCATTTAGACGCTACCGACAATAAATGGACACCCATTGACTTTAATGGGCGCTGGCGTCAAATTTGATGCCGGCTAATTGTCGCCGGCATCAAAACCACAGTTTCGCAAATTTTTCGCAGTTTCTTGATTTTTGCTGGAAATTTGCAAAATTCTTGGCGATGCGAAACGGGACAAATTAGCCCATCACTAATTACAAGACCTGATGCAGAATTTGAAAATTGTATGAAATTATGCTAGTATGACTAGCATGTCCTATTGTAATAAATTGGGTGTGCTTTCAAGCATTATAGAAAGGTCATTTTCCTAGGCCCAATGGTGTGAAATGTCCTTGGTAAAATTATAATAGATTATTACACTGTGTAAGAGTTGATATTTTGTCATATTTTAATTTTGGGTTGGCTGATCTTTGGCTGTTCAGCTGCTATTAAGCTCCAACTCTAAGTTCCTCCAGAGATCTGAGCCCCAACACTCCTCTCTGTATCACCATCCAATTAATACAATTAATGCACAAGAAAATGTAAAGTCCTGGAAAGCAGAACCAATATGTTTACAAGAGAGACACCGTTAAACCAGATTTTCTCTCACTTGCTGGGCCTGCAGTTCCCAGAGGCCATGCTGAGCCCCCAGGGTGAGATTTTAGATTTACTTTAGGACTTTAAAGCTACCTTCTTCCAGCTGTTAACGGGATTCCCTCCACCATCATAAGGACATGGAGAAATGATGACATACAATGCCTGGAGCCTCTCAGCTGGACACTAGTAACTGAATTCTTCACTGTAAAGATAATCAAGGGGTGCCCAGGGCATATAATAAACATATAGACCCAGATTGTGTATAATGTAATACATAGTTGCTGTATCTTATTAAAGTATGCAAAACAATGTCTTTACAGCAGCGGTTCTCAAACTTCTCAATATTCAGAGTGGAATATTATAAGTGATGGAAATTCAATGGGTACAAAAGAACAAATTGAGGCTCTACAAAGTATTTCAGCAAAAGGGTTAATACAACAAAGGGAATCATCTATCAGTTTATGTTGTACACTTTGCAGAACATAAAGTGTAAAGCTGGCCATACACATACCAATATCCTACAAAATCAAGTTCTACTCTATTTTAATCTTAATGCTACCTTGCATCCTAAAAGTTGGGCCATGTCTGCAGGTCCCCTTGAGGTTTTAGAAATGACATTACTTAAATATATGCAAGCTCCAAAACACATTGAATAAAGTGACATAAGCTGGCCATACATATTTGTTCATTTGGTGAGGTTGCCAAATAAGCCGATTTTTGTTGGCTAACAATCGAATCACAGTGGGTGGTTATGTAGAGCTTTCATCAAAGAATCACATACAACACACCCAGGGCCGAAACTAGGGGTACACAAAAGCTTGGGGGGACACCAGGCATATACCTGTTGCCCACCCCTAGTACAGCCAAGCGAGTTTTGCTTTCCGAGGGCAAAGCACGATTGGTTATCTTGCAGGAGAGGGCAACGAAGCCGGCCAGTGTGACTGGGGCACCCAGCTCTGAACACACCATTTCAGTCCTCATTAGAAGAGAGTTTCAAACTTGTCCCATAGAAATCTTTAGCCAGTTATATATGGGGAAAGGGCCCATACATGGGTAGATAAGCTTGGTCTGAAGGAACTGAATCACCAGATGTCCATGAATGGCCAGCTATAGGCATTGCCATTTAAGTAAAACCAACACAAGGTAGGTCAGTATAGTATGTTTTTTCAGTCTTGAAAGAAGTTTGGTTCTAGACTGAAATTTATGACTAATTATTTTCACTGAGCTCCTGTAATATAACAGAGACAATATATTCATGCAAAGCTCTAAATTTAATGAAATATTACATAATTATTAAACCCAGACAGAAAGCTTTTTGAGTTAAGAGCGATTGCAAAAAATGACTAATTTAGAGGTCCTGGCGCTCTCTAGCCTTTAGCCATTGAAGGCAGTAAAAACAGAAAAAAAACGTTGCTCTTAACAACTGTGCTCTCCTGATTAATTTTTAATTGAATCTTGTAAAGGCATGGAAACAGTGTGAATTATAAAGCAGCAGACAGGGTTTTCACCAGTGCAATTCAGGCTTATTTAATGCTCTTTTCCCATGTGTCCAGCAGGGCCAGAAGGTTTAAACATGGCTGAAGGGATGAATGTTTAGAGGAGTCAAGATCAGAGAGAGAGAAAACATGAAAGAAAGACAAACAATAAGATAATTAGAGCCACCATGTCCCAGGGGTACATGCAAAACACGATTTGCAATGGATAATCCAATATTAGCAGCTATACCAAACAGTATGCCTCTTATAAATTGGACTTTTTTTTAAAGCTCTCCTAATAAAAAGATGATTAAATAATATATGTTCTTATGTTAGGGACCTTTTCCCATCACACGTGAAAAAATCTTTAGGAATATAAAAGTTTAGAAAATTTGAACCATAGCATCTATGAAATAGGAGTTTTTTTCTAGAAGTTTTCTTTAAAGGGTAGTTCACCTTTAACATTTAACAATTTTTTTGTGCTTTTCAATCATTCAGCATTTATTCTAGAGCCCTGTGATTTCAGCGGCTATCTGGTTGATATGGTTTGATTTACTCTAGCAACCAGGCAGTGGTTTGAAATTTAGTGATGGGCAGATCTGACCCATTTTGCTAAAACTGTGAAAATTCCCAAAAATGCATTTGGGCGACAAATTCTTTTTGACACACGTGATTTTTTTTTCACCCAGTGGAGTCTATCGGCTTCATTTTCGCTGCGAAACGTGGCAAAACATTTCACTCATCGCTAACTTTGACTGACACTAGGTGGCCCATTTACTTAGCTCGAGTGAAGGAATAGAAGAAAAAATACTTTGAATTTCGAATGGTCGAATATGGCTACTTCGACCATCGAATTGGCTACTTCGCCCTTGACTACTACATTCGATAGTCTAAGTACTGTCTCTTTAAAAAATTCTTCGACCCCCTAGTTCGCCACCTAAAACCTACTGAGGCCAATGTTAGAAAGCTTAAGGGGACCTTCCCCATAGGCTAACAATTTTCTGATCGAAGGAATATTCTTCGATTGATGAATTAAAATCCTTTGAATCGTTCGATTCGAAGGATTTAATTGTCCGATCGAACGATTATTCCTTCGATCGCTCGATCGTAGGAATATCACTAAATCATTCGACTTCGATATTCGAAGTCGAAGGATTTACATTCAGCAGTCGAATATCGAGGGTTAATTAACCCTCGATATTCGACCCTATGTAAATCTGCCCCTAAAACTGTAACCTCACAGAGAATTTGTCTTTTCGCTGCATGGAAAGCAGAAGAGGAAGGCATATCATTAAAAAAGAATTATGACAAAATAAATAACAGACCAATTGCAAAGTTGCTTGGACATTCCACAACATAAAATATTCACTTAAAGGTCAAACCACTCCTTTAAGGTGGCCATATATTGGCAAGACTTTGCTATCTAAACAATAAGCCAGTGGGCTGAATGAAGGGATAGCATAAAATGGACAATACATAGTAGGACCACCTTACCAGAAATCCAGAAATCATACAACTATAATTGTAATAATTAATAACAGGAAGAAGTGTGGAAGCAAAAGGCAGAACTCTGTCTGTTTATTGGCTCACGTGCCCTAACATGTATGGTTTGTTTGGCTTGTTTGTGTGCACCGTGAATCCTAGGATCCCAGGGGGCAGCCCTTATTTTTTAAAATGGCAATTTTCTATTTATGATTACCCAATGGCACATACTACTAAAAAAGTATATTATTATGAAAATGATTTAGTCAAATGAAGCAGGATTTTATATATGAGCTGTTTTCTGCAATATATTTTTATAGAGAACTACATGGTTCAGGGGGTATAGTTTCCTTTAAAACCTGTCTTATGTCCACCCCTAGTCCATGTTTGCTGCCCTCTGTCGGTCCTGCACGGTCTGGTCGCAAAACGGCAAAAAAATTGCAAAACGGAGCCGGCGTCTCGTTTTTTACACCAGCGTCCGTTTTTGACGCCAGCAGCCGTTTTTTTACGCCGGCGGCCATTTTTTTCGCAGGTGTTTCGCGAATTTATTTGCTGGCAGCGAATCGCGGATATTTCGCCACAAATTCGCGCCTGGCGAATAAATTCGACCATCACTAGTGGAAAGTTCCAGAAGCTAGGGGAGAAAGATTTTGTGAGTCACATGTTGATTTCCATGTAATCTAATCTGCTTCCCACAGATGGAGTCAAACGGTTGTTTGTGCCAGATAACCATCTAATTACAAATGTAAAAACACATTTTAAAGGAAAATTTCAGTGTAAAGAATTAAAACAGGGTAAAAAAACAAAATCTATAAAGGCTGGAGTGACTGGATGTGTAACATAATAGTCGGAACACTACTTCCTGCTTTATATCTCTCTAACTCTTATAGGGCACCTGTTGGGTAAAAATGTTATCCCCAACCAAAGGTGCGGGTTAATACAGCCGGTTGGGGATAACAGTAGTTTATCCCGGTGCGGGTATCCTAGCGCTGGCGGGTGGCATATTTAAAAAAAAAAAAAAACAACTGTTAGCCCACACCTTTGGTTGGGGATAACATTTTTACACAACAGGTGCCCTTCAAGGCTGTCATACAGAGGTAGATCCACTTTTTTGGTGATGTTGAATCTCTCTCCAATATGCCCACATTGAGGTGGGCGACATCAGACTGATCCGATCGTGGGCCCAACGATCGGATCACAATGCAGGCAATAAGAGAGGTTGGATCGCGGGACTGCATCAACGATCAGATCCAACGGGATTTTTAACCCTACCCGATTGACATCTGGCCAACTTTTGGCTAAATATCGATCAGGGAAGCCCGTATGGGCCCCACACACCAGCCATAAAGCTGCCAATTCGGTCTGTCAGCAGCAGCTTTTATCAGCTCATGTTAGTCAGCGACTTGAAGGGGGCCCACATGGGACATAACTGTCGTGATGGGTGAATCTGACCAAAAAAAACCGGCAAAATATTCTCCAAATGCAGTGTAGTCTAAAGGCGAACAATTACTTTAATGACTTCTGTCAAAATGTTTTTATGCTTTTTTGTTTTTACATCAAAAAGTTGCACCATTTATTACAATTTAACTCCATCTTTCTAACTTGGGCTCAATAAAATAGTGTTAATAATGATAAAAGTACCTTAAGGTTGCAGTGAGGCTTTTGTGATTGTGTGTATTGTACGTGTACATATATATAAGTAAAGCACCACTGTGTATACCAGGGGTAGGGAACATGCGGCTCTAGAGCCGCATGCGGCTCTTCATCCTGCTTGCTGCGGCTCAGTCTTGCTGCTTTGCCTGTCAGGTCGTATTTACAGCCCTCGCACCTGCTGGTGGCTTCTTGAGTGTGCGACCGCGGTAAGCACACTCAAGAAGCCGCCATCAGGTGCGAGGGCTGTATAGACATCCCAGGAGTGACAGGCAAGACTGAGCCGCAGCAAGATGATTCATCATGGTCCTTACCGCGGTCACACCTCAAGACAAGAGAGAGACGATCAGCATGGAGCTTCAGAAACAGAAGTCACATTAAACAGATGAGAACACTAGCATTTAATAGGACTATTCAGTGTTTAATGTATTTCAAAGTAGCCCTGCATATACACAATGCACTTCTGTTTGTTGTATTCTGTTGTTGTAACAGTTAAAATTAAAAAAAAGGTTAAAAAAGTTTATAAGCTGTGTTATGTTTTGCGGCTCCAGACTATTTTTCTTTAGTGGAAGAAGGGCAAAATGGCTCTTTTGATAGTAAAGGTTGCTGACCCCTTGTGTATACAGTACTGTGCATTTTTACTCTATAGTACTAGTTTAAACAAGGATGCAAATACTATGATAAATCAAAAGAAATATGTCATTTCGCCTTTTTCACCTTTTACACAAATTGCCAAAAAACACCAATCATTTGTTAGCCGCAAGATGGATAGAATACACTTTGCCCTTCAGCAAAAGTCCGGGGAGACTTTGGATTAGTACACAAGACAACACTGAACGTCACAACAATCAACATTTCCTTCAATGTTAACAGTTGCTTCTCATTGGGAAATGTATGTATGCATAAATTTATTTGTAAAGCACTTTTATGGCGCCGCAGCGCTGTACAGTACATAAAAGTACAATATATATAAAAGTATACATGGGGAAGACAAATTACATAATAAATATACACAGAAATCATATCACAAATTGGAGATAAATTGGAGATAAAAAGTGCACAAGGTAAGGCATAGTCTGTAGGTACAGGACTAATGTTAATGTTCTAGTGCGCCAAAAGGTAGACTCTTACGGGGGAATGTAATAAAAATCGCTAACGGAAAAACTATTCGCAATGCGAAAAGTTATGCCTTTGCGCGAACAAATTTTGCTTTGTGCGAATTTAATATAGCTTTTGCGAGCCCGGAAACTTTTTAGCGACCACTTCCGACAGTGAAAGACCGTTTGCGAATTTTATAGTTTGCGCGAATGCGCAGTCAATGTAATAAAACTTCTTACCGAAAAAGTCGTTATGTTTGCTCCAAAAGATTACGACACCTTCAAGCACTTCTTATGAGTGCGCAATTAAAATTCGCAATGCGCAATTAAAATTCGCAATGCGCAATTAAAATTCGCAATGCGCAATTAAAATTCGCAATGCAATAACAGTTTAAGGAACAATATTACATTGCGAGATGTGGATTTTTAGTCTTATTGGTGCGAATTGTTTTGCTCTTTGCGACTTTTATTACATTCCCCTGTTAGTGTTTTCTTGAAGAGATTGAGAGATGATTCCTTATGGAGGAATTAAGGGATGGAATTCCAGAGGTAAGGAGCAGCAAGATAGAAGGGTTTGAGACGAGAGGTGGCAGTGGATGGTGTGAAAGAACGTGGCTCTGAGAGGAGCGGAGATGATGACCAGGAATGTATAACGAGACAAGAGAAGAAATGCAGTGAGGAGCAGAGGAGTGAAGGGTTTTGCATGTTAGTAGAAGGGCTTTATATGCTATCCTTTGCTTATCCTTTGCTTAACAGACAGCCATGCTAGGGATTTTAGTTGGGGTTGAGCATGTTCCCTTTTAGGAGAGAGAAGAAAAATCCTGGTAGCAGAGTTTAAGATTGATTGGAGGGGAGAGAGATGGGAGTCAGGAAGACCTGTTAGGAGGAGATTGCAATAGTCTAAACGATACATGATAAGGACATGGATTAGAGTTTTGGCTGTTGTTTGTGAAAGAAAAGGGCATATCTTGGCTATATTGTGGAGGATGAAATGACAGGTTTTGCCAATATTATTAATATGATTAGAGAAGGAGAGGGACTGGTCAAAAACGCCGTCCAAGCAGCGTGCTGAGAAAATGGCTTCACTAGGCCAGGGTTCCGTTTGAGCCTAAAAAAATCAGGTGCATGCATCACATGCAATTATGTCCGATTTGATCTAAAATTCACTTACAGTTGCATTAATTTTGGTGAACTTGTACGTGCTCAAAACTAAGATATAATTAATCCTTATTGGAAGCAAAACCAACCTATTGAGTTTAATGTTCACATTATTTTCTACTAGACTTAAGGTATGAAGATCCAAAGTACAGAAAGATCCATTATCTGGAAACCAAAGGCCCTGAGCATTCTGGATAACAGGTCCCATACCTTCTGCTTGCTTTCCTTCACAGGACATAACTACAGAGGTCCAGTATAAGATTATGTCATCCTTTGGTGGGTTTTAGTGATGAGAACATGCCCAGATCATATGACAAGGAAAGAAGAAAGTGACTGGATGGATGGTCCTTTTGGATCTCTGTCTAATATCCCCATAATAGAGAAATCTGCTGCTCACCCGTCAACCAGTCAGTAGTTCAGAGTTCCTGAGGATGCCACCAATTTGCTGTAAGAAGCTGGGCACAGAGATAATAGTGTAGCATTCACTATGACATGTTGACATTGGCAACTTTTGTTATTCTCAAGATGTGACATTAGCATTCAAAACTGCACCCCCATTTCTGGGCATGGGTATCAGCACTGGTGACACCCACATGACTGTGGACTAAAATAAACATAGATGTAGGTTTAATAGACCAGTGCAGGATTACAACATTAGTGCATTGAAACAAAATGATTACGAAAGTCCTTTTTATAAGGATTACTTAATGCATGAGTTGCAGGAGGCTTTTCCTTTCATTCCCATTCCTATACACTCTTGCTTTTGTTTGAGCACGTTAGGAAGCTGGCCTGTTTGTGCCCCTCTCTTTGGCTCATTAATGCCCATTAAGATGCCGCCTCTTTGGCGTCAGTGGCCCTGTGCCCTGCACACAAGCACACACACATGTTTATTTTATCTGGGGCTGTGCCAGAGCATCCAAAGGCATCAAAAGAAGCTACATACCGGCAAGAATTGAAAGGACTCCAGATGTGTGCAGGCAGTGCCAGGGCGTTCGAAAAAGAAGGAGAAAGGTTGGCTTGCGGAGTATTGAAAGGGTTAACAGACTAATTCCCTAAATGGTCCGGCACTGGAAACAATTTGGTGATTTATAAATAAACTTGTTACTAACTGTGCAAAATCGTGCTCAGAGAAATGAGAGGCTTGTTATATAAAAGCAGTGTAAGCTACCCTAAATTGCAGGTAATGTGAAGACAAATGGTCATTTACATCAGAAAATCGCAAATGTCGGGGGGGCGGTCCTTAGCCATGCTGCTGACCGGACGCATAGAGTAGGAGCTCCGTGATTTGAGACCTTTGCACTCCCGCATATCAGCTTCCAAAAGCCAAAATCTTCAGCACGGGATGCACCTCCGAGCTCGCCTCATGCCGCAGCTTCTCCAAGCCACTCTGTGAGTACGTCTCCTTCTATGGCCTCTCAGTCGCCACAACATTTCCTCTCTGATAACCTCCCGGCCCAACAACCAGCTGAACAGCCCGTTACTGCCCAAATATTGGCAGACCAACTGGCGCACTTACAATCCGCCCTGACAGCCACCATTACCCAGACTGTTGCGGCGGCAGTGAATGTGGCCTTGAAAGAGATCCGGAGGGATGTGACTGATTTGGGCGATCGTACTGATAAATTGGAGACATTTACAGATGATATTGCACAGAGATTGATAAACACAGAGGAGGAGAATGCTGTTCTTAAAGGGGAAGTATACCAGCTTCGCGACATGTGCGAAGACTTGGAAAATAGATCCCGTAGACAGAACCTGCGGTTCCGGGGAATCCCTGAAGAGGTACCGCCGGCGGACATTTCCGGCTACCTTAAAGACTTATGCACCTACATCTGTCCAGACACTCCAGCCGACATGTGGAGGTTTGACAGAGCCCACCGCTCACTTGGCCCTAAACCAGTTCCACCTAAACCTCCACGCGACATTGTCACGTGCTTCCACTACTACCAGGCCAAAGAGTTTATACTGGCGAAAACGAGGGCGGCCAACACGGTGGAATTTCGCAATCATAAGGTGCAGATCTTCACCGACCTCTCTCCCATTACTTTGACCAGGCGCAGAGAGATGAAACCTGTCACACAAAAGCTTCGGGACCTTGGCATACCCTACAGATGGGGCTTCCCATTTAAGTTGGTGGTCAGTCGGGCGGGTCATACCTACACCCTACAGAATCCTCAAAATGGTGCTCGGTTCCTAAAAGCACTCAATCTGCCGCTTCCGGAGGTTCCTTCACCAACCCGACCCAGCCCACGAGAGAAGCCAGGGGTTACTTTTGAACCTCAGTGGCGTACGGTCCAGCGACAAAATGTTCTGCCGCCATTGGCTTTGAGCCCATCCCCTCCGCAGATTCCCTGAGGACTTATCACCGGTTTATTTCTACATTTTGGGGCAGTCTAGGCCCATGTGTGGCTTCCTCCAACCTACAAGGTCTCTATGAGAGTCACGATGTGAGGTCTACTCTTTTGCTTTGCACCGGTTGCGGTGACTCTTGGCATCACGGTTATTTTTCACCCCCTCTGGAGGTTCCTGATTGTTCCTCCTTGGCTGTTGACTATCCGTCATCGCCGCCAATATTCCTGATTTTTTTTTTCTGCTTCACAGTTATCGTTAAGCCTAACAGAGCTTACGGAAGTTTGGGAAAACTATTTTTCTATATTTGTTTTACCTAATGTTGTTCCATTTTTTATTTACTATTTTCTGCTTTTTATTGCTCCCTTTTTGTCTAGGGTTCACTTTGCCATTTATGATTCGATATGTTTGTTATTTGTGGGTCAGTACTGATATGCTATATAGTGGGCTCAGTTTATCTATATACCTTGTGATCTGTGTGCGGCTGTTTGGATCGGTTGGGGACTCTGGTCGACCACAACTGTGGATGGACACGACGGCTGAGCAATGGCTTATTTTAAGGCTCCCTTATCTATTCTCCCATGGCTAAATTTATCTCCATTAATGTTAAAGGTCTTAATAGCATACAAAAGAGATACTTGACTCTTAAAGAACTCAGAGGCTCCAGGGCTGATATAGCCTTTATCCAGGAAACGCATTTTCCCAAGGATAGCCCTTATGGTCTTCACTCTAGATACTATCCCACGGCCTACTATTCTTCGGGCCCTTCCAAGAAAGCCGGGGTAGCTATCCTTGTTCATAAAGATTGTCCTTTGTCGGTCGACCAGGTCCTTTCCGATCCGAAAGGTCATTACTTATTGCTGACGGGTACTTATGCTGGTATTCAGGTTCTCCTCCTTAATGTTTACGCTCCCAACAAGCGCCAAATTCGCTTTCTTAAAAGGGTCATAGCCATAGCGCAACGACATACCCCTTCACATATTATACTAGGAGGGGACTTTAATTTAACGTTCTCCCAGACGGCTGATAGATCCCAGCCGGCTACACTACAAGCGGCACACAACTTGTCCAAATTGTTCAGACAAACCTTGAGACAGGCCCAATTGTTTGACACCTGGCGGATTAAACACCCTAGAGATAAGCAATTTACCTTTTATTCTCCTATGCATAAGATCCATACCCGCATTGATTACTTCTTCATTTCTCACTTCTCTCTTTCCCTACAGTTCACGGCGGAGATACTACCTATCTCCTGGTCCGACCATGCCCCTATACTTTTGTCCATAGACTTCTCTAAGCCCCCCCCCCCCCGTGAGTCTCATTGGCGTTTAAATGAGACGCTTTTGCATGACTCCACAGCATTCACTCAAATTGAGGGTAAACTGAAGGAATATTTTGAAATTAATGAAGGCTCAGTAAATTCCGTCCCTACTCTTTGGGAGGCCCATAAGGCCACGATACGAGGTCACTTTATTGCATTGTCAGCCCATAGAAAAAGATCCTTGACTCACACTTACCTCACTCTCCATAAAAAACTTAGAGATGCGGAGACTCAATACAACATCCTGGGTACTGACTCTTTATTACACCAAATTAGTTTATTGCGCAGGGAACTAGCTACTCTGAAGCATAGGCAGGCGGAGAAGGCCATTGTTTGGACCAGACAGCGGTTCTATGAAAAGGCTGACAAGCAGCACACACTATTAGCTCGGAAATTAAGGAATCAACAGGCCAAAACCAGAATTACTTCCATTAAGCTCTCTACTGGTGACTTATCTTATGACCCAGAGCTAATTGGCGCTGAATTCCATAATTTTTACTGCAACCTCTATAATTTACCTCAACCATACCCGCACATGCACCATCATAGAGATCTGATAACTGACTTTCTGACAGGCCTTGATCTCCCTCAGTTCTCGGCTGAGGACTTAGATAGGCTAAATGCAGCTATTACCCCAGAAGAATTATCCTATACCCTTAAGCAAATGCCCACTGGGAAAACTCCGGGACCCGATGGCCTCCCTTATAAATACTACAAACTGTTTCAGCATATATTGATTCCATATTTGCTGAAGCTTTTCAACCTGTATTTGCAAGGGACCCCCATCCCCAATACCACTTTGACTTCGCACCTCTCTCTTATACCCAAGGATGGAAAAGATCCCACACTGTGCGCAAATTATAGACCCATTGCGTTATTAAATTCTGATTTGAAATTGTTTTCTAAGATATTGGCAAATCGCCTTGCACCCATTTTACCCCGCCTTATTAATAGAGATCAAGTGGGCTTTATAATGGGCAGGCAGGCCGGGGACAATACCAGACGTACCATAGACCTCATTGAGATCCTTCAGAGGTCTCAGAAAAAATCTGTGATTCTCAGCTTGGACGCCGAAAAGGCGTTCGACAGGCTCAATTGGACGTATCTATTCTCTCTGTTAGGTCATCTCAACCTTTCTGGCCCTTATCTTGCTGCTCTCCATAACCTATATAGTACCCTCCTCACTTACCTTAAACTACCTGGTCAATCTCGGAAACCAATACCTATTTTCAACGGGACGAGACAAGGCTGCCCCCTTTCCCCCCTTTTATATGCCCTTAGTATTGAACCTTTAGCGGCGGCCATTAGGAGTCATCCAGATATTACGGGGGTTTCGGTTGGTGGGGCCCATTATAAAATTGCTTTGTTTGCAGACGACGTCCTCCTTACCCTATCGAACCCCCTTATCTCGCTCCCAAATCTCCATAAACTCTTAAATAGGTACAGTGCACTTTCTGGCTACAAACTGAATTTAGATAAAACTGAAGCCTTACCATTAAACCTCACTTCAAGGGAGCTGGAGTCTCTGCAGACCGCTTTTACTTATAGATGGAAGAGTGATTCTTTGTCCTATCTTGGCATCCATTTATCTGTGGCCTACTCCCACTTATACGACCTTAATTTCAAACCACTCATTCAACAAACTAAGACCCAATTGCTGCAATGGTCTCATTACTCTATCTCTTGGCTGGGCAGGGTGGCTGCTGTAAAAATGAGTGTGCTACCCAAATATCTCTACCTGTTTGAGACTCTCCCTGTTTCTGTTCCGCCCTCAACACTTAAGGAACTACAATCTATGTTTCAAGGTTTCATTTGGGCGCATAGGAGTCATAGGGTGGCCAATTCGGTTCTGATGTCTTCCCGCAATCGGGGAGGCTTGGGCGCCCCTAATATACGGAAATACTACGAGGCCACTCACCTTAGGCAACTCTTGGCCTGGTCTCATTGGACTTCTCCAACGGCCTGGGGCCACATTGAAAATGAGATGGCACGGGATTACCATTTGAATGCCCTTTTTTGGTGTCCTACTGCTACTGTCAGATGCTCTCCTACGATGCTTTCTGCGACTAGACATTTACACTCGATCTGGCTCAGCACCAAGCGTAAGCACAATCTGATTTCTGCACAGTCATTATTAACCACTTTTCTGAGGAATCCTGCCTTCCAGCCGGGCATGGCTCCAGCGTTTCATCTACGGTGGTCGAAGTTTCCCTATTTCACTGTACGGGATGTTGTCCATCCACTCACCCACAGGCTGCTTCCTTTGCAGACTATTCAGGACAACAACCCTTCTGTGAGCCTTCGGTTCTTTGAGTACCTCCAACTCCGGCACTTTGTGGACTCTCTAACGACATCTGCTATTGCTCTTCGTCCCACTGCTTTTGAGGTACTGGCTATCAACGGTTTGCCTCAGAAAGGTCTCATCTCCAGCATCTATGCGATACTTACCACTCCCCAAGCCTCCACATCATCTCGCCATAAATATATGGATAAATGGGACCGAGTCCTTCCACAACAGCTCACTGACTTGGACTGGTCCAGAATATGGGACAATGCGGCTCACATGGTATCCTGTGTACGTCAGAAAGAACAAATTTACAAGATCCTAACGTTTTGGTACTATACCCCAGAAAAACTTCATAGGTTTTTCCCTGACCATTCTCCTCTCTGCTGGAGAAACTGCGGCGCCCAGGGCTCCCAGTTACACATTTTTTGGGACTGTCCCCTTATTCAGCCCTTATGGAAGGAAGTTCAGGACCTTCTCTGCTCGCTGCTCTCATGTAGAGTACCACTTGATCCGGTAGTGTTTTTGTTGGGTAAACCCCTGCCACGGACTCACAAGAGTGGACAAGCATTAGTTAATCAAATATTGACTGCCACCCGACTGGCCATTGCTGCCAAATGGAAAACCCGGACGATTCCTACAATGACTGAGATAATTAACAGGGTGAACAGCAACAGGTCATTCGAGGCTAATATAGCCCACATCCAAAATGCAACAGATCGTTTTCTTAAAATTTGGTCCATATGGGACCTCCGTGGTATGGCACCCATCCTGCCCCGCTAAGATCCTTTGAGACCATTCATGTACTTGCCCACAGGTTCTTTTCGTTGCTTTTCATGCCCGCTCCGCTGTTACGAGCTGATGTGCCATTGTATTGCCCTAATTTGAACCCTTGATGTTTTATTTTCTGCTTGATTCCTTTTTTCTTTTGCCTGTTGTTGATATTACTGTGAAAACTGTTTCGCCTTCCCTGTGGGGCCTGCGAACGACGTTTTGCTTGTTGAGATAGATATGTTTGATTGGTCATATCGGCCCTCACCTTCGGTGTTTTTCTTAATGATACACTGTACTCATATGCTACGGCTGTCTATCTTGATCTTTTCAGCTTTGTAAAACTTTCAAAACTTGTCAATAAAAATTATAAGTTACAAAAAAAAAAAGAAAATCGCAAATGTCCAAACTCCACTTTCACATTAGTAGTTCCACCATGGCCAAAAGACTGGTCATGGAATTCAGAGGTGACTTCTAATATCTTCGTATTTTAGAACAGGAAATGTTTTCTTTTTTTATAAGGATATATTTGAAAGGATATTCATGGCGCTCATGCATTATCTGATGCTGGCATGCTACCCAGCACTGATTGAGATTATAGATCATTCGCATCAGTCCTTGTCCCAGTGAGTTTACAGTTTAAGGTCCCTGCTATAACCACACATGGGGAGTCAATTAATCCAATTGAATTCTGGATAATTGAAGCAGCACTTCGACAACATATGAGGGACGTATAGGTTATTCTATTTGTTTTCAGCATATTTATAGTGATGGCTGAATAAATTCGTCTGGCATGAATTTGCGGTAAATTTCCGTGTTTCGCTGCCGGTGAATAAATTAGGGAATCTCCCACGAATATTCCAATTTTCAAGATTTTTCATGGCAATGTCAGATTTTCACGATTTTTTGTGAAAATTTTAAAATTTCGCGGTTTTATTGTGGAAACGTTTGAATTTCGTGATTTTTTGAGAACTTTCCAATTTCACGATTTTTCGGCAAAGCGAAAGGGAGAAATCCACCCATCACTACATATTTAACATTCCCATTGACCTATGGGGGAGGGGAAATTCACGAAAAAGTGGATTATAATTAAAACTCAATAAAACCTTTTGCAGGGCATTTAAAACAACATTTTAACAACATATTTTAAATTTTTTAGAAATAATAATTGCCAATAATAATAATTATCTTCAGCTGTACATTTGCCTTGTAATAATGATTGTGTATTTCCTAAAATAGAATCCCTGTTTTCCGATATTATCACTTAAAATTTGATTTAATTTTTCATCTTTTAGTTCATCAGTACCTCCATAAGGGTTCTTTGCTCTTACACACAGGGATTTTTTATGTACAGGTATGGGATCCATTATCCAGAAACCCATTATACAGGAAGCTCTGAATTATGGAAAGGCCATCTCCCATAAACTCCATTTTATCCAAATTATTCACATTTTAAAAAATGATTTCCTTTTTCTCTGTAATAATGAAACCGTGTCTTGAACTTGATCCCAACTGAGATATAATTAATCCTTATTGGAAACAATACCAGCCTATTGAGTTTTCTAAATGTTTATATGATTTTGTTTTAGATGTAAGGTATGAAGGTCCAGATTATGGAAAGATCTGTTATCCAGAAAAGCATTCTGGATAACATACAAATGCAGGCTGAAAAACACATGTATTTTATTTATATGTATTTTTTAAACTCTGTATTCTATTGTGTTTTGAACACAAGTGAAGCACAGAAAAATGCAGTTTGTTGTGTCTATAAAATGCAATGAAACAAGAATGCAATAAAAAGCAATTCTGAATGCTCATGAGTACAACTAGGCAAACTATAAAGTAATAAATTAGCTGATGTGTTTAGGTGTGCTGAAATCTGAGTTTAATACGTATACCAAATGCACATTACCATTATTATCTCTTGTTCAAGGGGAAGTAAAGCATCCTAAAAAATGTTTAGTTTTAGTGCCAGTGCACAGATCCTCTATCCCCCAACCACATCTGTTACCCTTGCCACCAACATAACTATGGGCCATAGCGCATCCACCACTACCAGTCACCAACGTAACTATGGGCCATAGCGCATCCACCGCTACCAGTCACACTTTTGTCATGTAACTTCCATTCCCTGCACAAAACTGCCTATAAACTGTCTTTCAGTTACCAAAACTGAAAACTGGAAACTGCGTCGGAATTTTGGTGGATTAATGTCCGTGAATATGGAGATGTATTTCCTGTTGTAATACCACTAAATACATGTATAGTTTCACTTACACACATTATCATGGGTACAATGTATTTACACTATCACGCATGCACATTGCAATTGCACATTAGCAAGTCAGTTATGTAAAGTTTTCCCAGTGCTGTACTTTTGTGACTGGTCTAATGTTAATGTAAACACATCTGAAGGATTGGGGTCTACTACAACTTCAGCTTCCTCAACATTCTCCAAGTTCAACAATGAACAGGAGCTACATTTACAGATACTCCATTCTGTTAATACATAATTCTCTTACAAGTTAAATAATTTTTTACAAAGAATTCAGCATTTTATTGTATTATGTTCTTTTTTTTTCATTCTAACATAGTAGCCCAGGATGAACAAAATGCACACATGTCCATCAAGTTCAACTTTTTGCTCTGATAAATACCACCCAAGTTCTTATTGTTGCTTGAGAGGAAGAACCGGCTCCAGTTACCTGTTGACTGCAAACGCACGTACACAGCATATAATGTTATTTTTACGACTAACTAGTGTAATATTCATTTGTTCATATTCCAGTAAAATGCTTTTTTGGCTGGCGAAGAAGGAAAATGTCCCTTTGTCCTGAACAGCCCTGGATTCTTGCATGCACAAACTCTGCTTTAAGCTAATATAAAGATTTTCATCAGCAAACCAAAGGCATCAGTCACTCTGACACTATATACAAGCTGCCAATGAAACCAGCGAGGCGTTACCGCGTCAGGCCATTTCTAGAACCTTCCCCATACAGAGCTAACATAAATCAGATATTCCTCTTACAATCAACATATGATTCCGATACAAATTTTTTTTTTGTTAATATTTACTCTGAGGGTTAATTCACTCACCGTGGACCAAAAAAAAACCCCATAAACAAACAAAAAAATGAGGATAGGAAGCATCTGAAATTTCATCTTTATTTAGAAAACCAATCCTGGAAGTTTTATGCAAAAAAAAAAAACACAATAGCTGGAGGTTAAGTTGTTCAATATGGGTGTCTGGCGATCATTTTAGCTCAGCTGCCTGTTATCACTTCATACCCTTGAAACATTTGGAACTATTTATGTCCTTTAAACTAATTTACATGTGCTGAGAGACACATGTGTGGCAGAGACTTCACTACACAAGTGGAGGCTAAGCCGTTTTTAATTTCTGGACCTGCTGATCACAGATGGGTGATATCAAGCCTACCAGTTTTTAATGGGATGTTTGGGAGGGTCTTCATCCATACTCAATTGTCCTATGAAGGTCCAAGGTAGTGGTGGTAGGTGGAGGTAGCTATACAATCCTCTCCCCACTAGTGATAGGCGAATTTGAGGCGTTTTGATTTGTCGAAAAATTCTCTAATTTCCAGCGAAATTCACGAAACGGCGAAAAATTTGTGAAACGGCGCCGGCATCTAGTTGTTGACGCCGACATCTGTTTTTGAAGCCGGTGTCCGTTTTTTGACGCCGGCATCCGTTTTTTTATGCTGGCGCAAATTTGCTGGCGATTTTTTTTTGACCCTGGCGAATTTTCGATGGCGAATTTTCTCAGGGTTTCGCAGCGGGAAAATCGCGGGAGTTTGCCGCGAATTAGCGCCTGGCAAATAAATTCGCCCATCACTACTCCCCACAAGCAATTGTTTTATGTAGAAAAGTATGGCCTATCTCATTATCAGACCACAAAATTACCTCTCTGCTCAGGGGGTATAGCAGCACCTATAATTGTTGTTGGGAAAATAGCCACTGGGAAGGGACTGCAGCTGTAGGAGAGCTGGGATAATAGCCTCTGGAAGGGGCAATATTAAGTATAGAAGGGAGTGGTGGTGCCTATGGCAGTAGTGGGCATAACAGTATCTGGGATAGGGGCTGTGGGATAGCAGATAAAGTAGGGCTTTAGTACTACAGAATAAGATAATAGATACACAATAGTAAAACCTTATAAGTGATGCCTAACCTGCGGGCCATCAGTTATTCAAAAACAAATTTTTCAGCATAAATGTTTACTAATAACAGCGTATATACTTTCCCTTTAAAACCGTTATCATTCAACCAAGAGCTAGCGTTCCCCCGAGGATCATTCCGTGGAAAACAAAACCTTCTGCACTATGCTGTTTATCCCTTTTAGAAATCCAACACACCCTTCTAAATTTTCATTAGGAGTGCATGCTCCGGAAATCCAGCGAGATTCATTGTTGGATGCAAGACAAACAGAAATGGGTGGTTATCAGGTGACATGGTATTGAATTATTTATGAGGGGGAAAAAAAACAAGGCATTGTAGAAATTAGAATGTGTTGCCCTGAAATGACTGATGGATTGGTGAAACAGGAAATACATATTTAACCCTTTTCTTTCCTTGCTAAACAAGAAAGTACTACTATGATGCAGTTAATATAGTTTGCCATAGAACAACCTGCTCTGAGTTTAGTATTTTACTGCCTTTAGGAACATATAGTGATTTGGTGCATTTTACACCCCAGGCAACTCCAGTTTCCTCCACATGTACCCATTAGTGATGGACGAATTTATTCGGCAGGCGTGAAATTGCTGGCAAAAATTCGCTGGCGTAAAAAAAAAAAAATGGACGCGGGTGTCCGTCGACGGGACTCGGCGCCGTTTCACAAATTTTTCGGTGTTTCGCGAATTTCTCAAATTTTTCGGTGAAGGGAAACCCGCCAAATTCGCCCATCGCAAGTACCCATACATGTTTATAATTTTATCACATTGATTGATGTCAAATGTGCATCTGCACCCAATTCTTCAGGTGCAATTCTGCTGCATGTACTGCCAAACCCAGAACTAAAGCCAATATGCTCATACAGAAGGACACACTGGCACTGATCCCAAATATACAAAAGTGCAAGGAGCAGGGTCGGACTGGGCCTGCGGGACACTGGGAAAAAACCTGGTGGGCTTGAGCAGGGGGCCCCTGGGGGTGGCGAGGGGCCCTGATGCAGCGGCCCCAACAACCCCCAGTCCGACACAGGCAAGGAGAATCTTTGAAAGCAAGTATGAAATGGCAAAGCCTGTGCCTTTAAACAACTTAAATGAATTGCAATACCTACATCCATTTTACAGCAACCACAACTGCAGTTGTGGTTGTGAATGAGCCCTGTAGTTTCTGTAACTGTCGTAGTTTGTAGGAACTTAACTAATGTTTTACAGGGGTATAACTAGTAGGGCCGGGTGAATACTTCCTCCAGATACGTTTTCACAAAAGCTTTCGTGTTGGACCACTGCTACAATCATTGCGGCTCCATTGTGTCACAAGGAGGTACAGGCCCTGGTGCCATCACCAGGGTGCGTCTTCCCATCCGCTATAATGAAAAGTCGGCCTGCACTAAAGCACAAACGACGCTTCGTTTTCCGAAGTTTCCTCGTGAAGCAACTTCGCACGACTTCAGAAAATGCAGCGCCGCATGTGCTTTAGTGCAGGCGACTTTTCATTATAGCGGATGGGAAGACACGTAAAGGCAGTTCGGGGAGATTGTCACCAAGAAGAACAGGCGATTAGTCGTCAGGCGTCAAAATCTCCCCAAATCTCCTTGTGTGAACTAACCCTTACAGTGCTCAATCCAAGCAGATTGAGACTTGTCATCACAGTAAATTCTGCCTGTGTTAGCCTGCATTCTTTAATTGCATGAACTTTACATCACATATGTTCTATTTGCAGACATAAATGCACTGATGATATGCAGAGGGAAAATGGCCCCTGGTGAAAGCTCCTATTTGTTTTAGGGAAATGTTATGTCACTGGCAAATGGAGGGGATGTATGTGTGCAAGCGGTGAGGAATTGCGAGTGCGCATGCGTGGAAGAGTGGGGAGGCCGCAGCAATGTGCATGCGCAGAACAGTGCAGTTGACGAGGGAGCACAAGTGTGCATGCGCCAAAGGGCGCGCAATTGCAAGAACTGCTGCTACAGCTTCTGGACAAAGCGGTCTGAACCAGGGGAAGGAGTCAGAAAGTCACCTGTCTTTGCACCCTAGGCACGTGCCTCTTCTGCCTATTCCTAGTTCCGGCTCTGGCAGTGGTAGGACCTTGCCTGAGTAATTTTAGAAGAGGGAGAAAGGAGGTTCTCTCCTGTGACTGCACAATGGGATGAGTGATACAGATGCTACTACTTCTTGTGCTAGGTGACAGCCTGCTTGGATTTCCTATCATTGACACACTGCAGATTCAGGGCCACCAGCACAGCTGCTGAACTTCTCTCATGGTGGGAGATGCAACTCGTGCTTGTAGCACAGTTTTGGGACATCCTCTCAGTAGGTAGAGGCAGCCTAATACTCAGTGGTGGATATAATGACCTGTCCTGTCCTGATCTCATCAGGAGCATAATAGCGATCTCCTATGGAATTCTTGCTTTGAATATTGCCTTGGGGTGAGGCTGGCAGGTCTTATTTATTTGATAAAATGTGGATATATGCTGTGGCCATTTTACCCCATTTCTGGCTCCTGGTGTTTCATTAAGGTATATAACAATGGGGTTCAGTGGGGGGATGGCAGAAAGAAAAGGGTCAATTGAAGAGTCCCCTTGTTAAGATTCATCTATTAATAGGCTTACTGCTGGAGGCATTGGTACTATACTTACTTAAATATTTCCAGTTCCAAATGCTATGTCACAGTCTCAAATACTTAAACCACCAAACCCCCAACCACGCACCAGGATCACTAGTTATTGGCAGGGTTAAAACTGGGCCGGGACACTGGACACCAGAAAAAACTAGATGAGCCCTGGCCCAGGTTTGGAGTCATGTCCATTTCTGTGACTGACAATTTTTCTTAAATACATCCTGACCATTTTTGACAAGTATTCTAACAATGTGTGGGTAATTTATTGGACACATATATTGGTCCTTATAAGAAGGCAAAATACTAGGACATTATTCCAAAACAGTTACCATTATAATCAATGAAGTTTGGAACCACTATTTCTCTGAACCAAACTTTTTTTCATTGCCAAACTGTCCTGCAGCATTCTGACTATTACAAATTATTATATGCACTTTGGTGTAATTTTATTTATCCACCTAATATATAGTTACTGAGGTGACTATCTTAAATGCTATTTATCTGCTGCTGAATCTCCCATTTTCTGGCCACAGTATTTACAGTCCGTCATCTTGCATTTCTATTTCTTCAAAGAGGAAACCAGAAATCCAGGGTTTCATTTTCATGCAGCATATGAACAAACTATATAATACAATCCAATGAAGGGATTTAGCCTGTAGCTCTTCAGTGTGTATAATCAGAGTGAACCACTGGAGGTGGCTCCACTAATTAAATATAAAGGTTCCTTTATATTATATATGCCATTGTCTTTACATCGTCTTTTAATAGATTTGATCTCCTGCCCTGCGACTGTTTATATTAAGTGTATTTAGTTTTCTGATTCCATTATAGGTGAGCCCACTCTAGTGCAAGTGCAGAATTATCAGGGCACTTGCATTCCACTGTTTTCTTTCACAAAATATGCATTTGCCCTTAAAGGAGAAGGAAAGCTTTATAAGAAAAGTTTATATAAATATACCAATAAACCCCTAAGTAATGCTGCTCTGTCAAAAGAAACACAGCATTTCTTTCCTTTTATTGTGTACATGTGGACTTCTGTATCAGATGTCCTTCTTTCAACTTATAGCTCCAGGGCACGGGCTTGAGCGTGCTCAGTTTGCTTCTCTCTACCTCTCCCCCTGCCTTCTTCCTCTCTCTCCATCTGAGCCCAGAGCTATGAGCGAACAGGAAGAGACTCAGGCAGGAAGTTATATCACACCAAGCTAATATGGCAGCTGCTTTCCTAAACAGAGAGCTTCTAGAGCTGTTTACTCGGGTATGGTAAAGCATTCTACAGAATAAAAATAGCGTTCCTTTGAGATTGTAATATCCAGCTTATTCAACATATAAAGCTATTTCAGTGTCAGCAGTGTTGGATTTAGGGATTTTGGGATTCGACATTCCTCTGCTTTCCACTATGAAAGGAACAATGTTCCAAGCCCTAGAATTGATCACTTAAAGGGCATCTATAAATTATTTTCCCCACCAGAGGTGCGGCTAATAGAGCTTGCATTATGTTTGGGGAAACAGTATTTTTTCTCTTTTAATGCACCTTGACCAGGTCACCCACACCAGGAGGGAAGCTTCTAGTGCTGGTGGCTATGCTATGTCACTGAGAATAGTGGCGCAGCTTTCACTCATTATGTGGATGCATATGACATCACATGAATTCTCATAATGAGAATGCAGATAGAAGTGCTCATTTTAGAGTATGTATGAATGTCACTAAACATGCCTGCTATCGTGGAAGTTCTCTGAAAGGGGGCAATTACAAAACAAACAAAACTATTGTTTCTCGCTACCAGAGTGTGGGCTCGCAGCCTCCAGTTGCCTTTAAAATGGAACAAGTGAGAGAAGGGTTGACACATTCTGTGAATCTAAAGGGGGTGGGAAAATGAGCACAGGCTATCATGGTTCCTTTTCAATCTGTGGAATCATATATTTGTGCATATATACATTATATATAATGTTCTCAAAGGTTTACAAATGTTTTTTGTGCTAACAAAACATATTACATTCCCCCATAAGTTAACTAAAGGTGAACCAGTAAATGGCTGGTTGCATGCATGCATCTTTGCATCAACTAATATTTTCACGAAAACGACAGAAAATGTAGCTGCAAAACTTTTTCCACAAAAAGAGTGCCCATAGACTCCCAAGTATTTTGTGACAAAAAAGTCACCACAAAAAAAAGTCGCTGTGAAAAAACACCCATTGACTCCAATGTATTGTACTGAAAAAGCCCATTGATGCCCAGACATCAACATACCTCCCAACTGTCCAGTTTTCTTTGGGATAGTCCCAATTTTGACAGCTCAGCCTGCAGTCCTCGATTTTTATTAGAGGGGGAACTCCACAAAAATACAAGCTTTTTGAAAAGTAAACATAATTTCTAGCAACTTTGCAATATACATCAATTAAAAAATATGCAGACTTTTCATGATTTTTAATGGTTTCTGACAGCTCCCTAAGACTAGCCCCCTGCTGATCTTTCTGACTACTTTGCTGAGCTGGCTGACTACTGTTACTTTGTATCAACAGCCAGCTATCCTTAGACTGCATCCTCCAAACCCCACAATTCCCTGCACACGTGATTTCAATAAGGAACAGAACAACATAGTGCAATGCATTGTGGGTTATGTAGTTCCTGCATCCTGTCTGTAAGCTGAGGAGAAGTTGTTACAATTTGTAACATCAGTGTTTTAGTCCCTCCTTCCCTGCCAGGATTTCAAATGATGCAGAAAAAAAATAACTGTTAACCAGCTGGATTGCAGCATAAAAAATTGCATTTATTCATACTTTTTGAAGAAACAGGTAACTGTGATGGGTATACTAGGGGTTTCTGTGTTATGTGGGCCTCTTTATCAAATTTTGGTTTGGAAGCCAGAGTTCCCCGTTAATTAAAATAATGGTTTTTTTTGGCAGAGAGCCTAGAACACTCAGCAGCTGCACTTAGATACATTTATATTAGTGATGGACAAATTTATTCGCCAGGCGTGATTTTGAGGCAAATTTCCGCGTTTCGCCGCTGGCGAATAAATTCATGAATTTGCAGTGAAAATTCACCGGCGTCAAAGTTTTTTTGACGAATGGCGACAATTCAGACCAACTTTGACACCAGCGCCCATTTTGATGCCAGCGAATTGACGCTGGGGTCATAATCTGCATTTCACAAATTTTTCGCCCATTGTTGTCCCATGTCTGCATGGGACAAATTCACCCATCACAAATTTTTTTAACAATTTAAGATGAGACTCTTGGGAGAACTGAGATTTGCAGCTTAAAGCCCAATTTCAGCTTCATTAACAAAACTGTTACAACACATAAAACGTGGCCATAAAACTCCCAGAAACTTTCATAGCCTGCCAAATTTTGTAAAATGGTAATTAGGGGGTGTGACCATAAAATGGGATGGTCAAACACATTTGTCATATCTCTTTCTCCCTCTTTCCAGTTTCCAAAAGTTGGGTGCTTTGCTTCCATGTGTTTTGCAAATTGTCTACCGGGACAGATCGACTCATCATTGTTTCTGGCTCTTTTTGTAGGAGCCGTGGCTTTAATTCCTCATACCATGCCCACCTTCTGTAAAACAATAAATGAAGCTGGTGGGCAGTCTCAGAGCCATAAAATCCATTGATAAGCTACATATCAGTAACAATACACTTTTATAGAAGCAAAAGAAAGCCTTGTGACAGGATCTGTTATTACACATTAATCTGTTATTTCCTTTCAACGAATCAAAGGAGAAATTCATAGAAAAGCCCATATTCTGTCAAAGGCACTTTGTGGTAGGTGAAAATCTGATGGCTTGTTTTTTATTCTTTTTTTTATCTGCTGAATGGCACAGAAGATGTAAACTATCCAGCAGAATTAAACTAAGCGGCATCCCTGACATTTTGGCATCCAATAAAATCTGAATGACAAAGTCAGTTTTTCAAAGCAGGCCTTTGGAACGGCCCACAACAAAAACTGACAGATGAAATTGCTTCCCTAAAAGGCACTTGCTGTAATTACAAAATTTTAAAGGAGAGTAGACAAAGATTGTGTTCAATGAAAACTGGATTCTTGAAATCTGACCTGAATTATGTCTGATATATTTTGAATCCATCAAAATCTGACCAAAAAAATGTTTCAAATAAATACAGCCTAAGGGGCACATTTACTTTGCTCGAGTGAAGGAATAGAATAAAAAATAGTTCGAATTTCGAATTTTTTTTTTGGCTACTTCGACCATCGAATTGGCTACTTCGACCTTCGACTATGACTTAGAATCGAACAATTCGAACTAAAAATCGTTCGACTACTCGACCATTCGATAGTCGAAGTACTGTCTCTTTAAAAAAAACTTCAACCCCCTGCTTCGCCACCTAAAACCTACTGAGGTGCAATGTTAGCCTATGGGGAAGGTCCCCATAGGCTTTCCTATGTTTTTTTGGTCGTAGAAAAATCATTCGATCAATGGATTAAAATCCTTCGAATCGTTCGATTTTTCGTTCGATCAAGCTAATTGTGGTAAATCCTTCGACTTCGATATTCGAAATCGACGGATTTACATTCGGCAGTCGAATAACGAGGGTTAATTAACCCTCGATATTCAGCCATATGTAAATCTGCCCCTAAGTGTTATTACATGATCTCCTGCTGATTTACATTCAGTGAAAAGTGTAGAGGGCATAAATATTAACATAACCAAAATGTTTTCATTTTTCTGGCACAGAGCATCAAAGGTTATACAAATCTTTCTCAGAATTCATTGTTCTGGTTAAAAGTTCTGTGGAATGAGTCCTGGGCAGAACACCTACCACTCTGGGCTTTAACCAGTACACTTTTTTTAAATATATCACCTGCTTCAATGCAAGTTGCAATTACATGGCTTATTTAGCTGTCTTGGGAAAGTTACTGAACTGTTTCAAAAGAAAACCATAATTTTCAGCTGTGCTGGGACAACTCAAATAATGACCATGGTATATTTGTGAACAGGGTATATGATCTGTTATCCTGCAGATCTTGGGTCTTTAGAGTACACATTTACATTTTCTATTTATTTTTCAAAAATAGCAATATCCAAATATATATTGAGATATCAAATTCATTGACTCCCATTACGTCCATAGAGGCTATTACCCCCAGCTAATATAGGCACAATCTCTCCCTACTATACCTGCTATACCACAGCCACACTCCCTTCCCAGAGACTATTATCCCACTATTACTATAGGCACCATCTCTCCCTACTATACCACAGCCACAGTCCTGTCTCAGAGACTATTATCCCACTGTTACTGTAGACATCATCTCTCCCTACTATACCTGCTATCCCACAGTCACACTCCCTTCCCAGAGACTATTATCCCCACTGTTACTATAGGCACCATCTCTCCCTACTATACCTGCTATCCCACAGTCACACTCCCTTCCCAGAGACTATTATCCCACTGTTACTATAGGCACCATATCTCCCTACTATACCTGCTATCCCACAGTCACAGTCCCCTCCCAGAGACTATTATCCACTGTTACTATAGGCACCATCTCTCCCTACTATACCTGCTATCCCACAGTCACACTCCCTTCCCAGAGACTATTATCCCACTGTTACTATAAACACCATGTCTCCCTACTATACCTGCTATCCCACAGCCGCAGTCCCTTCCCAGAGACTATTATCCCACTGTTACTATAGACACCATCTCTCCATACTATACCTGCTATCCCACAGTCACACTCCCTTCCCAGAGACTATTATCCACTGTTACTATAGGCACCATCTCTCCATACTATACCTGCTTTCCCACAGCCGCAGTCCCTTCCCAGAGACTATTATCCCCACTGCTACTGTAGGCACAATTTCTCTATACCCTTTATCCCACAGTCACATTATCCCAATGCTGCTATATACTGCCCCTCATTGCATTCCATAAAAAAAGACAGCTCTTCTTAGGAAAAAAAGAAGCAGCAAAGTGTTTCCCATTTGCCAGTAAGTGTTCTGAGTAAGTGTTCTGCCTGACAGCGATGAGCTGTGCTGCCTCTGTATAATTTTTTTTTCAAATTTTGTTTTCAAAATGTTTTTTTCTAAAACCAATAACAGCCCTTATACACTTGGGGGACTTATTCAATGAATTAGAATTTGTGTAATTTTAGAAGTTGTCAAATAAATTCACATTTTAAAAAAAAACTGAAATCTTTGCATATTTATTAAAAAAATATGAATATAAAAAACACAATTAATCATTGAAAAAACTTCCTCACAACTTAAAAAAGTTCAAAAACATTGTGAAAAACTTGGACTGAATAAATAACTTAAAATTTCGCATAGGACAGTTCATATTGACTTCTACATGACCTTGCAAGTTTTTAAATGCTGACATTTTACATTCAAGTTTTTTAGCTTTATTATTTATGAAGTTATAATTTGAGTTCGTGAATTTTAGTGCAACCCCCCCCCCCAAATTTGAATGTTGATAATTCAGCCCCTTGGTGTGTGTGGTGGGATTTTAACACTCTAGCAAGGCCAAACAGGGACAAGCGATAATATAAACAGGATTAAAACAAGTAACATAAATAGACAAACAGGTCTAAATGTGTTTGGTGTACACATGATCACCTCCTGCCTTTGGAGAGATTGTTTCTCCGTTAATACCTAGAACCAGAATTGGCAAAGTCGCTTGATAGACCATAACAATAACCTTTTTGTAAGCAGCATAACATTATCCTTTAAGGTTTTCTACATTTTCTTTATCTCCAATGCTTCAACGGTAATCAGCCTACTGTTGATCTCCTTCCAATGACAATTCTTGGGCATCGTTCAAATTACTGGCCTTAATTACAAGATTTATTATTGGAAACAACCCTAGAGCAGAATGTAGAGCAAAGGCAGAGCGAGAAGTTAGATATATGGCTTGAATGCTCTGCAGACAGGCAACAGAGGAGAAATATATTGTGCAAGCACATTGATCCGATTATCATCCAAATTACAGGAGCAGCGGCGGCTGAATGACTCAAGATTTCAACCTTCTCCAAGACAGCTTGTCTGATGGAACACTGAAATCTGAGGGGGTGTTTGGCTTCAGTGGAGCTGGATCTTGCACCGGGGGAAGAGAAAAAGGATTGGCATTGGAAACATTATTACACAGCTGTAATCTGGCCAGTATCTAAGAGGCTTAATTTATGTTTTAATGAAGACCTCCAGACAGAGGATGTGTGCTGCCAGCTCTGGCTTGGACAAGGTGGGTACCACGTGAACTATGCCAGGTTTAGAAATACAAGAAGGGTTGAAAAAAGGTGTATATATATATATATATATATATATATATATATATATATATATATATATATATATATATATATATATATACATAAAACGGGTTCTCCAAAATGCTCAGAGCCTGGGGTTTTCCAGATAAGGGATCTTTCCATAATTTGGATCTCCAAAATAATACTTAAATCATTTAAACACTGAAAAAACCGAATAGGCTGGTTTTGTTACCAATAAAGATTAATAATGTCCTAGTTTGGATTGACTACAAAGTACTGTAATGTTCATTATTATAAAGAAAAAGGGAATAAATATGACTAATTTATTTAAAATCACACTCCATACTCCATTTAGTGTTTTGCGACTGCCCAGCTGTAGGTAGCTGCTTCATTAGTGAGCAGCAAAAAGAGGAGGTGTGGGACTACACTTCAGATGTAAGCATTAAGGATAGGACTCCACGGGTGATTTCCATGCGAACCAACGCACAGCGCAATAACGCAGGCGTCACGTCAGGATGCGACAAAAATAAGGCAAGTAATAGCATTGTCGGATGGTGTCGCAGCGTTGATCCGACGCGACACGACTGTCAGATGCAGGCGATGCACACTGCGTCTGTATCCGACAGTCGTGTCGCGTCGGATCAACGATGCAACTTCATCCTACGTTTCCATCTCTTACCTCATTTCTGTTGCATCTGACTGCGTTTTTGCACAGCGAGTTGGATCGTGCAGAAATCGCCCGGGGAGTAGATATATATATATATACATATACAGTAAATGTTTAGGACCTATAAAAAATTCAAAGCAAACTACATGGTTTAATCATTTTCAAGAAGCTTATACCGTATCTGTATATTTATAGAATTCATACTTGATAGTTAAATGTTCTTTTAAGGAAGAGCGTGTTTTTCTCTGGTGGTAGACTATCAGGGAGGAATACAGAGTGACGCCAAGTTCATTTGGTTGTGGAACTGGGTGTATTAATGTTGATTCTGTAACAGTAGGTTTTATGCTGCTACCTGGCCCGTCTGGATATGATATTCATCTATGCTGTTTCCAAGTAACCTAGAGAGTATTGCAGCCTAACAGTTCCAAAGCTTAGATCTTTCCTTGTTCACCTTCCCTTCAGATTGTTACAGTTAGGCATATTTATTAAAGAAAGACTTTTTGTCATTCTAAAAATAATACAAAGATTCATTTTTATTACAGATTTTTGCAGAGTTTTGAAGTAATTTTGAGTCTTCCCCTTGTGTATTGTCTGTATTGCCTATATATACTATTATGCAATAAACAGATATACACATTGTTATTAGGGATGCACTGAATCCAGGATTCGGATTCGGCCGAATCCTTCTGCCCAGCCGAACCAAATCCAAATCCTAATTTGCATATGCAAATTAGGGGTGGGGAGGGAAATCGCGTGACTTTTTGTCAGAAAACAAGGAAGTCAAAAAATTTTTACCCTTCCCACCCCTAATTTGCATATGCAAATATGGTGGGCATATGCAAATTAAGGTTCGGGTTCGGTTCGGTATTCGGCAGAATCTTTCGAAAAGGATTCGGGGGTTCGGCCGAATCCAAAATAGTGGATTCGGTGCATCCCTAATGGTTATGGGTTAAAATTTTAGATTACTATCAGCTCTTCTGCACCTCCTGCTCTTCTTCCTTCTGCTTCCTTCTCACTGAGGCGACTTTGGGCGACTATTGAAAACGCATCGCCGCGTGTGCATTAGCGCAGGCGACTTTGCGTGCAGCCTATGGCGGAAAACGCAGAGGCAGTTCAGGGGGTAGTTGCGCAAAAGAAGTGGCGATTAGTCGCCAGGCGTCAAAATCTCCCCGAATCTCCTTGTGTGGACTAGCCCTTGTTGTGTTAATATATGCTATATACCTTTCCCATTGCTCTATAGGCATAAATATACTTGCCAGATCTCAAACACTTTTGACCTTATACTCACACTTTTCACTCTGATTTGTAACCCAGAGATATTATTAGTAACATATCTGTCCCAAAATAGACACATATGGTAAACTCATAAGTCAGAGGAATTTTGAGGTCAGTAGTTCTGCAATTATTTCTTATTTTAGTCCGACAAAACCTTTAAGCATTTACCATAGTGTCCAGTGTTTCAAAAAGAACAGACACTCTGCTCTACATTTATATATAATCTGCCATCCAATGATTTTCCATTTTAGAAGGTGTTTTATGCCATGTTAGCTACATCCATGTGATTTCTTATATAGCATTTTAATGCAGAATAACACTTAAGTAACGGAGGTAGATTTATTATAAGGTTATTAAAAGTCACTGCCGAGTTCATATAAAGGAATAAGGGCTGCAACTATGTAACGAATTTAGAGGAGACTAATGCAATGCACTTTTCGCAGCAGTTGTAGTAACACAAAGAAATGAATCATAATGCAGCATTTACTGATTTGCTGTTTTTTAAGCATACATCATTGGTACTTGTTAGTCACCTGAAAGACTTGGCACCTTTTATTATGCCCCCACCCTAATTTAAAATTATAAAGGATATTATCATTTTGAGGCCATGTCAATAGTCTGGATTTGAAGTTAGGCAGTTACCCAGTGGCCTTAAGGTTTGCTTGGGATTCTTATGTACTATACTGTATGTTCAAATCATAATCATGTGAACTACTGGGGGGGCTTGCTGTATGGATATGTGTATATATCTCTATATTACTATCTATCTCTCATGAAGTACAGCACTCATGTACAAACTACAATAGATGTTTTAATTTAATTTGGTATTTTGAAAAAAAAAAATTCAATAACATTTCTGCATGTGGCAAAAGTCTGGTGTTTTTAGTCAATGGGATGACAATCAGGTGTGAGTGAGATACCCTGTTTAATTTAAAGAATGGGGATTCAGCAAAGCCTGATCACACATATAACACATTTGTGACAATTCTGTGATAATGTATTATACTGTAACAAGGTGTCAGTTTATACTACACTTTTCTATGGGTGCTGCCTGGCAGTGGTTTTTTTACTGCAGCGGAACTACGCTTTACCGTTTCCCTGGGGCTTCAAAAAATCAATGTAAAATCTGGGAAAACATAAAATCTGTGAAGCAAAGAATGTGTCTTATATGCGCCAGACCGTGAAATAAAGACTTCATATACAGGAAAACATACAATGCAGGTATATAAAACCATGATTCCACTGTAATTGACATTTCTTGAACAATAGCGATCCAAAGAACTGGCAGTAAAGGCATGGCATCCGATATCCGGAAACCCGTTATCCAGAAAGCTCTGAATTTTCGAAAGTCTGTCTCCCATAGATTCCATTTTATCCAAATAATCAAAATTTTTAAAAATGATGAAATTAATTATAAAACAGTACCTTGTACTTGATCCACTTGATTCGACCGTTCGATAATCGAAGTACTGTCTCTTTAAAAAAACTTCTATGTTATGCTATGTTAGCCTATGGGGACCTTCTACAGCATTTTTCTAAGTTTTTTGAAGTCGAAGTAAAATTATATGATCGTACGATAACATCGTTCGAATCGAGCGATTCGAAGGATTTAATCGTTCCAACGATTTTACTTTGACCGCAGAATACCCAAATTCTATGAATTCTATATTCAAATTTGAAGTATTTAAATTCGATGGTCGAATTTCGAAGTATTTTTTACTTCAACCCTTGATAAATCTGCCCCTGAATGTGTCATTGAGGACTTTGATTCCTCTGCCTTAAACATTCCTGGCAACTTTTAATCAAATGTTTTTCAAAGCTCATGCTATGTGCATTCCAAAGAACAACTGATAGCTCATTTGCAGCTGATCTCCTGTTCATATTTACAAGTACTGTAATGGTATAGGATGCACCAGTAATATTATTAGGTAACTTGAGCCATGGGGTAGGATGAATATTAGTTAAGAGGAATGCTCCTTAAGTGTTAGGACACATAAAGCTGGCCATAGACGCAACAATCCGATCGTACGAATCGTGGATTCATACTATTTTCAGACCATGTGTGGAGAGTCCCGACATATTTCGTCCAGCGGAGATCGGTCGTTCAGGTTAGAAAATTTCTGTCAACTGGGGGTAATATCTCTGCGTGTATTGCCGATCATACGATTTTCAGTGGGAGACTGTCGCTAGCTTTGTCTATCGTACGATTGCTGTCAGGGGCAGAACATCGGCTGATCTGTTCTTTAACTACTTTATTTGGTCGGAATGGTTAGACTTTGATCTGAATGGTTAGTGACAGGTCGGGAGATGGGAAAGTACGATCGGATCTTAAGGTTAAGGCATAAAAAGTGCTCAGATTCATCTCTTACAGCTCCCACTGACTTGAATTGCAATTGCCTAAAAGTCACAGTGAGCGATTTTATAGCCAACTGAAAAGTGCTGGTCTTAAATTAGTAGATCATTAGAAAGATCCACAAGACAAAGCAGGGATCAATTACCTTTTATCTGATAGGCTCATCAGCATTTACTGCACTGCTGCTTGGAGATGCCTGTGGCTGAAGTAACAGAGGGAGTGAAGGAGATAATAAAATTTGGTTGCTGGGTAAAGCAGCAGCTCTGAACGTTAAATTTTTACCCAAGATTTAAAACATGTATATAGTTAAACTATATTATGATCAAATGTGCTTACAGTGTAATGACTGTATTCAGTGGTGTAACTAGATGTTGTTGGGCCCCACAGCAAATTAATTTTAGGGCCCCCAACATATCCAGTGTTTGTCCTGTTTTACCAATATATTTTCAAATTGCTCATCAATGAGAGCCTCATGGGGCCCCCTGTACCTCCTGGGCCCCCTGCAGCCGCAGGGTCTGCTTCCTCTGTAGTTACGCCCCTGACTGTATTGCTTTAAAGGCATGTGCAATGGTTTTGTATAGATTATATTCAAATTGTTGCTCTGACTATTCTGTGATAATGTATTATACTGTAACAAGGTGTCAGTTTATACTACACTTTTCTATGGGTGCTGCCTGGCTGTGGTTTTTTTTACTGCAGCAGAACTACGCTTTACAGTTTCCCAGGGGCTTCAAAAAATTTAAAATCTGGGAAAACATAAAATCTGTGAAGCAAAGAACGTGTCTTACATGCGCCAGACCGCGAAATAAAGACTTCATATCCAGCAAAACATACAATGCAGGTATATAAAACCATGATTCCACTGTAATTGACATTTCTTGAACAATAGCGATCCAAAGAACTGGCAGTAAAGGTATGGCATCCGATATCCGGAAACCCGTTATCCAGAAAGCTCAGAATTTTGTAAAGTCTATCTCCCATAGATTTCATTTTATCCAAATAATCAAAATTTTTAAAACTGATGAAATTAATTTAAAACAGTAGCTTGTACTTGATCCAAACTAAGATATAATTAATCCTTATTGGAAGCAAAACCAGCCTATTGGGTTTATTTAATGTTTACGTGATTTTCTAGTAGACTTAAGGTCAGGCCCGGATTTAGGGAAAGGCCCCCTAGGCCCGGGCCTAGGGCGGCAAGATGTTAGGGGCGGCAAGAAGGCGCCCCCTAACATCTTGTGTTAGTCGGCTGCTCCTGATAGATTCGGCTGGCTTTAGGACCGCTCCTCCAGCCTATCTCCCGCTGTGGCTCCGCCCCCTCCCACTCCTCTCTGTGCTCGTGCTGCTGCTGCCTCTGCTGTGCTGCGTGTGTCCCAGCAAGGTGATCTGTTCCTGGTATGTACATTTAATATTTCCCCTGCAGATCTGCTGTTTATCGGCCATGTAGAGAAATATGTCATAGTCAACTTGCAGATTTGCTGGAGGTGCAGAATCACAAGTGTTCTAACTTCTAAACCTGTTACAGATTTTTTTATGTCCCTTTCCTGCTTCCTACAAAATGAAAACCATTTCAGTTCTTGTATTATAAGGGATAATGTACCCCCTACTGTAAATGATAAGGATATTAGAAGTCACTGAGGGGTTCTATGGCCATATAAAGGCACAAGGCTGCAGGCTGAGTTATACAGGGAACTCTGAGTATCACTTATGTATTATAATGGATAATGTACCCCCTACTGTAAATGATAAGGATATTAGAAGTTACTGACGGGGTTGTTCTGTGACCATATAAAGGCACAAGGCTGCAGGCTGAGTTATACAGGGAACTCGGAGTATCATCATGTATTATAAGGGATAATGTACCCCCTACTGTAAATGATAAGGATATTAGAAGTAGGGATGTAGCGAACTGTTCTGCTGCGAACTAGTTCGCGCAAACTTCGACCGTTCGCGTCCGCCGAACGTTCGCGAACGTTTGGGAACGTTCGCATTTTGAGTTCGCGTTCGATTCGAATACAAGTCGTTCGACCATTCGACCATTCGAATTCCTTCGACCGCTAAAATCGAACGATTTCCATTCGTTCGAACGATTGTAAGCATTCGATTCAATGAAAAGCATTCGATCGAATGGCTTCGATCGTTCGATTCGAATGAAAATCCTTCGATCGAATGATTAAAATCCTTCGATCGTTCGAATCGAACGATTTTAGCGGGTGTTCGAAGTTCGCGAACTGTCCGCGAACGTTCGCATTTTTTGCCGGTGTTCGCGAACGGCGTTCGCGAACACCAAATCGGCAGTTCGCTACATCCCTAATTAGAAGTCACTGAGGGGTCCAGTAACCATATAAAGGCACAAGGCTGCAGGCTAAGTTATACAGGGAACTCGGAGTATCACTCATGTATTATAAGGGATAATGTACCCCCTACTGTAAATGATAAGGATATTAGGAGTCACTGAGGGGTTGTTCTGTGACCATATAAAGGCACAAGGCTGCAGGCTGAGTTACACAGGGAACTCGGAGTATCACTCATGTATTATAAGGGATAATGTACCCCCTACTGTAAATGATAAGGATATTAGGAGTCACTGAGGGGTTGTTCTGTGACCATATAAAGACACAAGGCTGCAGGCTGAGTTATACAGGGAACTCGGAGTATCACTCATGTATTATAAGGGATAATGTCTGCTGAGAAATAGGAACTACAAAGATTATGCTGCTGCCAAGATTTGACTTTTTTATTTTATAATAAATATTTAACTGATGCTGCGGCTGCCCACTGTAGCACAATTGACAAACTTATCAAAACAAGGGACACATCTCTCTCTGCATCTATGTATAAAAAGGTGTCTATATATAGAGAATATATATAGATATATCTCAAACAAGCCTAACTGCTAGTTGATCCATCTGATCCACTTTTGCATAAATGTCCTGATTGGAAAAAGATTCACATCCAGAAAATGCGTGCGGGGGGGGGGGCGGCACAGTAGCTGGGCCTAGGGGGGCAAGGAGCGTAAATCCGGCCCTGCTTAAGGTATGAAGATCCAAATTATGGAATGATCTGTTATCCAAAAAGCCCCAGGTTCTGAGCATTCTGGATAACAGGTCCCATACCTGTCTTTTGCTTTCAGCCTGGATGTTCAGGAATATCTAGCATGTGAAAATAAGCATTTAAACCATATCTCATCTTACCTGGTCTTTAGGCTAAACCTCCTCATCCACTAATTGGGATATGCAGGAGGGAGGCAATCCCACAGGTTGGCAGCCTATAAACTTTGTAATGAAAAACAGGAGTTCTGTTTTGATGTAGAAAAACAAACTTGTACAATGCAGCACCCTTGCTGTCATTAAGGGGGTTATTTATTTAAGTCCAAATGCCAAAAACTTGAAAAAAATCTAGTTTTTTTTTACTATAAAATCAAAATCTTTAGAGGAAATTTTTTTCCGAGATTTATTATACCTCCAGGATGGAAAAAGTCTGAATCCGAAAATCCGGCATCTCGGACCTGCCAAGATTGTATGTAAGTCAATGGGAGAGGTCGCTATCCAATTTGAAAGTTTCTGTGGTCTGCGCTGGAATTAGCCCGAAAATCCAACTAAATCGTACAATTTTATCGAGTTTGTCCTTGATGTGATTAAATCGTGCTTTTTTTTTATTAATGAATAAGGTCACATTGTGGATTCTAGTTTGGTCAGACTTTTTTATTTAAAAAAAATCAGAAAAGAAATCTGATTTTGTTAAATTACCTCCTACATATTTTATTCACAGATAGAGGAAAGAAAATGATAATCTACAAATGTACAGTAAATTAAGTTTTCCAGCCCTTTAACTCAAGCAGTAGATGGTTCACTAATGTCCAAATAATGTGTTCTCTAAATTGATTAGGTGTTCTTTGTTTCAGGCTCATTTCCCTATCAGCACCTCAGTAGTACTGTATCCCCTTGCACCATTCATTTCATGTTTAATGCATAACTCAAATATGTGGGCCCGGGTGCAAAAATGTTCCTGGCATAGGCCCAGTTCATTGTAAATGACTGTAAAATCACTAACATTTCAGCATTCACTTTGCTCCTATACATGAGTGCTCCTGCTACAGCAACCAGTAGTGGAATTCCACATTTTATGTATATATATATATATATATATATATATATATATATATATATATATATATATATATATATATATATATATATATATATATATATATATATATATATATATATATATATATATATATATATATATTTATTTGTCCTTCCTTGTACCCAAGGTTACCTGGCAACTCTAGAGAAGACTTATTTGTTTGTCTGTCACTATGGAAAAGATGGAATTAAATTTATGGGAGTAGGCCTTGTTCAGACCATGTCAATATTTAGTATACTGGTCTATAATATTACGACATGTCTACTAATTAGTTCCCAGTAGTCAAGTAAATACTGTAACAGTGCAACAAATAATTATAGCATTTAATATTCCTTTTCCAAAACAGATTATAATTATTAAAACTGTGGACGTGATTTGAATGAAGAAGTAGAGTGATAAATATAATTGGGACTTAATATATATTTATTTTCAAGGTGTGTCCCTCCTAGTGCCTTGACTCAGCAGTTTCAAAATGTCGGTGCAATTATGGGCCCATGCAGATGGCTAAGAAAACAAATACCCAAGAGCCTGAGTTCTTGTGAGTTCTCATATCAATTAACTGGATGAAAAATAATTGCAATAGAAACACCAAGGGGCCGATTCATCAAGCTCGAGTGAAGGATTCGAAGTGTTTTTTGGGCTACTTCGACCATCGAATGGGCTAGTTCGACCTTCGACTACGACTTCGAATCGAAGGATTCGAACTAAAAATCGTTCGACTATTCGACCATTCGATAGTCGAAGTACTGTCTCTTTAAAAAAAACTTCGACCCCCCTAGTTCGGCAGATAAAAGCTACCGAAGTCAATGTTAGCCTATGGGGAAGGTCCCCATAGATATATAGATATATATATATATATATATATATATATATATATATAAATACAGGTATGGGACCTGTTATCCAGAATGCTAGGGACCTGGGGTTTTCTGGATAACAGATCTTTCTGTAATTTGGGTCTTCATGCCTTAAGTCTACTAGAAATTCATTTAAACATCAAATAAACCCAATAGGCTGGTTTTGCTTCCAGTAAGGATTACTTATATCTTAGTTGGGATCAAGTACAAGCTACTGTTTTATTATTACAGAGAAAAGGGAAATAATTTTTAAAAATTTGGATTAATTTAAAAAAATGGAGTCTACGGGAGACAGCCATTCCGTAATTCAGAGCTTTCTGGATATCGGGTTTCCGGATAAGGGATCCTATACCTGTATATAGTATTTTATCTTTATTGAAGATATAAGATACAAAGATAGCAGAACATGTTGTCTATAAATTCCAGCAAACTACTGTCTTGCCCTTACTTCTCCATTGATAACCAGACAACCAAGCTGAACGGTAGAAACTGTTTATATTTTGCGGTGCCATACGTTACAGATATAACTTCTGAAATGCGACACTACTAAAATTCCATGTCTAAATATTTCCTAAATCCAGACATGACTCCTCTGACCTGTGTGTCCAAAACAGCAAGGCGCTAATTCTCTTATAATCAAATTTCCCTTCTGGTTTAAGATTTGGTCACAGAATTGCAAACCTATTACTCTACGAGTCATGGAATGGCCTGAAGCAAGAACATTACATTTGTTATAATACTAGTAGGACTAATCAGATGAATTATTAATCTGATTTTGCCCGTTTGGTAAACACCACAATTTATTTAATTGTATTATTGGATCTGAATTGGTACATGGTGTTTGACATGTGTATTTAAAACAAGTGGAAATATAAGATGTTATATGAGACAAGTAGTTAAATGAATGCCTTCAGTGTCTTTCACGTCGCCTCTTAAACCAGCCGCTGTTTTAGTAAGTAACTCCAAGAAGCATTAAAAATATACATGATTCAAAAAATGCTCGGAAAAAGGGAAGAGCAAAGAGAATTATATTCTTTTTAGAATTCAAAACATGGTTGCCAAACTTATTTGACAGAGAAGCAACCCAAAACATTCAAAATCAACCCAATTACATCCATATGTCCCAGTGATGCCACATTAGTTTGATACTTGAGCAGCCCAATCGATTCAAATTCCAACCTATTTGATAGGCCTCACCAGTGTCGACTGGGATGCCAGGGGCGCAACAGAAATCCTTAGACTGTGGGCCCACCAGAAAACCTTAGACCTTGAGCCCACTTTCCAAACTCAACCTCTTTTTTCTCCTAGTCTTTTATAGCTACTTACTATATTCTTCCATTATTAAGCATTTTTTTTTCCATAAAGAAATAGGGAATGACCATGAAATAGGCTAAATTGTTAGACGCAAGAGGGTCCACTGACCCCTGGGCCCGTCAGGAGTTTTGCTGGTATCCCGTTGGGCCTCATCCTCTGTTTGTCACTAACTTCATAGGTTGATAAAAAATAAAAGTTTTGAGATAGAGAGTCCCTAAAGAAGAGACCAAATGTATAACTTTAGTTAAAGAATAATAAAGGTTTTGGAAGTCTCTTCCCAAGAAGAAACCATATATCCACAGGCAAAGAATAATGAAGATTTAGCAAAGCATTGCTTCCTCCCCACCAAAAAAAAATACAACTGCCAAATATCCAAAGGAAAACAATAATGAAGGTTTAGAGAAGCGTAAGCCTCCCAAGAAGAGACCAACTGCCATAAATTCATGGGCAGAGAAAGCTAATAGATTAGAGATACTTACAGTAGATTATCCAGTAAGTGAACAACTACATTATGTTCACATTAAAAGAAAAATGATGATTTAGAGAGGCTTTGCGTACACAGAACAATACTAACTGCCATATATGAATATACAATTATAGAAATTGGTAGCATTCCCAAACAAAAAAAAGTCTCCTCCTCAGATTGTTTTAAGACATAACGCATATCATAGGTGGTTATTTATGAAAAGCTGAATTCTTCTAATTATTTAATTAAAAATTCTGACCAAACTAGAATCCACAATTTGACATTATTTATTATTAAAAAGCACGATTTAATTGGATTTTTCGTAAATTTTTCCTGAATTTCTTGGGTTTTTTTTGGTGCTTTTTCCTGAAAAGACCAAAATAGTCAGATTTTTGGGCTAATTTCAGGGCAGACCACAAGCATTTCCAAATAGGAACCTCTCCCATTGACTTGTAAACAACCTCACCAGGTCTGAGATGCTGGATTTTCAGATTCTTACTTTTTGTAGCTTCGAAGTATAATAAATCTCGAAAAATTTCATTTCTTTTTCCACCAAAAAATGGATTTTATAGTAAATAAAACTCATATTTTTCCAGTTTTTAGCATTCAGACTTTAATAAATAACACCCTGTATATACCAAATAAGATTTTTTTTTGTCACTAGTCTGGATACATATCAATTTTAGAAATAAAGGAAAATAATTTCAAAAATGTGAATTATTTGATTAAAATTGAGTTTATGGAGATGGCCGTACTGTAATTGGGAGCTTTCTGGATAATGGGTCTCTGGATAATGGATCCCATACCTGTTTTACATAAATAATGTATGCCCAACCAGGAGCACCTTCTGATTGAAACATTTACTACACACTTCAATTCCATGGAGTAGTTCACTCATTCATGAGTAAAGGGGGTCTCTGGCAATGCAGTGTGGGTGGCATTACATAAATAAAGGATGCTCAACCAGCAGCACCCTCTATTCTTATTGAACAAGTCACAGTATCTCACTAACATCCTAAGGATAATGGCACATGATCTGCTGATTTCGGCAGGGAAATCTGGAAGTTTAGCTTTTCATGGTGAATTGGCCCTATATGTGCGTGATAGGCAGGGTCAGACTGAAAAAACCCGGTGGGCCCCTGGCTTTTGTGGGCCCCGCTGACCCAGATCCACACCCACAGTAACTTCTTAATGCGAAAAAACATTGTGCACATTCGCGTATGCACACACACATGGTGTTTTTATCGGCGAATATGCACATATTCCTTGCGCCGGTGCAACACAAGGGGGGCGGAGGGGGCACTGGGGTAGCAGCCCCGGTGGGCCCCTGCTGATAGGGCTAGGAAGAGGGAACCCAAGGAGGGTGTTAGGGATTGTGGGTGTTGAAGTTTCTTAGGTTGCTGTAGAAATAGGTGGAGACACAAGGCGGTTAAAGGAGGGAGAGAGTAAATGGGGGTGTTCTGTTTTGCCTTGAACAGCTTTTGCCCCCACCCTCCCCAGATTAAAGGGGGTAGTGGCAGTGACAGACTGGCCCACCGGGATACCAGGAAAACTCCCGGTGGGCCAAGGTGTCAGTGGGCCCTCATGGTGCGGGTCCCATACCTGTACTGAGTTTCTCAACTCCTTATTGGCACAGTGCCCCTGACTGCTTTTGGCAACAGATTGCTATTGCCCTGTCAATGATCTTTTGCTGTGATTGGCTACAAAATTATTCTACAACTGCCCTTTAATGCTGGAACCCATTCAAGGAAACACAGGTAAAAACATTCATTACAAAAGACTTAAAACATAAGTAAAATACATGGAAAAGGCATAAAATGATATCTGAAGAAACATATTAAATACATAACTAAAAAATACTGAAGCACAGACCAAGACATTCCCCCACCATGGAACAGTATTAGAAATAAATGTAACAACGTCAACAATAATCTGCATTTGTGATGCATTAATCCCATGAGTTCTGTGCAAAGCTTTAACAGATACATTTTAGTGGATTGACACTTTTGCCTATAAAATCTACTGCACTTTATCAAGGAGTGTAGCTGTTTGTTCACTGGCCTGTGGTGGTGCACAGAGTGTGCGGTGTGATTTGTCATCATCGCTAAATGTTTGTGTGATTATCTTAGTGTGGTTTGTCGAACAGTTCATGTGGGCGTCTCACAGGCTAACAAACAGGAGAGCAACAAATTGCAAGGGCAATCCAAAAACCTTTAGTAACCATAATACAATCTTCTATTCAGAGAGCATAGACTGCCCTGTAGTCTGTACCTTTCACATTGAGAGAATTAGATTAGGTTTTACATAGCTGGTCCCTGTGGTCTCTTTTAAGCTAATTCCCTGTATCATATTTTGCATAATTCTGTTTATTTCTTTAGGGGTTCTTAAACACACAGTTTGTACATTGTGCCTCCATCATTAAGCTCTGTTTATTTGACTCTCCCTTATGCTTCTGTTTTCTCAGCTACTAATAACTGGTCCATGCCAAGCCCCGACCTGCCCCAAATTTCAGCAGAATTCATGGAAGCCATATAAAGGCATCAGTGTATTATCCCAGTGGAAAAGTGAAAGAGTTACATGTTTGCGTTCTGCGTGCTAATGAGTTGTGTGTTTATTATTATCTTTTCTCTGCCAACGTGTCCAGGCGTTTTCTCTGGTAGAACAGGTACCATTTTTGCGGTGTGTAAGTAAATATTGTATAATCAAAATTCACAGTGTTTGCTGAAAATGAAAATATGGAGACTTGAACATGCAAGTACTACCTGATGTTTATACTTTCAACTTTTTTCAACTATAACTCCCATCATCAGCAGTCAACCAATCGATGTCAGAAGGATGGTAGTAGATATCGTTCTAGAAAGGCATGTTTTTGGGATCCCTGGGTTGACGAGCCCTAGGTAATATCCAGGAGTAATATCCAGGACATGATTTAAATTCCAAGAATGCAACCAGGATACAACTAAGGTTGTCAGTTTAACATAAAATGATAGCACCCTAGCCTTCAGTTACTAAAAAAGTTCCTTTTAATCCCTAGCTTTGTAAGAAAACCCAAATTTATTCAAGCCAATCAGTACATTACTTCCCCATGATTCACTACTACTTAGAAGTATTATGAGATAATATGCAGTGTACACCTGTGTATTATTATTTTATTATGTTACAATATAACATTTATATAGAATTCTTGCACTTATGTCCTTACATCTACATGATTTTGGGCATTGTGTGAGCAGGTCATGAGAGTACACATGAACAATCTTCAAAAAAACAGTACTCCTTAAGCTGGCTATACATGTACCAATAATACTGAATGATTATTGTGTTGGCCCTCCAGTTGATATTCGTGTACAATGAGGGGCCTTGATGTGAAACGTGATCTTACATATTTTGGCCAAAGTGTGGTACTAACACCTCATTTCTTGTAATAATTATTTTTAAAGGCAAACCTAGCGCTGGCAATCTCTTTCTCTTTGTGTACAAATATTGGCTTTTTATCGTTTATAGCAGCTGGTCAACTCCAGGTTGTTGGTTAGACCAAGCGCCGGCGATTTCTTTCTGTGTTTCATGTACAAATTGTAGCCAAATTTTGCCTATCAGCCTTTAAAACAGGGAATGATTTACAGGAATGATTGTATGTTAATGGGCTGGGTCTTAAAAGCTCCCTGCTTTCTTACTAGAGCTTCTGAGTTTAAGAGTAAGTGCACTGTTGGTCTTACTACTCAGTCCCATTGTTTGCAGGGGGACTTGATTTTAAATGCACTACATAGAATGCTAATGGATAGTATTAGGAGGGGCCTTGGCCAAAGTGTGGTACTAATGCCTCATGTTTTGAAATAATTATTTTTAAAACACACAGTGTGCTCGCAATTTTTCTCTGATATTTATGTACTATAAATATTGGTTGACCTGGAATCAGCCAGGTTAGAAAACGTCATTTGCAGATGTACCATATTGTTCGGTTCATGGTTGACAGAAAGAAGTAAAGATTTGCCACAGGTGTTTCCCATCAGACTCACTCTGTTTGGCCTCAGGGCCTGTTGAGTGCAGAGATTATCTGGTTAGCCTTTGTAAGTCTGTGTTTGGTATATTGCAACCACAGGACCCAGAATTTACTGCCTCATCAATGGTAAGAGTAAAGCAGCTAATGTTCCTTTATCACAGTAGTGGAGCTTGATGAACATCAAGGGGTTAAGGCAGGGTAGGCCTTGACCAGGTTAGGAAGGAAGGACAGTGATTGGGTTGGGTTTAAGCAAAGAAGGGTGGGGATAAAGGTTGGACGGAGAGAGGGTATAAGAAGGGGCCACAGCGAGTTGTACTTCCATTTTCAGCTTTGGCAGCACAGGGTGGATCAACCCACCGAGTCCCATGCTATTGGTATAAGGGGTTATTTGGTTGTCCCAGCTTGTGTATAATTATGGTTGGGAATGCTTGCAAAGTGGATAGTGGCTCTGGTGTTCTGGTATAGTAGAGTACAATTCAGCACCTCCGTGGGTAGTGGTCGCAGGAAGTAGCGGTGCGGAGTGAGGCTTATACGCTTCTACTAGCCCATCAGAACACGCATGGCAGGTGGCCCTTTCACTTCTATGGAGTGTTTGTTGGCAAGTCATTCCCAGGATGCTGGTTAAAAATCTCTATATATCATGTTTTGTTAATGGTTATTTTGTAAAAAGAAAAAAGCTGTCGCCTTTCCATAATGTAGATAGATGAACAAACTCTACATTTTCTGCCACATTACTGCATACAGAATGTGACATATATCCAAAATATTTCACATATGCCAGGGTACAAAACAAAGCTACCCTGGCATATGTGAAACATTTCAATCGTTCATCACATGCTCTATGGTTTCAAGAAATACTCCTTCCCTTCTGTTTCATATGACAATATAAGCTTGTGATGGACAGGGGAAGGAGCAGCCAGGGTCAGCATGGTTTATACAGTGGGGTGAAACACAGACAAAGTGAGGGTGGGAACAAGAGACAAAGACAACAAGAAAGTGTTGTATGGATTACTCATTTCTGGATTCATTTCTTTAACCACACATATAGCATTCAGCAGTAGTATATTATAACTTATATCTACTCTTAGAAAAATATATACACTGTCAAATTTGTGTTGATGTGCATCAGTTATAGAGGAAGCAGACCACGTATGGCTTCCAGAGGGCCGGGGTGGAAAATCTCTCCTCCACTATTGCCCTCCTACATTGTCAAGAGTAGCAGTGTGTGGGGGCAGAGAAGGGTTTGCTGAGAACACTATTCGCCTCCATAGATTTTGTTGCGAGGGGGCCTGGCATTTATAGTTGAGTAGCCATTGATCATCAAATTATTAAAGAGAGGCTTTTAGCAGATTCGAAATGTTTAAGGTTGTCAGTCATAAATTCTACAGATACTGCAGGTTTCTTTACATATTTTTAGAGATAGATGTTCTGCATTTTGGGCCGCTTGGTGCTCTAACACGTGTCTGGGGCATATGAACATGAGGCCCACAATCTCTGTTTGGGAGGAAACAGTGGTTGAAATTTCTCACTTATTTGGACTAATTCTGCCTTAAGGTAAGACAAAAAGTGATCCAAATCTCCTGCCAGGGTATGACCCATCAGAGAAGTAACATGGTAATGTAATACAAAGTCCCCAAAGGTCTAGTAACCCATAGCAACCAATCAGTTGCTTGTTTTGAAAAAACTGACCAGTAAATGCTACCTACTGTTTGGATGCTACGTAAACATAAGTATGGACTAGCTTTAGTGTTAGTGCTTCAGATGGATAAATCCACACAGGGAGGCCCTGCCGCATATACAGCACAGTATTTGCTAGAAGATGCATTTAAAACTTTTTCCAAAATTGCCCTGTCTAGATTTGCAAAAGTAAACTCTAATTTTCTTCTTGCTTATGTTCAAACGCCTATTTATATATGTACTTCTGCTGCTCCCCTGCTACATGGCCACTTATCCCAAGTGCTTAAAAGATTCCTGGAACTCCCCTGGTTTATTAGTAACATCATTGAAGAACTGAGTACCTCTGACATGGGTCAGGCATGTGTGCGAAGGTCAACAAATTTAACAAGGACTTTATTTGGTTAGGAGAGACTCAGGTAAAAAACACCATTTGTTTGCCATTCATTTTGCTCTTACATTAGAAAACTTAAATTGGTTTATATGAGCCAGAGCTAAGCTAAACATTTTAACTTGTCAATCACCTGCTGTTTGTTGACCCAAGGTTGGTAGATAGGGAGATGGTAAGTGGAAAGAAATACGTCCCATGGAAAAATTCTTTAGGGAAAAAATTGAGTTTTTGGTAGATTTCACAAAGTGCCAATTTTGGGTTCAGTTATGACCCACGTTGAATTGTGATTACATAAACAATCTGAAAAAGGAGCTTCAAGAAAATGTGTTTGCATTTAATGGCACTTAATTGGTTTAAAGCTGATTTTGTTTTTTTGTGGTATCTTTGCAGACCTTGGGCATTTTTATGAGACCCGCAGAGTTGTATGTTTTTCTTTTCACACATGGGGGGCTTGGGTTAGTCATCTCGCTTTCCAAAACCTTACTCCTCCAATTTAATGCAAGTCACATCAAACTGTATGACTTCCAAGTAGGTGATAAAAACATATTCTAATTAATAGAAAGCCGTGGCATTGTTTCCCAGCTGTATATCAACTATCATTAAGCAACTCGGAATAATCCCCAACATGTGCTGTATTCATTATGGTGATTGTCTATCCACTGCGTTGGCCAACAAATGTACAGAAGGTTACCTCCCTATGTTTAGGGTGTAGTGAAATGAATCATAGATGACAAGGCTTGTACTCTTTATGTACCTGCTATTACCAGCAAGGTGAGAACAAAACCAATTATTTGAACTACCCTAATACCCCATTCTGACTTATGATCAAATGAAGGAAGAACAAATGCAAACAAATCTTTACCATGTGAAAATATTCAAATTGTTCAAATCTGCATTTTGTTCTGGTTTATATGCATTTTGCCTCAAAGACCTTCCATATCTGTACAGACATTACACATTATTGTTTAAAAGCCACACACTCTGCACAATATTACAGTAAGTCATGCATAACTTGTAGATAGTGAGCAATATATACCTGGGTGTATCTACAGGGGAATGCACAGGGTCAATCCACAGTTGTACACAGAGGGTTAGGGATTAGTGATGGGCGAATTTATTTGGCAGGCGCGAAATCTCAGCACACTTGCGCGTTTCACCGCCAGCGAATAAATGTATGAATTTGCTGCGATAATTATTACTATTAGGGATATGAGAAAACAGTGACCTGGGTTAATAAACTGATAGTGATATGAGGTGTGAAGCTTGGGTGCAGGGTAGGGTTGTCAACTAGATAGAATTGCTTTCAGATAAGCTATTGTTTGTCCTACTCATTTTAAATGGAGGAGTCACTGTCAGGTTTGCTGTTTTACTATTAAGTGTTATTCCCATATCTACAACAGGTGGGGCATGGGAGTATTTTTAGCAATTATAGCAGGTATCAGGATGCTGTTATGTTGTTACCTTCATATTGTTCTGTTGATTTAGTAATTTAGAGTGACTGAAGTTTATCAGAGCACAAGTCACTTGACTGACGGCACCTGGGAAACTAAGAATATGTCTAGCCCCGTGTCAAATTTAAAAAATAAATATAAAAAATCTTTTTGTTATTTTAAAAAACAGATGTCAATACAGTATTCTGCTGGAAGAGTGCTATAAACTGATGCATTTTGTAAAAAAAACAACAACATTTTTTCCAGTAACAGAATACCTTTAAAGGGAAGTCCCTTTCTTCTAAAGAGTAAATAAAAATGTAAAGATGTCGAATAGCTCTGCTCCAACTTGCCACCTTCCAAGCCCACTGTTAGATAAACATCTTCAAGCTGGAAGCTCATGACAAATGCCAGTGCTAACATCTGCATATTTCTACAGAGCAGCTGCTTAGTGTGGGCAGAGTCTACTTACAAAGAGTTAGAAAGTAACGCTAAAACAAGAGAAAGGAAAAAGTTTAAAGAGAATTGACAACGTAAGTTCATATTCATTATTTTAGGAAATATACCCTGCTAAATATTAAATATTTAACGTACAACCACCTTAAATGTATGTTATATTTAATGCGTTTCCCAATATTAGTGGAAGCTTCTATACTTTCTTGTAATAATAATATACATTCAGACATACACAGGGCCAGATTGCAACACATAGGTACCCCTATAGCCTGCTATACACCGGTGCATTGGGTAGCTGCATGTCCCTAGTGCTCCTCAGCAAGTGGCTGGGTAGCATGCCTCGCCACAAATCCAGGCCTGCACATACATGCAATAGGAATATAATTTTCTGTGTGTGGAGAGAAGATGTTTTTAGGCTTATACAGCTCATGAAACTTTTTGGTGATTTGTTACAGTATATAAGGAATGTCCAAACTGTTGTCCTCCAGTCCTGCTCTTGAGATCGTAAACAACCGAGGGTTCAATATCTAACATCAAACTTTCTTTATCATTATTTCTCATGCAAGTAAAATATTTTCGTGTAGGACATGAATGTAAACATTTATGGATGTAAAATAATTGGGGGGGGGGAGAAATACATGGATGACCTATTTTCTATGGGCAGGGGGCCACCTTCTGCAATGGCCCAGATAAGCTGATACTATGTGCAACTACATGCTACTATCAAATGTGGTGCACATCCATTTTTGTGTAATGGTCTAAAATCTATCACCATCAATCTACGACCATGTTCAGAATTATTTTGGTGATTAGGAAGAAATGGTATGCACCTTTGCGCAGTTTAGAACATAATGCCACACAGTGCCTTCCTAGTTATTGTGAAAAATATTCAGACATGTAGGTTGTAAACCCCATCGTTCTTTGGTGTGTGTCCTTGCTGGTGCAGGCCGAATTGGAGAAACCACACACTGCACAAAACCAAAACAGCGTGTCCTGGTGCCCGGTGGAGGAATCGGCAACCTCTAAGCCAAGGTATGTAGAAATTCACCGGCACACAGGAATTAAGTTAGCAGGGCAAGCCCTTACAATTTTATTAATGCAGTGCAGCGTTTCGGGGCACGCCCTTTTGCTTGACAAAGGGGTGTGCCCTGAAAAGTTGCACTGCATTAATAAAATTGCAAGGGCTTGCCCTGCTAACTTAATTCCTGTGTGCCGGTGCATTTCTACGTCCTTGCTGGTGCAGGCCTTCTGATGTGCCCCTAAGCCATCTGCTCTTGTGGTTTATGGCTGTGTGGAGACTTGTACAGGTTAGGTTAGTTTGAACACTCTTTTTTTGGAAACCTGTTATGTTTCATCATGGAAATGCTAAACTACTACTACAAGAACTTCACCAGATCTGTTGATTAAAAGTCTGAATAGTAGCACCTTTAAGACATAACCCAGGATCGTGGAATGAAGAACACATTTTCCACAGATTTGCAGCAGAGCAGTACATGTTCTGTGAGTCTATCAAAGCATGCTGAAAGTTTTTGACCCTTTCTCTTTGGCCCTGTTTATTGTATGCCACCCACTCACTCCCCTGTCTAAAATCCTGATGCTATGTGTAGCCTTCCATTGGTATTATATATGGGCCCTCAACATTTTCTTTTCTCCTTTTTTAATCATGTTCAAGCCAACAAGAGTAATCAAAACACGACACAACTGCCCAGATGCTCTGAAAAGCTACTCCTCAGCATTAGGCATTGGAAAACAACACATCTCTCCGTTCCAACAAGGGGAATCGACTTTCTCTAAGCTCAGCAGAAATTAAAATCTAGGAAACTAGTAAAAAAATATAAAGGTGGGGGGGCTGGAGCTAAGCACAGTTAGAATCCAATTAGGTAATTTATTTAATTTAAATAAAATCGTCTCTATGACTTAGCATCTTTGAATAGAAATTATGGAAAATGTTTTTTGATTATTGGGCCCTTTGTAGCTTCTAGGGGTCTTGCAGTCACCCATAGTTGTATACCCCTAAAAAGAGCTTTGTTTGATCTGATCATCCAGTAGAGCACATCCAGTAGAGCACATAAAAGTAGTTTGGCACTCTCAAGTTGCTTTTCAGAATGAGTCCCCACAATCCTCTTTATTACAGAGTCAAGGATGTCTTCCTTTTGAGTGCATGCCTTGACATCTGCAAACTTCCCTTGCACCAATATGTGCACTCTGCTCAATGTTCACAACAAACAAATGGGTGCTTAGTGCAATTGTGTGGAAGTACAAGCAGTGGCTTCTGATGCAAGTATCTTTAATGAATCCCATCTTTCAATCAACAACTGCACCTAAAGTAGCACGACCAAAACTGCACTTGCAACCTCTTTAGATTTTAGAGATCATCACCTGGCCAACAGACCTCCAGCTGGACTTCTTGCACCCCAGTTACATTAAGGAACATGGTCCCATTGCAGACCAAACTTGGAACTGAGTGATCTAAGCTCCAAATTCTCACCACCATGCGTATCAGACACTCATCCCTATACTACAATTCACTCATGGTACATGAGTACATAAAGCAGATTTCTTTTTTAGCTATCCCCTTTAAGTAAATTCATTTCTTTTCACAAGGTCACTTATGAAAGGACAGGATATGTTTTCAGAACTGCATCCATGGAGAATCAGAAACACTTAGATGGTCCCATACCGTTCCCTTCCTAGTTCCCAATCATGTACTTGCAACCTAAAACATACAATCTGTTCTTGACAGGACTTGACTATAAGTTCAATGAATAAACACATTATAACGGAGGTTGCAAAGCTCTGACAGATGAAAATAAAGACTTGACTTCCTTTCTTGGCCCTACACTCTTCTCCTGATTTTTTAGGGAAATAATACTGCCCAAGTACAACATGTTTATTTGATGATCTAAGCATATGTATATGGAAATATATGGAAAATATCTCATCTTCAAAGCTGACTGCAATGATATCTGCCTTATTTTTAATTAAGCTGTTAACTGTTCACTTTTTTATAGTCAGAAGCAAGTAAATGTTTTATATAAGGCACCATAAGAACTTAGGATGTTTGTAATTGGAGAGGGTCCATTCCTTGTATTAAAATTGCTGCTTCTTAACCCATTTAATAGTTTCCATTCAAGTGAAATTATATTGAGGTGGCCCATGTTTTATGGCTACTACAAGCATTCAGAACGCTTTGGCCCACAGTCCTTAGTATATACTTTATTCATATATATATATATATATATATATATATATATATATATATATATATATATATATATATATATATATATATATATATATATATATATATATATATATATATATATATATATGTCAAGCTAGGAATTGTAAACATGGGTAAGGGTTAACAAAAAAGTCTGAAACTGGATTACTGTTATTGTTGAGCAGATTTTGATGTATGATATGCGAATGTGAAACTGTCAGCTAGTCTTGTGTATTAATTTTTTTTTTTTTGCGAGACACCCACATGCCCCATAACTAAAATCAGATGGTCATTTTCATTACACAGCAGAGGCATGAGGATTGTCGCCCACTCATTCCCCCTCCACAGACCATTCGTGGTTAGGAAGTCTAAAATAAGTGGTTTTACTCTTTGTTTGTTAGACTTTACATAGGATATGCCATGGCAGAAAATAAAAGCAAAGGATAAAAACAAATCTGATGATGAGTATAATCAAAGCAGTGATTCTACATATACCAGTGGGTATTATCACTATAAAATGGTCCACATTCCTGTGTGCTCTAAATGATCAGGCTGCAAATTTAGTAGTTATGATTGGGGTTGCTGTCTTTTATTTCATATCATGTGTGACTAGCTAAGGCCAATATATGTATATGAATGATATACTGTACCACAATGCAACCTATTAGGGGCCATAATAACTTTGTCACTGCTTTGTCCATAGCCTCAAGAGACTGAATGAGGTACTTAATAGTCCAGTTGGAAAATGGATCTTGATTGAAAACAGTTACTTGTCTGGAAAACATGTAACACTTATTATATTATTTTATGCTGTTATATGTCAACAACATAATATGCCTTTAGGCAATGTAACACTTGTCCAATCTGCTCCTGTCCACCTCTATATTGTGCTTATACTGACAGGCACAGGGACAGTTTGTCAGCACACTAAAAGGGACATATTTTGCTGTGAAACTGTATGTATTTTTGAGCTAAAATATGCCCTCTGTATGCTCTGAATGGCTGAACCCATGGGCTTCTGTACATATACTAGATAAGACCAATCAATTAATGTCTGAATATATACTCTGAGGCATGGGACAAGACTGTCATTGCATACACAAGATGGGGCAGAGCAGATCAGTCTTTTTCCCTTAGTGTGAGACAACCTTCTTGAAGGAGTCACATATCTGAGGCTACATCCCACAGCTAATGACTCTAAACATTGGTCAATGTAAAGCCCTTTCAGTGCACCGCTCCTTGAAACATGACCGCAGTTTGGGAGAAGAGTTCTGATGTAGCGAAGAGATCCAAACCATCACCTTTTTTGCTTGTCAGTTTCATTCTATCTTTCCATTATTGTGTATTGTGGCGGAACTACGGGGGGAGCAAGGGGGTGCGAGCAGCTCGCGCGCCACTGAAAATTCGGACCGTACGGAGGGGGGCGGGGCCCGGCTGCGCGTCACGCAACAGGGCCCGCCCCCTCTAGTTACGCTACTGACTATGCGTTCTGTTACACTTTTCAGTATGAGTTCACTTACCAAAATGTATGTGGTCACCACAATTGTCTTAATGCTTAATTATGACTGAAGCACTCCCAACCAAATTTTCGTACATTGTTTTTTTTTTTTTTTAACTTTTTTAAGTGATGAAAAATATTTTACATCTCTCTGCTATGCTCAGATACCCTGGAACACACTTTGTCCATTCTCCATTAAAGAGCAGAGTGACTGGGCAACATCATGAATTAAGTGGCACATTTACTAAGGGTTGAAGTGAATTTTCAAATTAAAAAATGCAGAATTTAGATCATTCGACCATCAAATAGTCCAAATTCGACTTTGATTCAAATTGAAAATACTTTTGAATATACAACCATTCGAAAATCGAAGTACTGTCTCTTCAAAACTTCGCCACCTTAAAGCTGCCGAATTGCTATGTTAGCCTATGGGGACCTCCTAGAACCTATAGCCAAAATTTGGCTAAGTTTTAAAAAGTCAAATAATTTTTTTTGAAAATCGTTCGTTTCTATGATCGATCGAACGATTTTAATTTGACCGAGAACGGCCAAGACAATTAAAAAGAAAAGTTTGACTATCGAAATTTGGCCAATTTGATGGTCGTATTTCAAAGTTTTTTAATTTTGAAATTCGACCCTTGATAAATGTGCCTCTAAATGTAGCATTTTCCATGTCGATGGACAGCAAATCACCAACGGAGCCCGCTACTGGCACATACATTACACTGACGTCATTACTACAGGAATCATAAATCAGTCATGAGAAGATAACTATTGGCTTTTTGGAAGGTTGGTTTAATACCATATTTCACACGGCATCGTAATTAGAGGAAGGGGTGTAAATTATACGATTGGCTGCATCAGGATGCCTCCGAAGATTATACTTTCAGTCTTTTGTTGAACTTGTGACTGGATGCCCTGAGAGTTAAGATGGAATTAACACCACTTTAATGGCATATTAGCTCAGTCAGGATCATTAGATCTACAAAATCTTCAAAATTAGTCTGCCCTGATTAGCACGATTACCATTTCCTTCTAGGCCAGGCTTAATTTGTATCACATAAAGTCATGGGCATAACAATAGGGGAAGAGATTCAGCTTGGGGTGAGACTGTAATGTAGAGTGCTCTAAATAAATGTTTTAACCTACCATGCAGTGAACACTTATTGTAATGACTCTCAAAACTTGATTTTTGAATTTATACCAGAAAGAAAATCAAATATATGAGATATTCACCAGCTTGAATTTAGTGAGTAACAGACCAATGGTCAATGGCTTGAAAAAGAAGACCTTGAAGCAAACAGGAGTGGAATAGGAGTCAGAACCATATTGGCAGCAAGAGGTCCAAATAAAACCTAAACGATCATGAATAAAGACAAAACAGGAGAAACTATGTGACTAAACCAGAACAATGAAAGCCAACAAGGGGTGAAAAGTTAAAAAGAATAATGGATAACTGGGTCAGAACATCGGAATGAGAAGTATTAAAAACGGATTTTTGCATGTTCATTTACTTTTCTAATAAGTTGGCAGTCTGTTACCTCACACATGTAAGGACATTAATATACCAATCTCTTGCATCAATTAATTATTTTTGGGGGTGGGGGAGTGTTCAGTAATTGTGCTGCTTTGGCAAATATCATATCACTACTGTATACATCGAGGATATGGCATCTTTGCAATGGGATCTGGACAAACTGCCAGATGGACAATGGTATGCACCTGGGATTTTAAAATGCACACTTATACACTTAGGGGCCGATTTATCAAAGGTTGAGGTGAATGAAAGTTTTAAAAAAAATTTGACAATTCGAATATTGAAATTTATCATGTACTGTCTCTTTAAAAATGTGACTTCAATTTGAAATTCGACCCTTGATAAATATATATATATATGATATGCATATACAAGCATGGGTTCTTTTATCCAGAATGCTCAAGACATGGGGCTTTCCTGATAATGGATCTTTCCATAATTTGTATCTTCATACCTTAAGTCTTCTAGAAAATCATGTTAATATTAAATAAACCCAATAGGCTGGTTTTGCTTCAAATAAGGATTAATTATATCTGTGTTTTGATCAAGCACTGTTTTATTATTACAGAGAAATCATTTTTAAAAATTTTGATTATTTGGATAAAATGGAGTCGATGGCCTTTCCTTAATCCGGTGCTTTTTGGATAACAGGTTTTATTTATTACATTTTCGTATATATTTTTGTACACTGAAACCCTTAATAATATTGAATGTAAAACTCAAGAGCCAAAGGTCTTAAAATCATACAACAGTGTTTAGTCAGACTTAAAAAAACAGGACTACTACAGACTACTAGTGATAATCTGAATAGTTTTGAAGCAGAAAAGGAAATGTTTATTGTTGAATGTTTAACTCATGAAGCATCACTCCTTGATAACTATCAAGCAGCAGACCATATCAATGCAATGGATACCGAGTCGGTCTGAACATTGCAGCTTGCTCTTGTTTAACTAATAAATGAAACTATTTCTCTCTTCTCTGGAACTGCCCCTCATTGTTTTGAACATCCAATTCAGAGGCCAAATTCTGGAAGTTGCAAAAATTAATTGGGGAATGACCCGCTCAGCATAATAGAATAAGAAACAGGAATTTGGTGTAGTAGTGAGAGAACCCAGACCATTTGTATTCGTCATTTGGACTTTTCTCACTGTTTAACCAGACTTCACAAAAATATATATATAACTTTATTTTGGCATCTATGTTTTCCTGCCTGTTCGAGACATGAAGAAATTGTACTGTGCAGCCATTGTTCTGACAGCTCATTTACTCAAATGAAACAATTCATTCATCGCTGAGCATCCATCAAACAGAAACTGTCTTTAGCCAAGACTTGTATAATAAATATACAGAGTTTCATCACCTTGGATTTATATCCAGACTTGGGTCCAACACACCAACAAATTTCCTTGGATAAAACTCAGTGCCTCATTACAGTGTTCTCCTCACTGCTTCAGCTGTTATACAGTATGTTTAGCTACTCCCTGTACTGCTAAAGGCTGTTCCAACTGATATATACAGATTTTATGGATGTTGTTAAAAGAACGTCACCCTGAGCACAGACTTTTTGGCAACACGTGTAGAAGTCTAGTCCGGCGAGATATATTTTATAGCAGCATTTTGTATTGTGACTTTTAAAATGAGATAATTATTAGTTAATGAAAAGCCAGGAATTATTAAACCCATTATTTAGAAGGAAACACATCCATCTGCTTTCAGAGTGTTTAATACTACAAAGACGGAAAAAAGATACAGAGAATTAAATGAAAATTATATTAAAAATAGATAAAGGTGCTTAATACACAATATACCTGCTCTACCATGCATAGTACAGGTATGGGACCCATTATCCATAATGCTTGGGGCCTGGGGTTTTCTAGATGAGGGGTCTTTCCGTAATTTAGATCTCTGGGCCATAAATCGACTAAAAAAACATTTCAATATTAAATAAACCCAATAGGCTTGTTTTGCATTCAATAAGGATTAATTATATCTTAGTGGTATCTAGTACAAGGTACTGTTTTATTATTACAGAGAAAAAGGGGAATCACTTTTAAAAATGTTAATTATTTGATTATTTGATTTTAATGGAATATTAGGAATGAAATGCTAATAACATGGGTACAATTGCCATCTAATAAAATCATAATTTTTTTACCAGGTGCAGTAGGGCAATTAGAGATAACATTAGCAAAAGTGTGTACATTTTATGCACTAAGGATTTTGGTATTCCCAAGACAAGGGGTAGTATACCCTTCTTTTTAACATGAGTTCAGTGAATAGGGATCTGGCACGATAAAAACAGCCACTGAGAAGCCCACTGGAGCTATAAGTAGGGACCCATAGGTTTATTATGTCCCTATGGCTTTAAAAACCTACATTTCCTTATCTCCCTAGTTGCTGGGCAGATGACTATGTATCTAATATGATTGTCCTACTGGCCTATGCTATGACCACCTTGTGCCACACTTTCACATAGTGCCTGGTTAGTGGTGGATCTTCCTCTTTAGCTTCTGGTTGCTGACCCGGCTGGATGTGTTCCAGGGAGTCTGAGTACACCAAGGTCAAATAAAGCTGCTCTGCCCTAGAGGGACATGTACCTTTAGTGATAAGTTGAGGAGGCCAGTCAGAGACAGTTTAACCCTTTGATACTACTCTCTAGGAAAGTAAGATAGAGAGGTTAATTAACACAAGCAGCTTGTGCTCTAACTGGGATTGTAGTAAGGAGTTGCTCTCCCCTAGGCTCTGAGTCTGCCTAAAGTGAAGGAACCACAGCTGGATAGGGAATCAGGCTTAGAATATTTTTCCTGATCATTCCGGACCATACATGGGCATTCGTTCCTAGAGGTGTACCTCCAATTACCCTAACTACGTCCACATGGTGCCATATTTTGCTGTCTCTGCCTAACTGGCTCTTTAACATCTGATAACACCTTGTGGATTGTGGATTTGTGAGTATAACCCTGTGGATCTGTTGTCTTGGACACTAAACGTTATTTTGTTGTTTTCTGCAATAACCTCCTGGCATCCTTGATTTTATTTTTAAGCACAGTCGCTTATGTGAGGTGCAGTTCAACTACACCTTTCCTTCATACCTTCCACCTAGCTAAGGCTCTGCCTTGTGTGTTAGAGTTAAATGTAACCCTTGCTCAACCTTGCTTGTGTACATAGCCAATTTTAGCCCAAAATAGCGTTACATTTATAATAAGCTGCTCCTTATCTTGCAGCCTTACCTGCTGCAGCTGGGGGAAAGGAGGTGTTCGTTTATATAAAGGGCTTCTCAGTGAACTGCTTCTTTTTGTCTTGATTGTGCTTGTACGAGTCAGGAAGTATAATATGATTTTAGTTTCAGTTTTAGATTTTGCCCTTTTTAGTAGAAAAAATAATCCATGCATATTCCCCAGTTAAATCAATAGACAAACTGTATTTTCATCAAAAGCCCTATTCATTGAACTCATGTCAGTAACATAACTATGGATAGTTTGGCCTGGGGGCAGAACGTGCAGCCAGGCCCACCCCCTGCACTCGCACAAACTGGCGGCTGGCTTGCAGGGGGTGTGATCCCTGGTACAATTGCACACCCTGCTCCCCCGGTGGTTCCGCAACTTACTCGTGTTCCCCTGAAATGTAACTACAGGGGAAGCAGACTCTGCAGCTGCAGAGGGAGGTATAGGGGCCCCATGAAGCCTTAATTCAGATACAATTTTCAATAAATATTGGTTAAATAGCTCAGCTTTTAGACATTTTGGGGCCTGAGAAATAATTTACTGTGGGGCCCAGTAATATCTAGTTATGCTATGCCATTGACTGTCCCTTTAAGTCTATGTAGTCTTTATAGTTCCTGAGGTGCAAGTGCTAGAGCGCACCCATTAGTGCTCACTTACCAAGCACTTGGATAATACTGCTCTCTGCACCAATAATTCCATGCTTAATGCAGAGAGCAGCATCTAAATCAGTGATCCCCAACCAGTGGCACCAGTGGCTTGTGAGCAACAAGTTGCTCTCCAACCCCTTGGTGTTGCTCCGCGTGGGCTCGATGCAGGTGCTTCTTTTTCAATTCCTGCCTTGGGAGTAAGTTTAGTTGCATGTGTACTGCCAAACAGAGTCTCCTATAGGCTGAAAATCCACATAAGAGATACCTATAGCCAATTACAGCCCATATTTGGCACCCCCAGAAACCTTTTGCATGCTTTTTTTTAAGTTTGAATGTCGCTTCTGGGTAAAAAAGGTTGGGGACCTCTGATCTAAATGAAGTGCAATTTATGGGACAGGTATGGGGGGGAAAGGGAATGACTATGTGTCTCCCCCTGCCCTCTTGGATAGAGCTCTGTCTACTGTAGAGCACACAAGGCTGTAGCATTCTACATGGGCACAATGCAAAATGCAACAAAAATTTAGTGTACTTTACATACACAGTTTTTTTAAAATCTAAATAATGATGCATTGGTTATCAATGCTGGCTTCCAGCACTGGGGCTCTAGGGACCAAGGAGTGTGGGCTTTCTTTTACTCTACAAAACACATAGGAAAGTTAACTGACTCTTGGAAAAAACTGATCATAATTTGTGTGACCTTTGATTGTCAGCACCAAAGAGACAGGGACTGATATAAAGATGTACAGTATAATCACTATAAAGTTCTGTAGAATATGTCAGCAATATGTAAAGGTGGAAAATATTAACATAATGCTGTTTTTTTCTTCATCTTTACATTTGAAAAAGAATACCTGCTTGCAGGACAGTCAGTTAGGATAAATTGGGATTAATAAGCCTTTCCAGTGAAAGTTAAAAAGCTTAAAAGAAAAGAGCTGTGTGCCAAAGGCATTAAGTCAGTTCGTTCGTGGACTGTACTCATTTATTCTAAATAAAAAAAAGGTAATCACTGAGAATTGCCGCAGATATCCCAGGAGATTAAATCTGGAACAGCCTCCCTTCCCCCTCATGTATACAAAATACTTTCCTGGAGCCAGCATGGCTTGGCGTGTACAGTAAAGTCTCTTTTGATTAAGGGAGGTTGGATTAATAAGAACATACAGTAGTTGAGGGAATCGAGCAGCAGAGTCCGACACGCTCACACTTTAGAAGTCTGTTTGTGGTTTTATTCCTGTCAAACAGATGTTGCGTAGCCAGAATGATACACTGGCCCCAGAGAACTACAATATCAGGGGCTTGGGCAACTATGCCTGCTAAGTTTACTCTGTTCAAGGTTCATAAAAAACTGAAATTGATGTAATTCCTAGAAAAGTTATTCAGAGTATTGAAAGAAAGCATTCTCATAGTTTGTCAGAATAAAGATAATTAGTCCTTTAGAATATATTTAAATGTAAGCAATCTTAAAGAAGAACTAAACCCTAAAATTGAATATGGCTGAAAATACCATATTTTATATAACGAATTTATTGCACCAGCCTAAAGTTTCAGTCTATTAATATCAGCAATAATCCAGGACTTCAGACTTATCACATGGGGTCAACATCTTGGAAAGTGTCTGCAATGTCTGAGAAGTAAAGCTTAGGGGTTGTCGCAAATTATCAAAAAGAGGTTGACCTGTAATTTAAACTGATGCTATAGGGCTGATTATTACATTCGGGTGCTAGTTGCACTGGTTTCTGTGATGTCATGTAGTAATCATCCATATTAATTACTAATCAGCCTTATATTTTGACATTTATATTCTATGTGTACTGTATATTGTGAGCCGGCCCCTAAGCGCAGCAAGTGACAGTAGCACAGAGCATGTGCAGTGAATCAGTAGAAAATAAGATGGGGAGCTACTGGGGCATCTTTGGAGACACAGATCTTCTCTACTAAAGGGCAGACAAGTCCCTTTAAGGTAGCCATATCTGGGCTGACATTTACTCTACTGAGATCAGATTGTTAAGGTAGAGATACTTCCTTAGTAACCTTGGCAAATTAATGTATCTAAGCATGTGTGGACAGATTTATTATAAAGATTATTGAGTAGATTTAAGATTTAAGTACTATTTATGGTTTTCTCTACCAGATGATTTTTCATCCTTAAATCCATTATCCATGTGGTTGTATAGCCACCATAATCACATTTGCTGTCAGTGGTATTGTACAAGTACTGTATGTAGGATACTGGTCAATGAACTAGAGTAGGAATATCCAACCCATGGATATGTTCTGCTTCAACTTCCAGCATGCCCCAACATTTATGAATTTTAAATATATAAAAAACAGACCCTCTGACCCATCTATAATGTGGTCACTATACACAGGAGAGCTCATTTACCACAGCAGCCATTCTAAAATGACTTGAGATTGGTCTTTTGACTTTTAACAACAATCCTTATGTATATCTAACATTCGAGCAGATTCACTAAAGGGTGAAGTGGCTAATGCTAGCGACTTTTTGCCAGCATTGCCACCAGCAGGGACATCGCAAATACACTAACAGGCGCAGGCACCAATTCGCTAATACCAACATTTATAATAAAGACGTCCATACAACTTTAAATTACCCTCCATATGCAAATTGACCTAAGCACTAGATCACTAGCGAATTTTCGCTAGGCACAAACGAACACTAGCCCATCTTCGATATGAAATGCTCGCACTGCCGAAGTAAAGCTAGTGAAAAGTCGCCAGTGTTAGGCTCCCAGGGCGAACTTCGCATATTAGTGAATTAGCATGGTAGCAAATTTGCGCCTGGCGAAGTGGTGCGATGTGTGTGAAGCGGTCGCTATCTACAATTCGCCCTTTAGTGAATATGCCCCATGGTCTTGACTGTCCATTGTATATGTGATGTGCAGGTTTAGCAAGCAGGTGGTGCTAAGTCCACCTTTGAAGCCTATACAAAGCAATGCCTTGCTGAGGCCCTTCCTCTTCAGTGAAGTGGCCAGACCTATGGGGAAATTAGTACTGTCTGGGTTCGCTAGAGGATCGCAGTGGCAATTGAGTTTAGTCTAGAAGGGAAAAGGAGAGAGGGCTAGCGAGCACACCTAGGTGTGACTAGGAGGGAGAATGACTAGGTGGGGAATAGAGCCCTTGAGGCGATTGTGCGCCAGTGTTAAGTAACTGAGCATTTAGAGGGGACCTAAGGTGGAAGCTTGGGAACTGTACATATTGGTGAGACATGCTCTTGCTGTGTGTGAGTAAGAGAGAGAGAGAGAGAGAGAATCTTAAGAAGTAATAATTATTGTATAATTATCATCCTTTGTCAGTAACCAAAGCCCCAGTCTTAATTCTGCCTCCCTGCAAGAAACTGTTCACCAATAATTCAAATTCATTGCACTTGTGTTAAGATGCCTAATTCTTTTAGCAAGGGCCCTGTATGTGTATTTGACAACATTGGGTCTCTGCCAGCCATGGGTAGGCACTTTACATACCCACTACTTAATGTTTAATAACAGTTATTCTCTGCCACTCTTTTGTTTTCACCTTTATCTATAATTCCACCTTGGGTCATTGTCCTGCTTAATAATTACACCTGGACCAAAAAGGAGAAAGTGGGCTGCACAGTAGCACACTGGGAGGAAAGTGGGACTGAAACATGCGTAAAGCTGCCCTATGGGGAATTTGTTTTACAAGAACATGAGAATACAAGTTACATGGCTTTTTAGGCACTTTTTAAAAAGTATTACAACCAGTGCAATGCAAATAATCACATAGGGTAGCAATAAATCACCAGCAGCCAGTAGCACAGACTGAAAAAACAGTCAACCTGCTGCTCTATCAGGCAAGAAGCTGATCTGTAGTTATAAACTTCTGCTTATAAATACGTCAATGTTACAAAATACTCTTTCATACAAGTGCAGTTTGCCCAAATTGCCTGCCTTTTGAACTGTGATGCAGCGCCACATTAAACATTGCAAAATCATCATCAATGATCAAAAGGAAACCCAAAATGGTTGAAAATCATAACTTTGCGTTGTTCCTTAGTCCAGGTTTCCTGTATCTAAGTAATGAACAGCAAATTATTACCTAATATCAATGAAGGCTGTTTTGTTCCTTATGAATGCAGGTAAAATCATCTACTAATATGATAAGTATAAACTTTAGGGCTGTTTCCATAAAAAAAAAAAAAAAACATAATTATGCCCTGTGCCACAAAACCAATTCATTTCATAGTTTGTTCTTTTTAAGGCAAGAACCCAGTTTTAATATATTTGATATTAATATATTTCAAGTTTTACAAAGTGGGGAAAAATAAAGGGGAAATCCTAGTTCTTGCAAAACACGTATGCCAGTAGCTTCCAGAAAGGGGAGGGAGGGCAGAATGGGAGGGAGATAGAAAAGATGGTGAAGCAGTAAGCCACTTACAGTACCATTAACTGCTTTTAAGAATAGATAACTGCAGAATACCTTCACATATTGTGATTTATTTTGCTAAAATGCTATAGTGTTTGAATGATAGCTAACACTGCTTTGCCCCACAACTTTTGGCTCACTCATAACTAGTGTTACAGTACAGGCGATATACACTTAAATATTAGTCCATCTGTATACTGGAATGTACAGTATGTATGTATGCAGCATCCAGTGTGACTTGGTTTATGTAAACTGGGTGCCATAAACAGCAGCCATGTATTGTTAGAAGTGAGCAAATATAGGGCCAAAACAAAGACCATGAACAGCAACAGGTTACTCATAGCATACCCTCAAGTGGACTACCAGGGGTCACATCAGTGACGTAACTAGATATTACTGGACCCCGCAGCAAATTTTTTTTCAGGCCCCAAAAATGCCTAGAGGTTGACCTGTTTTACCAATATTTATCGAAATTGTATGAATTAGGGCCTCATGGGGCCCTTATACCCCCTGGGCACCCTCCAGCCACATGGTCTACTTCCTCTGTAGTTACGCCCCTGGGTCACATCTACCTTCAGACTAAACTTGTGTTACCCCAGATTGGTGGATGTAATCAAAAATTCTTCACTACCCAGTTAAGCTACAGGCTGCTCAGCTACATAAAATGAGATCCTTGGTGTTCACAACTATCAATATATTAAGACATTAGGGGCAAATTCACTAACCGGTAAAAATTCGCCGGCGCTGACTTTGCGCACATCGCAACACTTCGTCAGGCGTAAATTTGCCTGGACAATGCTAATTCACGAAGATCCAAAGTTGCGCACAGGGTACCGAATGCTGGTGAAATTACGCCAGTGAAATTACGCTCAGCAGTTTGAAGTTACGCTAACGTTGGCTGATTAGCATATGGCATGCAGTTAAAGTACAATGGCCGTATATGCTGCAGCAAATACATTACACTACACAAGAGATGATACAAGGCTTGTCTTAATAACAGTGTCCACAAAATGGCGCCTGCCTGCTTGCTAAAATAATGCATTCCCAGACAGAAGGAAACAAGATTCAAATAATTTATATAGTGTAATTAAAGTTTATTTTGCTTGTCTAATGTGATAAAATAAGATTTTGAATATTTTTTTTGGGTGACAGGTCCCCTTAAGAACACCAGATAGTTTGTGCAAGGGGTTACATTTGGAAAAACTATGCAATATAAAAAATATAAATCATTTTTGGAATATAAAATTATTTATTTGCAGAATTTAGATAAGCAGTGAAGCAGTTCAATTGCCACTTTATTAGATTGAAATGATATATTCAGCTATTGTTTTTTCAGGTTTTGTAATTGTGTTGCTACAAGTTGCCTCCGTTATCCTCAAGTTTTTTGACCACAGCATTCCTCATAATCTTTATAGCCCTTTATACAGTATCACTCCCTACTAGTGATGGGCGAATAAATTCACCAGATACAAATCTGTGGGGAATTTCCACGTTGAATTTCCAACACATTTTGCAGCAAGCAAATTAATTCTCGAAACTGCTGCAACAAAATCTGCCGGGTCAAAAAAAAAATTGTCAAAATTGGCACGCATATAAAATTGTCGTGTATCAAAATTATTCGGATGCCCATTGACTTTAATGCATTTAGACCAAATAGTCGCGTGTATAAAAAATCTCAATTGCATCAAAATTATTTTGATGCCCATTGACTTCAATGCGTTTTGCGTATTTTATGCCATTTCGCGTAAAACGGCTGAGGTGGCAAAGGCAAGTCTGGCGATAGAGGTAACGGTCAGTAAAATCAAAAACTTGGTGAATTTGTGTAGTAACGCCCTTTCGCCAGACCGAAAATTCGCCTGGTGTTAGAGTGCGAAATTGTGCCAGCTACCGTTAGTAAATCGGCGAAGTGCCAAAATGACATCAGATTAGGCTCTCTTAAGGGACATCATTTTTCTCTTAAATTTCTTGAAGCTGATAAAGATGAGGAAGATTCTTTATGTAAATGTCACTGCAATTCAGAACCCGGTTATCTGACCGAGATCACTACTGGTATTTGGACATTTCTGTACCAGAATCATAATAAATGTTGTCTAGGTATAGGACCTGTTATCCAGAATGTTCTGGACCTGGGGTTTTCCAGATAATGGATTTTTCTGTAATGTGGATCTTAAGTCTACTAGAAAGAAATCATGTAAACATTAAATAAATCCAATAGGATTGTTTTGCCTCATATAAGGATTAATTAGATCTTAGTTTGGAGCAACTATAAGGTTCTCTTATATTATTACAGAGTAAAAGGAAATACATTTTAAAAAATTTGAATTATTTATATAATATATAGTCTATGGGAGACAGTCTTTCTGTAATTCTTCATAGCTTCCTGGATAATGAGTTTACCTACACAGAGGGCAAGTAGGAGGGAGAGGGAAACAGATTTAAAGGAGAAACAAACCCTTAGTAAAAAAAATGCTACCCCCCTATCCTACATAGACCCCCGCCCAGCCTAGCTGCCCCCCGGGCAAATGCCCCTAACTCTTTACTTACCCCGTCGTGCAGATTCTGTCCAGCGGATTTCACGGGCGCCATCTTCAGCCCGGTGCTTCTGCAATCTTCGTGAGTTTCTGCTCATTTGCAGTTGTCGCGCAACAGAAAATTGCTCCAACTGCACATGCGCCACTTTGCCGGTCTCATTCCAAAGATTACCAAAGAGAAGAAGATGGCATCCGTGAACTCCGCTGGACAGAATCTGCCCAGAGGGGTAAGTAAAGAGTTAGGGGCATTTGCCCAGAGGGCAGCTAGACTGGGGGGGAGGGGAGAAGGGAGGGGGTCTATGTAGGGTATGGTTTTTTATTAAGAGTTTGTTTTGATAAAAAGCCAAAGCTAGCCATCAAAACAAGACTCTGTCTCTTTAAGCGCACACAGCAAAAATGAAAGGAAATTAACTAAGCAATGCAGGAGATTTTGGCGCCATGAAAATAATACCTAATCCTAGGCCAAATTTGAAATGAAAATGAACGTGATCCGTCATTTGGGTCTGTTTTTCTAAGGCAGAATATATATTTTTAAATGCTGGCAAAGCAATTACTCAAATTAAAGCAACTGGAAAAATAAACATTGACAGGGGAAAAATTACTTTAAGTCGTTTTTTTTTCTTATTTTTTAAAAAGAAGGTTGGTTTAATGGATTGAGGCTGAATTAACTCCCAAGCTACATGCTAGGAGGTGCCAGGGTGAAAACCAACAGTCCACCATTAAAATAAAGCAACAAAGATATTTATATGCAACAAATTGGGGAAATATCAAAAGACAGCTTTGAGTCATGTATATTAAACCCCTGAATACTCTGCAACTTGGTTATTTGATGTAGTAAAGATGTTGTCAAACTCCAATTCCCACCAATCCCTGTGACAGCTAAACGCTACTTGTTGATCAAGTTTTGTAAAATTATTTATCTTAGAAAGGTGGTGTAAAATGTGGTGTAGGATAAATGGCATATTTTGTCTTGCGCATGATTTTACATTGTAAACCCAGTAAAACATGCAATAACCCATTCAAGTCAAAGGGAAAATTTTAACTGGCACGAAAACTGCAA